>NC_134878.1:41160147-41262647 GCF_041734735.1 Babylonia areolata
ATAAAAATCTAAGAGCGGGCTTTTCCGAGTGTGACATTTTCGTTTTTACCCTGCCACATAGGCAGCCGTACTTTGGAAATGTTCGTGTTTCCATAACCCATTGAGCGCTGACATGGATTCCGTGATGTTTGCATGTGTCTATAAAAGGAGAGGACCAAGGCTCTAGGTCGTTAAACTCCAACAACGCTCTGGCAGGTCTGCACACATCCTGACATCGGAGATTGGAAAACTCTACACCTTAAACCCTCCCAGTGCCGATACTGCGATCGAACCCAAGACCCACAGGTTGAAGGCCCAATGCTGTTACCATTCGTTTATTCCGCCCGTCGTTTCTGTGTCTGATTCTGTCTGTCTCCCTCCCTTCTTTTTTTGTTTGTTTTGTTTTGTTTTTTGTGTGTGTTTTTTTTGTTTTGTTTTTGTTTTGTATTACCAATGCTTGTAAGACACAGACATTACTGGCAGTCTGTTTATACTCGTACATGTTACATCACTGTGTTCTCCCCCTCCCCTCTTCGGCGTCCCTTCTGACCCCCTACCCCCTTTTCCTGTTTCCTTTCATTGTCAGTCTATTATGATGGTATTCCAGTCACTGAAATCTCTCTCTCTCTCTCTCTGTGTGTGTGTGTGTGTGTGTGTGTGTGTGTGTGTGTGTATCTCTGATTGCTATTTTGGTATTTGTTTGTAAAAATTAATGGAGACTTTTTCAACCACACGAAAGTAATGAAGCTGACATTTCCTGTTGCAATTCTCCTCGACTTGAGAGTGGAAATGAGACACCGACAGACATTGTGGCGACATTGCATGACATGCTACAGCCTGAATAGACTGCTTTTTTTTTTTTAAACTGGGCCCAGACTGTCTTGTTCGTGTGCGTTTGCATGCGTGCGTGAGTCTGATTGAAAAATGAGAAGGTATTTGTGAAATAATTTATGATGCAAAGCAATAAAGGAAGATTGCGGGGTTTTTTTTACCCCACAGAGTCCATCCAATCAAATGTCTTCAGGTGGATTTTCCTTTTTTAACACGTCACCAGCCAAAAGAAAATCGTGACCATGCAAATAGTGTTACGCTCTAACCTTCTTCAACAATCTAACTTGAGAAACCTATTTATCATTATTGGTTAAGTACATTGATCAGTGTATATGGAATGCTATTGACTGCGTGAATTTGATTAATTAGAGATCAGGTCACGTTGATGCAGTTACTGCCAAAGTTTAAGGACAGAGAAATGTTATTCTGCCAAACACATGATAAAGGCCGCATAAAAGGAACAACAAAGTGTAGGAAGGAAAGGGGAGCGATGTGTGGTCCAAGGAACGGAAAGAGGGGGGGGGGGATTACGCAACTGATTACATGATTGCTGCTGGTTTGACTATTTTACAGAACAGAAACTGATGATTTGTAAATAGTTTTATCTGCGAGTTTGCATAAATCCTCAATTAAGCAACCAGAGTGACAGATTAGCGAGCACAAATCGGGAACAAGTTCGAATAACACCGCTTCCCTTTCCCCACCCCCACAATCATCAGCACCAGTTGGATTTGTTCCTCGGTAACCTTTGATCAGTTGTGTGCTAACTAACAACGCTGAACAAGAGCTTGGCAGATAAATACAATAATTCCAGCGTCGTGCAGTCTGGAGCCGCGTGTTCTCCAGTGTAGCAGTCTATCTCCTGCTGTCGCCAACTCTTACCGTCTGTCTACCTACAGCGTTTTCATTCTTCACACTTCATGAGTGATTTGTATCTAGTAGAACTGGCAAAATATTTACAGGCGCTCGGATTTGTCTTCATCAATGAATGGAATTTTTCAGTTTGATACTGGGCCGTTGAAATGTGTTAAAAATTATTTCTGTTGTTAAAAGTTGATGTATTCACTTTCTTGACTTTTGATTTTCCTTTGTCCATATTTTTGCCACGTACATGGGGTGAAAAATCCACAATTCACTATTGAAATAAAGTTCTCGACCTTAAAACGTCCTAACTCTTCTTCGCACTTGCAGAGCTCTGACTCTACCCCCACCCTGAAAGTGGTCAGTAACATTACCTGGCCATGACGATAGAGTTGAGATTAACATTGGCTGATGCCCTTCAGGTCACGTTTTTCAGGTCTTGTTTCAGTGAAGGATGCATTGTTGGTGGGGGTGAGTCCTGGGTGTGTGTGTGTGTGTGTGTGGTGGGGGGGGTAGATATGTGTGTGTGTGTGTGGGGGGGATTGATGGGGTTGGAGGGGGTCCATCGGGCGTTCCTAGGGGAGCCCTGGCTGGCCGTGACGTCAGCCGAGGGGTTAAAAGTGCACACAGACATGTTGGATATTTCCATTCCACATAGTGGTCTGACGCTGAAATTTGAATTGTTTATGAAATAATAAATCACCTTCAGATTCATTCAAAATGAAGTCATCGTTCTGACATCGTGTTGATGTGACAAGAGAAGGGTACTGAGCTAATGAGGCTGCCTGTACTGTGCATTACACCTTTCACCACTCCATCATACCTTCTGAAAAGCGAAGAAGCTGTATGGTGGAATGCCATGGTATGAACCACCTAGTATGAAACATCTCACCGTGTGTTGAAATTTATATGACATGAGGTGCAAGCATTACATTTTTGATTTAGGCCAAAGAAAATCCATTTCGCCATGTTCTGTTTGAAACTATTACTTTCCTATTTCTATAACACTTTTTTTTTCAGGAAACAGACTGTTCTATTTCATAAAACGATAATGTGTAACGTTTTTAACTGACTTTTTAAAAAGTTATTCGAAGATAGTTTTGTTTTTAGCATGTTTCCACCTCTGACACGAAGTATGCAGTCGGGTGGGCTTTTAGCATCTTAAGTGAGACACAGACCATGTTATGCACTCAGGTATGTGGCTCATCGTCTTATGACGATGTGTTTGGTAACGTGCTTGAGTCTTGATCGCCGAGCTTCTTGACTTCTGCTGTTAACACTCCTCATCCTATAGTATTGTGTCACTTTGTACAGTTGGCACTGTAGGTATACAGTGACTTCTGATGTTACACTCCCAATCCTATAGTATTGTGTCACTTTGTACAGTTGGCACTGTAGGTATACAGTGACTTCTGATGTTACACTCCCAATCCTATAGTATCGTGTCACTTTGTACAGTTGGCACTGTAGATTTACAATGACTTCTGCTGTTACACTCCCTATCCTACAGTATCGTGTCACTTTGTACAGTTGGCACTGTAGGTACAGACTTCTCAGCTGCCAAAAAAAAGGAGAGAAAAAACTTGCAAGCTGAGCGTTGAAAACCAAGTCTACGATGACTTTTAATATAATCTAAAACTTCTGATAAATGTTGAGGAAAAACGTGTGCACTTAAGCGAGGAAGTATTCTCTCTTGTCACTGAACACAACTTGTATCTGTGGAGGTGGGAGGTGGGAGGTGAGGGGGACGGAGAGGGGAAGGACGTCACAATCTGCTTTGGCTCCATTGATCCAGAACAGCAACACGAAAACCTTGTTTGCAGAGAACGTCGACAACCCATTATTAAGCAATCCCTTCTGGAGTGTTGCCACCTAACAAGAGAACTTTCAATAGTTGATCCGTATCCTTGCGGATTACATCATTACTGTGACGTTTCATTTTTAGCTCACATTCACACACAGCAGCGCATGTCGCATTGGGATAATGTATTGCTTTTCTTCTTTTCCCTCTTTTCTTCACATTTATTGAGTAGTTGTTGTTTTTCAGTTTTCCTTTGATATGTACCCTACTTAAGATTCTTGCAAAAGTCGTTTTCTGTTTTCAAACCCTGACACTCCCTCACTTTTCATTTTAATTCATATGCGTTATGATTCTTGATAATGATTCACAGTTATTTGAACTCCTTTCACAGCCAGTATATGAGCTTTGTGAGGTAGAATGAGTAACTATAATCACAACTCAACTGTTTGTTGTTTTTTCTCATTGGGTTCTCGTGTATTCACTGTTAAGTTATTTAGCCACGTATGCATTCACTCATTTCAGCACACACACACACACACACACACACACACACATTGAGGGTGTATGGAGGTGAAATGGGGATAGAGTTACAGTTGTGACGGGCTGTCAGCACCAACGACACGGAATCAGCTAACTTAGGGCCGGAATAGCTCAGTTAGTAGAGTTTCGAACTCGTATTCCTGGTGTTTCTGGGGTCGAGGGGTCGAATGTTCGTCGAGCCGTTCGGTTAGGAGGGATTTTTCCCTCGGTGTTTACCGTCGTCTGACTCCATTCCCAACAAGTCCTTAGAGTGAGACTATAATTTGAGGTTCCGTGTGCGAATACACGCATGACATCTTGCGCACGAGTTAAATCCCGTCACCATGTTTTGGAAGAGAAGGTCAGTTTGGTTTGCCATGTGCCGATGGTATTCACATAACATTTATCATCCCTGAAGTCGGAATGTGGCTACTTTGATGGTTTGATTGACAACGGTTGGATACCCTAAAAAATCTCACAAACAACACCAACATCGTAGAAAGTCTACGACACCACCCCCCTCCACCCCCTCCCCTCCTGTCATCCCAGTGCAGCAGAATCATCAACCATGACGTTGGCTCTTTATCAACAAGAAGAAACGAACCAAAGCATTAGCGTGACGTGACATGAAAGGAATCTTACCGGTAGGTTGTCTTTCCTGTGTCTGTGATTACATAATACAGCTTTGTCACTGACAGTTCATGTGCACCCACCTTAAGTAAAATTGGGAAACACTGATTGCATTTAGTGGTACTTAACATTTTATTCTATATTTTTGTAGCTCTGGATGATCTTTGTCATGTTTGTAATTGTCCACTTATTTTAGAGTTTCCTTACAATGAACCCACCAGATATACAATCTTAATTCACTTATGCCCATGATATTCACGGAGCGATGTTTGAGTCAAGACAAACGTCCTTGATTCAGAACACTATAGATAGTATATTTTCAATGAAACGACTGTTGTTTCAATGCACGTTTTCTGTACAACATGTAATTCGTCTTGTACGTGCATTGTTTTCAAAGACCCTGATACCTCAGTGTCTGTCATTTGCTTCGCGTGCAGATTGCTACATCCTTGCTTCTGCCTTGATTTCTCCACGTTCGTTCATCACAGTTCGTCGATGTTTCTTAGGAAGATGGGTTGGTGGTGGAGGAGAGGAAAAGGAGGAGAGCTGGGGAAATATCGCTCTGGTGCAGGGTTAACTTGTCGAGAATCAAATACAGTATATGATCGACCTCTCAGGAAGCGAAAATTAACATTCCTTCTAGCATCAGCTATTTAGCTTTCATTGATTTGACATGTGTGTCTGCAGTTGTTTGCTTTACCAAGATAAAGGAAAACATTAGGTTTGCCTTGTCGAGCTAGGTTTTCCTTGTCAAGCTGTTACCATCCAAAACTTCACCACCATGACAAATACAATCTGATTTTGATCAGTTGTAGTCTTTATTTTCCGTTTCGGGAAACAGATCACTGCTTGTCTTGATTGTATTTGTCAGTTCCTTTGTAGAAAAGACTATTGCATGTGTAGACCCCATTTGTCAGTGTATAAAGTGAATTGCCATGGACGTGCTTTTTTACGCATAGTGTGTTATTGAAACAATTATTGAAAATATTTAAGCTCTTTATGCAAACAGAATCTTCATGATAGGAATGGTCTTAATATTTATCGTCTCACAGATTGAGGGGGGGGGGGGGTGCTTGCGTGCATGCGTGTCACACACACCCAATGCTAAGCATCCCTGTCGGCGACTCGTACCATTGACCAGCATGCAGCTTTGAGAACAAGCAGGAATTGTTTCCTTCCGAGCATTCCATCACACCACTGCACACAATCACAGAAAGCGCGTGCTGCACCTTCCACTTGCCGCCTATTCTGATTCAGACCCGCAGATCTGCCGGCGTTTCTCAGACCTGTCGTGGACGAGGTTTTATTTGACACAGTCTCTGGTTGGGAGGAGGGGAACGGCGGGAAGGGCGCAGTGTTTAAGAGGAGGTCTGATGTTGACGTTGTTCCTTCTTCTGAAGAATGGGAGGAAATTAGACAGATGTTGCTTTTTATGATGGCTGGGACTTAGTGTGGATTATACAGGCTTAACTCTACATTTATATTCATGCAGGGTCAGGCTGTAAATGGACAATGTAAATATACCCCATCATTGAAAAGTTGAAAATTTGGATATCAGCATCGACGTTAGTGATGACATAACAGATTTTCCTCAGAAACCTCTACGGATATACCAAACACCCATTGTTCACTTGATTTTAAAATAATCTTTATTCAGAAAACTTATTATAGGCCTACATGTGATAATTTTTTTTCTTTTTCTATAGTTGGACGGCAGGTGGTGATGATGTTCAACAGTACATAAAATGACAGTTATTGAAGTCGATATTCCCGTCTTGGAGCAGCTGTGGTGTTAAATAAAATTTTAGGCACAGCAGTGAATATAAGCATGATTATTGTCAGACTCACTGTTCACAACATTTAACATAAAAAGTAAAGAAATAGATAAGAACAAAGAAAAAAATACAGATTGAGAGTTAATCACATTTCCGATGATATGTTGCAGTCAAATGATACAAATGGACGGGTAATGTGGGGAAATAACGACGAGAAGTTCACCATATAAGATATGTTAAGTCATACTTACGCACCGGAAACACTGCATACTTGAAATTGATTTGATTCAGAGATTAATTTGTGTACAGTTACAAATCATTTTCAGTATAGAAAAGTGAAATTACCATTCAGAAGAATATGGAATTGAATACACTCATTGGGAAGATTTAAAATATTATTTCCACGGGCCACGCTGAATCGCGCACACGAGAACATTATCTGATGGTGTTCAGCTGTTTCTCGTCCATTGCGACAATCGCAGATTGTATTGTCCACTCGCTGGTGGTTAGGCATATCAATTTTTCAGATCACTAACCTCAAGACGGAGCTGACAGTGAATTAGGGTAGGTAGGGTATGCAAACGATCCAGTCGAAGCGACCACCTCAATGTGTGCATTGTACAGATAACATGTCGAACGATCGTCAAATGTAGCTCTTCAGTTTTTGAAGGCTTTCTCCGACTGGTTTCACCAGGAGAAGTTCGTCTATTTCTTATTTTAAACGGTTGAAATAGCAGGGGTGCCTGAGGGTAAATGCGAACGGACAAGTCTAATTGCGAACGATAGGTTTGGGTACATGTGAGCAATCAAAACAGAGGCAGGTCTTGAAGTCATTAGACATGGTGGTGGTGGTGTGTCCATCGAGATCGATGATGACCATCGTTGTCATCCAGATGGGGGATGGGGAGAGGGTGGTGGTGGGGTGGGGGGAAGGATGCTCATGAGTCTATCTGTGAGTGCGCAGATGGCTGTATAGTCCAATCTGCGCACGAAATGTTCGCTGACAGTTGGGGCAGACAAAGACAGGCATATCATTGTCAGGGAGCTTGTTTGCCCGTGACTTTCTGGCCTGCCTCTTCTGAACAGCTGCAGCAGTCCTGCTGGCCTCGCACAACTTGGCGCCTTTGTGCACAGCAGCGCGCCATTTGTTACGGTCCACTGCAGATTCCTCCCAGGAGTCAAGGTTGATATCAAACGCTTTCAGAGAGACCTTCAGAGTATCTCTGAAGCGCTTCTTCTGACCTCCGTGTGATCTCTTCCCTTGTTGCAGCTCGCCATAGAAGAGCCTTTTGGGCAGCCGATGGTCTGGCATGCGCGCCACGTGTCCAGCCCAGCGAAGCTGGGACTGCATCAGGATGGTGAAGATGCTGGGAAGGGTGGCTTTTGCGAGCACCTCTGTGTCTGGGGTCCTGTCTTGCCACTTGATGTTCAGTAGCTTCCTGAGGCATGTTGTGTGGAAGTGGTTCAGCTTCTTGGCATGTCGTTGGTACACTGTCCAAGTTTCGCAGCCGTACAGTAGTGTGGGGAGAACTACTGCTCTGTAGACCTTTAGCTTGGTCTCAAGACTAATGCCTCTTCTGTTCCAGACATTTGCATTGAGTCTACCAAAAGTTGCACTTGCTCTTGCAATCCTGACATTCACTTCATCGTCGATGGTCGCATTTCGTGACAGTGTGCTGCCAAGGTATGTGAACCGCTCCACCGCACTGAGTCTCTGACCGTTGACTGTGATGTTGGGCTCAACGTAGGGTTTCCCTGGGGCTGGCTGATGGAGAACTTCAGTTTTCCTCGTGCTGATGGTAAGGCCGAAGTTCCTGCTGGCAGTGGCAAACTTGTTGACGCTGAGTTGCATGTCAGCTTCAGATCCAGCGTTGAGGGCACAGTCATCAGCAAACAAAAAGTCTCTGATGATGTCTGTCATGACCTTCGTTTTTGCTTGAAGCCTTCTGAGGTTAAACAGCTTGCCATCTGTTCGGTACTTTAGGCCAATTCCAACATCGCCATCTCTGAAGGCATCAGTAAGCATTGCAGAGAACATGAGGCTGAACAGCGTTGGAGCCAGGACGCAGCCTTGCTTGACACCATTTGTGACAGGAAAAGGAGCAGATGTTTCACCATTGTCCTGGACTCGAGCCTGCATGCCTTCATGGAATTGGCTGACCAAGGAAATAAGTTTCCGAGGGCATCCGTACTTGGCCATGATCTTCCACAGTCCCTCTCTACTCACGGTGTCAAAGGCCTTAGTGAGGTCGACATAGGTGGAGAACAGATCAGCATTTTGCTCCTGACATTTCTCTTGCAGCTGCCTTGCAGCAAACACCATGTCGGTGGTTCCGCGCTCTTTCCGGAATCCACATTGGCTCTCAGGCAAATGACCTTGGTCAAGGTGTGCTGTGAGGCGGTTTAGTAGGATCCTGGCAAGTATCTTGCCTGCGATGGAGAGCAGGGAAATGCCCCGATGGTTATCACAGGCTTGCCGGTTCCCCTTTCGCTTGTACAAGTGAATGATAGATGCATCTTTGAAATCCTGGGGGATCGTCTCTTCTTTCCACATGAGTGAGTACAGCTGATGAAGCTTCTCAGTCAGCACAGTGCCTCCATCCTTGTAGACCTCTGCTGGTATGGAGTCTGAGCCAGGTGCTTTGCCACTGGATAGCAGACGGATTGCTTTCTGGGTCTCAAGAAGTGTTGGCGGATCGTCCAGTGCTTCGTTGGTGGGGACTTGTGGGAGACGGTCTATGGCTTCATCATTTATGGAGGAAGGGCGATTTAAGACACTGTTGAAGTGCTCAGCCCATCGTTCGAGAATGTTCTCCTTCTCGGTGATCAAGGTATTCCCATCTGCACTGAGGAGGGGGGATGATCCTGAGGATGTGGGGCCGTAGACTTCTTTTAAGGCATCATAGAACCTCTTCATATCGTGCCTGTCAGCAAATCCCTGGATCTCATCAGCTTTGTCACTCAGCCACTTATCCTGCATCTGGCGTAACTTTTGCTGAACAGTCCTGCGGATGGCATTGTACGCATCCTTTTTTGATGTGGACTTTGGGTTGCTCAGGTGGGCTTGATGCAGACGGCGTTTCTCATCCAGAAGCTGCTTGATTTCATCACAGTTTTCATCAAACCAGTCTTTGTGCTTTCTGATCATGGGTCCCAGGGTCTCTGAAGCTGTACTATAGATCAGCTCACGCAGGGTCCTCCAGTCAGACTCCACATTCTGGTTGTTCAGAGAGGCGGATTCCAGACGATCTTCCAGCAGCTCCACAAAGGACTGTTTGATGGTGATGTTTTTCAGCTTAGCGATGTTGAGCCGTTTTGGAGCCTTCTGGCCTTGGGGGCGTCTCTTTGGCTGGATTCGAATATTCAGCTTCGAGACTACAAGGCGATGGTCTGTCCAACACTCGGCGCCGCACATGGTCTTTGTTACACGTACATCTTGCCTATCCCTTTTCCTGACGATGACATAATCGATGAGATGCCAATGCTTTGAGCGAGGGTGCATCCATGACGTCCTGTTACGGGTAGGGAGGCAGAAAACTGTGTTGGTTATCAGCAGTTCGTGCTCTGCACATGTCTGAAGCAAAAGCAATCCATTTGGGTTGCAGTGGCCCACACCATGCTTTCCAATCACTCCATCCCAGGAGATGTAGTCAGAGCCAACTCTAGCATTGAAGTCCCCAAGAATGATGAGCTTGTCTGCTTTAGGGATGGCAGCAATGACAGAGTGAAGGTCCTCGTAGAACTTCGCCTTCACTTCATCCGGGTTGGTCATGGTTGGGGCGTAGGCACTGACAATGGTGAGGTGCTTCTGGCCAGATGCCAGTGGGAGTTTCATGGTCATAAGCCTATCGTTGACTCCCTTTGGGATTCCAGCTAGCTTGCTGACAAGTGCTGTTTTTACTGCAAAACCAACACCAGCCTCACGTCGCTCTTCGCTTCCTCGTCCACTCCAGAAGAAGGTGTAACCAGATCCCCGTTCACAGAGCTCGCCTTCGCCTGCAAGCCGAGTCTCACTCAAGGCTGCGATGTCGATATTGTATCTGGCGAGTTCGGATGCAACTAGTGCTGTTCTCCTTTGGGGTCTGTCTGCGTTATCTCTGTCCAGGAGAGTCCTTATGTTCCAAGCACCAATGGTGAGAGGAACGATCCTTGTTTTTTTCTTTTCATTAGACATAACGTGTTAATGGAACATCACACTAGTCTGTTGTATTGATGGTTTTGATCACACATGCACACACACACTCACACACTCGCACACACAGACACACAGACACAGACACACACACACACACACACACACACACACACACACACTTGTGTCTTCGAAACCTTAAGGTTTATAAGACTTGTGTCTCAGTATAAACCTTAAGGTTTCATGACAATAAAATCTAAATCTATTCACATACTGACTGACTGAAACCATTTATTGTCAGATTAACTGTTTGTTGTACTGACATTTTCGCAACCATTTGAATAAAATATTAACAGAGCAACACAAGGAAATTCTGATTTGAGGAAGGTATGATTTAAAATTTAAAAAAAAACAAAAAACAAAAAACAAAAAAAAACAAAAAAAACATATTTAACAAATCAGGGTACCAAATTTCATTAATATCATTTTCTCCAAAAAATATTCTAACGCACACACATACTCACATACGTTTCTCCCCCACCCTCTCTCTACATACATCCATGCATGCACACAAACGCCCATTATAATTCCCCTACCTCATTCCCCTGCCCACTCACTCACACACACACACACACACACACACACACACACACACACACACACACACACACACACACACACTGTCTCTTACTCTTTCTCATCAAATTAAGCTTTCGTAATGTAATCAAGACGACATATTACATGTTAGGGTCGGACAGTTCCACTAATTAGAATAATGGGAACTATCACCCAAAACGAAACACTACTTTGGATTAAATAAAACAGAGGGGAACCTCTGCAGCAGAAGGGGGATGAAACAAATTAGAAAAACCGACCAGTTGGATGGCTTTTAATTAGGTCAACTGCGGTTTTTGTCAGAGACCAACCATTTTCTTTGCTAGGGTGAAAAACGCTGGACATGGCTAATGGAAGATTAACGGATGTAATCATATCATGAAGGGGTTTGAAATGTAAATGTGTATCTGGACATTCGAGCAAAAAATGTGGGATGTCAAGGGTCTTACCACAAATACATAGTGGTGACGGTTTCAAAAATCTGCATAACCATGCATTAGTTCTTAGCCTGTGTGTCAAGTTTCTTGAGGAAATTGATCCTGGGGGGTTAGTGCCTTTTCTTGCTGGAAGAGAGAGATCCCACCAGAGCTTCTTTTTTGAGTTTTCTAAGAACTGTTTCTGTCTGAAATTCCAGATATATGTTGAAAGAATAGTACAGGCTTCAGAAACAGAAATAGGAATATTGTGACTGATTGAAACTGAATTGTTCGATGCCGCTTCCTTGGCACAAAAATCGGCCATTTCGTTGCCACGAAGATTAGAATGTCCAGGAACCCACAAGAGTGAAATGTCGGAGCCTCGCATAATTAACTGGTGGATTAAATACAAAATTTCGTACATAATATCTGCTCGTTCAGATGAAAATTGATTATTTAAAGCCATCAATGCTGATATTGAATCAGATAGTATAAGGATTTTTGCAGGCACAAGAGGCATATCACTAAAAAAGGTGAAAGCCATCAGAATTGCAAACAATTCAGCAGTAAAAATTGAACAACCTTTAGTTAAGTGGAATCTCTTTTTAATGTTAAGCTCGGGGATTACAAAAGCGGCTCCAACTTCAGAGTTACTACTAATTGATCCATCTGTGAAAACACGGAGGTAATATTTGAAACGTGTATTAATTAGTTCTTTGGCCCGAGAGGCAATAATGAGTGGACTGTCACTCTTTTTTAATTGTCCATATGTAAAAATAATATTTGCTTGCTCAGTCAGCCAAGGCGGATGAAAACAATGCGGAATTTTCGCAATCTGGGAAAGAGACAGACTGCAACTCTCAAAGACTGACTTAGTAAAATCGAACAAGGACGTGTATACAGCTTTGTTACGAATTTCTCTACAGATGTATGTTTCTTCATCAATTTCAGAGACAACCGAATTTGGAACAGCTCTAGCCCTTACCATGTAGTTACAGGCACATAATTTCCTGTGTTCAGGTAATGGCAAAACACCAGCTTCTTTGTATGTTTTGTCGATTGAAGCCCATCGCGGTAACCCAAGTGCAATCTTAAAAGCTAAGGAATCAATACTTGTCAGTTTATGAAGATCAGAGTTTGAAGCAGTGAAATAGATTTCCTGACCATATGATATAATTGAGCGGACTAGTTCCATTGCAGCATTGATCAGATTATTGCCACAATTTATAACAGGGATTCTAGAAAGCACACGTAATAGAGCTATTTTCTTTCTCGCTTTCTCAATAAGGTAGTTTATATGCTTAGTCCAAAAAAGTTTATAATGGAAGATAACACCGAGAAATTTCACCTGTTTATTCGGATATATGATAGTGTCATTTACCTGTATTTTAATAGCATCCCTGCCTTCAAATTCAATCAACTTTTTAGTAAATATGACGAAAACAGTCTTTTCAGCAGACAGGAGAAAACCACTTTCTTTCATATATTCCACAATGTTGTCGATGGCATCTTGAAAATGCTTAATAATTCTATTTCGTTTTGATGTATTTTTTGTAATATTACAGTTTACATTCTTCCAGAGAGCTATGTCATCTGCATAAGCTACTAATGTGGCACCATTTGTGTTGATATTTTTCATATCATAAAGCATTAGTGAAAACAGAGTGGGAGAAATCACACTTCCCTGGGGAACACCCATATTGACTGACCTTGATCTGGATAATATACCCCCTAATCTCACCTGGAACGTCCTCTGGGATAAGAATGACTTAAGAAATTTAAGAAATCGACCTCCCAACCCTACTGTATTTGCTTTATGAATCAATTTATAGTGCCACACAGAGTCATAGGCTCTGTGAATGTCAAAGAAAGTTGCGACCGTGGAGTGACGCTTTGCGAGTGCCTTCTGAACATGAGAAGTTAGATGGACGACATGATCAGTAACACCCCTACCTCTTCTAAATCCAGCCTGGAAAGTAGGTAAAATTCCTTTCTTCTCTAGAAAGTGTTGTAATCTAGTTTTCAGAATTCTCTCAAAAACCAAGATGGGGAGTTAACGAAACAGGTCGGTAACTGGAAGGGCTAGATTTAGGTTTTCCTTGTTTGTGAATAGGTACTATGGTTGCTTTCTTCCAATCAGTCGGAAGGATACCAGAATTCCAGCAAATCTGAAAAAAATCTAGCACTCTTTTTAAAAAGATATTTGGAAAATGTCTGATCATGTTGTACGATATTGGATCTGAGCCTGTCGCAACTTTCCCTGACTTAACAGCATTGAGAGCACGGTATAGATCCCCCAGCGTTAAGTCTGCATTAATGTAAGATGCACTGCTATCATTCTTATCCATTTCACAGGGGCAGTTCATATCTTCAGACTGTTTCCTTCTCTTTTGCTCATAGGATGGCAAGTATTCTGTCTGACTCATTTTTGCGAATGTATCCGCAAATAACTCGGCTTTCTCTTCCCTAGTTTTATACACAATATCATTTTCATACAAAGGCGGATCAGGAAGATTGTAAACACCCTTTATTTGCTTTATTTCTCTCCACAGTTTTGAAGAGGCAGTTGGGTTGCTAGTACAGTCGTTAATCAGATTTGTGTAGTACATCTTTTTGGCAGCAGCCACTGTTTTATTACTAAAACTATTAGCCTGTTTATACTTGTTGTGCAGTTCTGATACTCTTTCTTTGGATTCGATTTTTCGATACCTATGCCAGTTTTTGAAAGCCTCTGTTTTCTTATTGACTGCTATTTCACATGAGCTGTTCCACCAAGGATTACCAGACCGTTTTGGATTGGCTATATACTTTACTTTTGGAATTGAACCATCAGCAGCCTTCAGAATAACATTCCTTAGAGACCGATAACAAATTTCTAAATCTTCTTGTGATGTAACATCAGTGTTGAAATTTAGATCAGCAGAGTAATAAGCCAGCATATTACCAAACAGATCCCAGTTTGCTTTCTTTTCATTATATTTCAACCCCATATTATCTTTAATTATGATCTCGTGTTTTACAGATAATACCATTTCAACTGGAAGGTGGTCACTCCCCAGTGGTGTTTTGAGAACTTGCCATTCACAGTATGGATTTATATCAGTCGACACCAAAGAGATGTCTATTGAAGAATTTTTTTGATCTGCCCGATCAGCGATTCTTGTTATTGAACCATCATTTAATATAGTTAAGTTAGAATTAACTATGGTATTCGCTAGATATTCATTGTTGGTTGTGAATTCGCAATTTTTGTCCGACCACAAGGCATGGTGCGCATTAAAATCCCCTAGAATTATCCAGCTATGGGATAAATCCAAATCCATTAACCAGTCAGCTTCACCTCTTGAAACTCCATCAGGGTAGTAACAGTTAACTACAATTAATGTTTTATCTAAAACAGAAAGCTCTATAGTTGAAGAATACAAACGTTTGTCTATACTATGACATGGTGGTTTTCTAGCTTTATATATGATTGAATCTGAAATATAGGTTGCAACTTTAACTTTTCCATTGCGCTCTGTTTCATCAATAACTGGAGGGTAGAAGTAACCCTCTAACTTAGGGAGATTGCTTTTATAACAATTGAGGGACTGGAGGGCTATTATATTTGTGATCTTGCAGAAAATGGATCAGATAGTCAAAATTACATTTACTTCTACAGTTCCATTTCAAAAAGCGAAATAGGCCTGCGCCACACCCATCATCATTACATCCTGCTGTCTGCATAAGTGAATAGATACATAGAATAAAGAGTATCTGTCTAATGTACTTCAGGAGAAGAAAAAAATAAAGACACATTTACCTTACATATATTCATTTGGAATTCACACGGCAATTTGACAATATAGATTTCAGTTCAGAGATTGAGGACGTCATGACGCCCGTTATGTTTTTCATAATGCTGACAAACTGATAAGAAAGGTTTTCCAAAAACGTGATTATACTTCCAAGTACAAAATCAGAAGGATCGGAAATTGCAGACACTGGTGAGATTGATTCTTTTCTCTGACTGGAGTTGGTCTTCACAAATGTTGGTTGATGTGTATTGACAGGGGTTTTGCAAGATGGTGTTGATTGTTCTGAACAGCTTGATGTTTGATCAGATGCAGACTGCTGTGAGCTGATATATTTCCGTAATGGTGTTGACCGTGCTGAACAGCTAGATGATTTGCCAGATTTGTTATTTTCTTGTGTGTTGTCAGTTCTATCTTCCAATGTAACCCTGTCCTTGTCTGTCTTGTCTGTCTCCAACGGGTGTTTGGACCCATGCAGTAATTTTCCATGCACGTTCTTGGCAATTACAGTTGGCGGGATATCCCTGACTGGAGATTTAGTGATGCCATTTCTTAGTGCTAATGCATATGACTTTGGATTAGTAGTGGTAGGTTTAATTGTTTCCTTACCCGCTAGAGACCGGCTGTCTACGTCTTGGTTCACTGACTGTGCCCGGGCTAGAGCGATGGCTTCAACATATGGCATATGACTGGATGATTTTATTTTACCGGCAAGTACTCTGATTTTATACTCGGGGCAGCCAGGAAAAGAAGCTGCATGATTCCCTTGACAATTCACACATTTTTTGGCATGCTCACAGGTGTGAGCATCATGGCCAAGGAGACCACATCTTCCGCACACTTGTTTGGCTCGGCACGCATTTTTGGTGTGTCCCAAACGGTTGCAGCGGGTGCATCGAAATACCTGTGGGACGTAGGATTTTACCGCGAATGACTGATATCCTAATGAGATTTGCTTCGGAAGACTGCGTGTCAAAAAGGTAATCTTAACGGCGCGTGATTCGCTTCCATCCTTATTTTTTAGTCTTTTCATAGATTTAACATTTGTAAATTCTCTTTGAAGTTCTAAGAGATTGGTTTCCAGGGGGATTGGTTTTATCACCCCTTCAGTAAAAACCTCCGGAACTGAACATTTGATAGTTATGCCAGCCAAACTTTCACATTTCAAAAGTGATTTTTGCTGATCAGCAGAAGTACAACCGATCAGCCACTTACCCGATGACAGCTGTTTTTGTCCAAGGATGGGACCAATAGTGTTGCTCCATAATTTTTTTACTGAGGATTCCAATACCACTCAATGTGGCTGATCCCTTTTTTGTGTCCTCCAAAAGGAATGGAAATTGAAACGAAACAGAAGTTTCATTTGACACTGTAGGCCAGGATGACGACGTGGTCTCCCTGTCCAAAGACATATCCTCTGATTTGGACGAACAAGGTGGGGACGATGGAGATGATGATGATGATGAGTTGGACACAGATACATGTTCATCTCTCTCTTTGAGAATTTCTTCAATGAAAAATTATTTCAACCTGTTTATCAGATGTTTTTTCCTCCCATGTTTGGGGAGATTATTTTCAGAAAGTAGTTTCTTCAATTGAGAAACTTTGGTCTGGCTTAAAAGATCTGGGTTTTCCAGGAATGCATTGAAGGTTGTGACGTTTGACATCACTGCGTCATGTATTAAAAACAAACAAGCAAAATGAATGGATGAATAGATAAATGATATTAATAATAATAAAGTAAAAGGTAATACTGCAATAGTCCACACTGTCACAAATATCTATACCTAACTTTGTTGAATGTTAGAATTATATTCTGAAACTAGATTTGGTGACAGGAAAGCTAGCTTATTATAGTAAATTTAGAAACCTACTTATTTTCACCGAAAATAAATCTAATATAGCCTCAACATGTCATAGTCTTCTCTTCAACATACACAGGCACACCCATACATCACGTCTGTAAAATTAACAGATTCAAATGTTAAATGTTCAGGATCCTGCTGCCCCAAGTCAGTAGCAAGGTCGGCGACGTTTAATTTAGTGAATGTTGTCACATTTTAAAATGTTATGCGGACCGTTTGTGAAAAAGTACCAAGGAAAACGTGTGTCGACAACTAGACCTGTGTTCAGTGGTATCTTATGCTGGGTATAGTTCATCGCTGACTGGGGAAATACAAAAACACGACAAGGCTCGAAGATAAAAATGTAGCAAATTCAGGACAGTGAAAAGTAATACAACATACACGAGGTAGCGGAGTGATAGATCTGTCTGTTTATGTATTGGCGCATGTGGAGAATCGACGCTGACGGGGGCATCCGACAATTAGGGGAGATGACGTTGCAAACTATGTGTCGCAGTCCTCCCTATTTGTCCTCCCTCCGGAATCAGCCGCGAGCCAGCAATGAGACCGACACGTTTTGCTGGACTTGGCTCAAGCACCCGCCTGGAATCGTCAACACAAGTCACATGCGAAAAAATGCCGATGTAACTTTTTTCCGTCGCAATATAACCAAAATTGGTTCGGCGACGTACAGATCCAGATCCAGATCCAGAAATCCATTCTAAAGCTCAGATCTTTGCGTCAATGGAAACGTTTATGACGATGACTGACGTGACGTAAAACTCTAAGTTGTGTACGTCAAACCAGCTCGTCGACTGCTTCTGTGACGCAAAAAGTCGACAAAAAATGTGGGGGTTTTTTGTTTCCCCCCCCCCCCCCCCCCCCCCCCACCACTCCCCCTCGAACAGGACGTCCGTCACGCCCACAACCACGCCATCCGCCCCTACCACATCAAGCAAAACACCTTCCGCACAAAAATTCACAGAAGAAAAAGGTCCACAGAGCTAATCAGATTTCATCGACAAAAAAGGCACCACGAATCCCACAACAAAAACAGGGAGGGCCAACTGCCTCAATCCAGGAAATTAAAAAAAACCCAAAAAACACCAGGAATCACATCCCGCTCAGCCATGAAACACACTGTCGGCAAAAACGCACACACATGAATATCCAAACAGTAAGAAAGTACCAGCACACGCAAGAAACCAGGCAACAACCAGGATCACACACTCAGTACCTTCAGGCCAGCCACACAGTTAACCATCTTGAACAAGCGTGCCAAAAATTGAAGAACAACAAATCACCGGGCATAGACGGTATCAGAAATGAGATAATTAAAGCTGTTTTACCGGACTTACTTCCCACAATTAAAACAGTACTTAATTACATTATAAAAACTGGATGTTATCCGGATTTGTGGAAAAATGGGATATCTATCCCAATTCATAAAGAGGGAGATAAATCAAACCCAAATAACGACAGAGGAATAACTATCATTTGTTCTTTAAGCAATCTACTTTGTCTAATCCTCAACAGCAGATTAAATGATTATTTGGAATCAAACAATTACTTGCAAAAGAACAAGCTGGATTTGGAAAAGGTTTTAGAACTACAGACCATATTTTTGTTTTGAAAAAAATTGTTGATTACACCATGAAAAATAGAACGAACAGATTATACGCATGTTTCGTGGATTTCAAAAAAGCGTTTGATAGCATTTCACATGCAGGTATGTTCACAAAACTTTTTTAAAAAAACCGGTATACGAGGTAGGTGCTTCAATTTAATAAAAAGTTTGTATACAGACACAAAAGTCTGCACCCGTAATGAAAATGGATTCTCCCCTTCAGTCTATGTTCGAAGAGGAGTACTACAGGGAAATACACTCAGCCCCACGTTATTTAATATATTTATAAATGATATTGTTGATTGGCTCCCTTATATCGATTCGCCAACAGTTAGTCATTCTCAAAACAAAAGTATCTCTTGTCTTTTATATGCTGATGACTTAGTATTACTTTCAAAATCTAAACATGGCCTACAGATGAAACTAAACCAGTTACATTTATATTGTAAACAATGGGGTATTGAAATCAATAGAGGCGAAACAAAAGTTGTCATATTTTCGAGATCAGAACCACGAGCTCGAATGGTTTTTTTAAAATGTGGAACAGAAGTTATAGAAACAACTGAACAATATAAATACCTGGGAATAATATTCCATAAATCAGGCAATTTTGAAAAGGCTATGGAACATCTGGCAAAACAAGGTAATAAAGCTTCTCATATTCTTAAAAGATCTTTCAAGAATGAAAACATAAGCATACATATAATATCAAAATTATTTGATAGTCTCGTTTCACCAATACTAACGTATGGAGCAGAAATATGGTTCCCCACTTGTGAAAAAACAGATGCTACTTTTACATTTGACAAACTATAATTTTATAACCATTGTCTCATGAACAAATTTCCTCATGAGCATGTTCATCTAAACTTTTTTAAACAAATACTGGGTGTCCACAAAAAAGCCACAAATTTAGCAATACTTGGTGAAATAGGTAAATACCCCTTAAGTTTAAAAGTGATTTTGTCAAGTAATAAAATTTTGGTTTAACATAACACAGGCACGAGAAAATTCGTATATCAAAATTGTGTATGACATGCTTACAGAGGAAACAAAACAGCGAACATGGATTAATTTCGTTGAAATTATATTACAGAATCTTGGTTTAGGACACGTTTGGAATAATCAGTCAACATTCAATATTCATAGACTTAGCCACGTTATAATGAATAAACTAGAATATGGATATGTTTTATTCTGGAAGAGAAACAAATCTGAAAATAAATCTAAACTACTATTCTATAATAAAATTACTCGTGAATACAGAACCGAGCCTTATTTGCTTGAAGGATATCTTAATTATAATCAAAAACAATCATTGTGCAAACTAAGAATATCCTGTCATGATTTAGCAATAGAAAAAGGCCGATTCCAACATTCCAAAAGAAAGGAGACTATGTTTACAATGTCAAACAATAGAGGATGAATTTCATTTCTTAGATGACTGCGAATTATACAAAGAAATAAGAATAGAATTCATACAAAAAATTCAAAATTACATTCCAAATATTATTAAACCCAGTCAACTAATACTGGAAGACAAACTTGTGGGACTGTTTGGGAAATCTGTCAGTAACTGCCGTCAAAAACGCCATAGCGTGCAAGAGTGATTCAATGTCTTGTTGAATATTTATCTATTTCTGTTTTGCTTTTTTGTGCGTGGTTTCATGTAACTTTGCATGCGTGTCTTATAAACCTTGTTCAGGTTTAATTGACATTAAAATTGATTCTGATTCTGATTCACACACACACACACACACACACACATTTTTTTTTAAGACACACACCCCACACCACACACAAACACACCCTTTTGAGAGCGCTCAGTAACTGTGCAGCATCGTTCGCAATTAGACTCACGTCAAAATATCCTATGGTCTAGTTGCAAATGACACTAGTTTGGAGATTCCTGTCAAAACTAACGTTCTCATCTGTCACCAACATGCTTTCTTAAATTCTCCTAGCACTGATAGTACACAATTCATTCATATTCAGTCAAATTAGCTATTTAAAACTGTTAAAGTTCAAGTCCTGCAGCTTCCTTCCCTCGATTTTAGGATTTGAGAGCACGTGTGTGAACTTGGTCAGCAGTGGTGCGCGAAGAGAAGGAAGAGCGCGGAAACAGCCGGAAATTGCTTATGTTTGGTTCTTGAAAATGGATATTAATCAAGGTATCAGAATGAGGTCGAAGCAGACGTTAATTGTAAAATGTGTGTAGTGAAAACGCTTCGAAGTGGAGCGGTACATGAACCGTTCGCATTTACACGCTGCTCGCAGTTACACGCTGTTCGTGATTAGGCATACCTACCCTATTTGTTCCCTATGTTCACAAAAATGATAATATACCGGTACAATGGAATCATCAGCAGATAAGCAGAGTTTAAGTGCACTTTGAGGGTTGCAATTCTTAATGTCGTCAGGAAGAGAGTTCCCTATGGTTGTGATAGAAGGAAAGAAAGGTTTCCGATATATTTCAGTGTTACGTTTTGGTATTGTGCGTTGTAAAGGTCTAGACCCGTGATGTGGGTCCCTTTCTGTAACAACACCATGTTCACTTCGACCAGGCTGCTCATTAAAGACACTGTTATTTCTCTTGTACACAAAGCTTTCTGCGCTGAACTCTGCTTTCACCAGTCTTTACAGACTGTTCAGTATCAGAAGACGGTGTGGCTGCTGTTGAGTTCTATCCATCCACTGCAAGCATTCACTAGACATGTTCTTTCTGACAGCTTTGTGCAGCTGAACTCAATGCCCTGGCACTGGTTCTGGCTCTGGCTCTGAAACTGGTTCTTTAGTGTCGACGTGGACTTCTGATCTTGTCTGAATCACTCATTGCTTTTCAGGCCATCGCTGACCAAAACATGAAACATCCCCTGGGCTTATTGGATTTCATGAATTGTATATGACTCTGAAAACTAAAGGTTGCAACGTCGTTCTGGCTTATTTCACGTAGTTACACATTGCCAAGAATGTCATCATAAATTTCCTCTCACTACAATATCGCACACATACCTCAAACCCGTGGTTCAGTGATGAGCAAAAACATCTCTGGTTAGAAGAATGAAACTCCAAGACTGATACGAACTGTTGAAAATCCGTTCTGACTACAAGGAATTCCCCCTTTTCTGTCCTGGACAATGGGAAAGAGGAGACCGTCCTCTGCAGGCTGCACACAGTCATTCTGGTTTGACGCATTCCTGTCACTGAAAGTGATGAAGCTCCATGCTTTCTGCTTTGCAATGAGCCTCTCAATACTAACCGTCTGTTCACCAACTGCTGGGATCTGCATGATACTTCACAGCTCGCTCCATCAAGACCTTGTTCCGCCAACTTCCAGATAGGCCTACTATTTTTCAGTTCTTGTAGAAAGTAAATATTCCAAACTCGATTTAGATTTTACCTGGACAGAACGAGACGTAGCTGAATTGGACTTTTAAACGTATTTTAACTGACTTTTTACAATGCGATCCCTCTGACTAGTTCTGATACCGGACCGGTTTTTAGTTCACAAATGACCCCTTTGTGGTTTGCTATGCCATGATCACCAGCGTTTGATTTGGCAGTGTGCATCTTTCACTGTATTAGAAAACATGGTTTGATTTGGCAGTGTGCCTCTTTACACTGTATCAGAAAACATGGTTTGATTAAGTAGTGTTCCTCTTTACACTGTATCAGAAAACATGGTTTGATTTGGCAGTGTTCCTCTTTCACTGTATCAGTAAACATGGTTTGATTTGGCAGTGTGCCTCTTTCACTGTATCAGAAAACATGGTTTGATTTGGCAGTGTGCCTCTTTACACTGTATCGGTATACATGGTTTGATTTGGCAGTGTGCCTCTTTACATTGTATCAGAAAACATGGTCTGATTTGGCAGTGTGCCTCTTTACATTGTATCAGAAAACATGGTTTGATTTGGCAGTGTGTTTCTTTACACTGTATCGGTATACATGGTTTGATTTGGCAGTCTGCCTCTTTACACTGTATTGGTATACATGGTTTGATTTGGCAGTGTGCCTCTTTCCACTGTATCAGTAAACATGGTTTGATTTGGCAGTGTGCCTCTTTCACTGTATCAGAAAACATGGTTTGATTTGGCAGTCTGCCTCTTTACACTGTATTGGTATACATGGTTTGATTTGGCAGTCTGCCTCTTTACACTGTATCAGAAAACATGGTTTGATTTGGCAGTCTGCCTCTTTACACTGTATTGGTATACATGGTTTGATTTGGCAGTGTGCCTCTTTACGCTGTATTGGTATACATGGTTTGATTTGGCAGTCTGCCTCTTTACGCTGTATCAGAAAACATGGTTTGATTTGGCAGTGTGCCTCTTTACACCGTATTGGTACACATGGTTTGGATTGGCAGTATGCTTCTTTACACTGTATTGGTATACATGGTTCCTCTTTGCACTGTATCAGTATACATAGTTTGAATTGGCAGTGTTCCTCTTTGCACTGTATCAGTATACATGGTTTGAATTGGCAGTGTGCCTCTTTGCACTGTATCAGAAAACATGGTTTGATTTGGCAGTATGCCTCTTTACACTGTATCAGTATACATGGTTTGAATTGGCAGTGTGCCTCTTTGCACTGTATCAGTATACATGGTTTGAATTGGCAGTGTGCCTCTTTGCACTGTGTCAGTATACATGGTTTGAACTGGCAGTGTACCTCTTTACACTCTGTCAATATACATGGTTTGAATTGACAGTATGCCTCTTTGCACTGTATCAGTATACATGGTTTGAGGTGGCAGTGTATCTCTTTGCACTGTATGAGTATACATGGTTCGAGTTGGCAGTGTACCTCTTTACACTGTATCAGTATACATGGCTTGAATTGGCAGTATGCCTCTTTGCATCACTGTATCAGAAAACATGGTTTGATTTGGCAGAATGCCTCTTTACACTGTATCGGTATATAATCCTGCTGGAGACATGGAAATCGAAGTGACGCTGGTCTTTGCCGTTTACCACGTCGTTACAAATGGGAAAAATTGGATTGCCCGTTACCAAGGCGCGTCTGGCGTTGGTTGGTGGTGGCTGAGTTCGTCAGCTGAAGTGCATAGACTGTGCCAGAAGGAAGCGCAGTAGAAATGTGTATATAATTAGAATGATTAAAAGAACAATTGAAGTAATTAACATGTTAGTAGTTATAATGTTGTAATCGTTATCATTGTAATCATTATCATTAATCAGATCATTGCCCTTCTTCTATGATTCAGATTTCTTTTTCCACTTGCAGGGAATGTTTATGGTTTTCATATTGACAAAAACTAAAACTAAAAAAAAAAGTGACAACCATTCTGTTGCTGAGGGTTGTTGGCCCACGTTTTTTTGCAGTTCCTCGCTTTATTCTCTCTCTCTCTCTCTCTCTCTCTCTCTGTCTGTCTGTCTCTCTCTGTCTGTCTGTCTGTCTCTCTCTCTCTCGCATGTGTGCCCAATAACAAAGAATGTATGATAAGTCTGAAGTTTATGCATTTTAGCGTGGTTTTTAATGTTGTTCATGTTTCTCAGAGGGAATGGAAATATGGTGTCATACTACGTGGACATGAGTAACGGAGTTTGTTTTATAGCCCTATGTCCGTGTAGCTCCCTCCATAGAGACTCCACCATTTCAGTACCAGAAACGCTTCAGTTCTCATCCCGCGCACACTGTCCGGCGGATCTCCCCTGCCGAGTGTGAAAAAGGTGTGCACACTTCTCCGCTGAGCAGACTTCGAAAGCCAACGGACGGCGGCAGCGCTGCAACTGATAATGCAGTGACTCGTGTCTGACGGTTAAAACCTTTCTCGTGTTTGTTTACGCACGGTATGGAGTGAAACCGACTCTGTCTCTCAGGTTCGGTCGATACCACTCCATTCGCCGTCACATTGCCAAAGCTAACAGGGGAAAGAAGCCAGTTTTTCCACGTGGCTTACATGGGTGTATCGATGAAAGTAGTATGCGTTCTGACATGGTTTATCTCTTTGTATCGCATATGCTGCCCAGTGCTCTTGTCTCCGCAAAATGGAAATCAGTTACCCGACCAAAAAAAAAGGAAAAGAGGAGGAAAGAAACAATGCCGCGTAATCTTACTTGTGGACTGTACAGGGCAATTCTTTACCGCAATTATGCCCGATTTCTGAAAGGCAAGGGGTGATGGGAAGGAGGAAGGTAGATTATTTTGGAGGGGGTGCAGGGGGAGGGGAGAGGGGTTTTTAATGGGTGGTCGCCGCCACATTACATTCATGTCCTTCTGATCAAGAGGGAGATGTGTGTGTGGTCTCAGTTTTAATGTTTGTCTCCTTGTCGTGTGAGGGTGCGGAGTGTATGGATGATCCACTGTCCTCCTCCCCCGCACTCCTCCCTCCGCCCACCCCGTCCCCTCTACCATTACAAGTATATGGGATAGTTTTTCGTCCCTCCCCCCCCCCCCCCCCCTTTTTTTTTTTTAACAATACTGTTGTCAGCTGCTCATCAAGTGAACAAAAATTTCGATGAAATGTGTGGTGTGATAGCTCTCCTTGCGGGGGAGAATGCTGCTCGCCGTGCCATTTGAGTCGTACCTCAAAACATGTGGATCAAAGTTTTGGAGAATGGCTATTTTATTCTTCCATTCTTTTCCACTCTCACTGTAGTGCCTGGTTGTAACGAAAAATATTCACTACTCTCCCCGTGTGGGTGCCGGGGGCTCTTTCAGTCTAAATAGTACCCCCACTGTCTGGAAGCTCTTTCAGTCTAAATAGTACCCCCACTGTCTGGAAGCTCTTTCAGTCTAAATAGTACCCCCACTGTCTGGAAGGTTTGTGCTGGAAATGACCACTCTCTGTCGCTGTGCTTGTCACCTGGCTTTTTTCTTTTTCTTTCTGTCGTCTTTTCTATTTATTATTTTCTGCTCAGCTGGTCTATGACTTCACTTGTTCCTAATTTTCTTTTCCATTTTGTTCTTTGGGTTCTAAGGGATGGACATTTACAGATATCACCCGGATGTTACCCTGCCGGCTGTGGACTGCAGGGTTGTAAGTAAAATGATAAATGAATATATGGCCGGAACTCACGGACCCCGTTCGGTGTTCAGATAACTTAGAAACTGTTTTGGAAGTGGACGCTGCTGGTTTTTGTTGTTTTAGTTTGTTTTTTTTTCCGGTTAAATTGAAAATCAGTGAAAACAGAAATCGATCAGGCTTTTTAGAACAAGACGGTGTATTTGTCCCTTTCGTTGTTTCGTATTGTAGAGTCTCACAAATTTCCTGCTCTGTTTAAAAGTTATTCACTACGAGTGACATCGTGTGGTATAAGTGTTTATGTGTGTGCGCGCGCGCACGAGCGCGAAGCAGCAGCAGCAACAATATGCTGCACAAAACAATCAGGAAATCTTTGACGATATTTATATATCACACACACACACACACACACACACACACACACACACACACACACACACACACACACACACACAAGTGAGGGAGAGGGAGAGAGAAAATTACAAAGCAGCATGCTGCAAAAAACAATCTGAATAACAATTTTGGGAAACTGAGAGAATCTAAACTTTAAAAAAAAAAAGTGTGTGTGTATGTGTGTGTGTGTGTGTGTGTGAGTGTGTGTGTCTGTATATGTGTGTCTGTGTTGCTCATTATCAATTTGCGCATTATCGGTAATGCGGAATAATTTCTGTGCATTACCTGTGATAAGCCGAGGCTTGCGCATTATCGGTAATGCAGAACATTTTTTGCCCATCACTGGTAATAGGCAAGCGTACAACATGGCGCATTACCTGTAGTGTGAACTTATGAAAAATAGAGAAAGATGTTGAAATGAGTCAGGTCACCTTTGAAGATACCAAAAACTTCAGCACAGCATAGCAGTTTGTAAATTAAGGTGTCGTTTCTAACCGTTGGATGCTCTTACACCGTCTATCGGATTTTAAGCGGTTTTCGGTTTTCAGCATGACATGTACATCTGTATGTACCATATTATGTACCTTTCTGTGTCGGATTTTTCCCATGTTCTTCCAATCATTCTTCCTTTGACATGCATTCCGACATTGTCGATTGCTCGTCCATTGTTTACATTATCACATTTTCCTTTTTCAACTCGATAAACTGGTTGCAAGTATTACACAAGCATCTCTCTCTCTCTCTCTCTCTCTCTCTCTCTCTCTCTCTCTCTCTCTCTCTCTTCTCCATTTTTTCACTCCATTCCTGTCTCTGTCCATATCCCTATCCCTATTCTAATGAATGTTTGTATGTGTGTGTTTGTCAGTGTTATTACGTTTTTGCTGTATTGGTTGTAATACTGGTGTTTTATACATATTTCATGTCGAAAATTCGTCACTCTCACCCTCCAGCCATCCCCCGACCCCCGAATATCCGTATTAGAGAATTGTTAAAAACATGCTCGGATGCCTAAACAAGGTAAATATGCCAGGTTTAAATGAAGATGAGGAAACGGCCCTGATCGCATTGACAAAGGGCCACCGTTGATGTGTTGCTCACAGTGTTCGAAGGTTCACGATTATAACGCTTTTAGCCTGTGTTAGATGAATGTTGTGCATTCGAAAATGGAGTAACAGACTGCAAATGACGGGGAAACATGCAAATAGCCATGCAACACCGACGCAGCTGATAGAGCGCGAAATCTTAGCGACACAACAATCCTGTCAGCACTGCTGCATCCGACATGCACCAATTTGTTTATTAAAAAAAAAGAAAAAAAAAAGGATGATTATCTAAATAGTCTAGCGAACACACGCTCTCTCTCTCTCTCTCTCTCTCTCTCTCTCTCTCTTGATTTGAGCCACACCGGGTCAGACAGCCGACAGAGCAGAGCGCTTGAGCTTCGCCCCGCGAGTCTGAGATGACTGCTCTCGCCCGTTTTCACTTGCTGAAGATCGGATTCGTACGCCAAAGAACGCAATTTCGGTGGAAGATGTCAGAATGGTTAAGACGCTCATCTGCCTATACAGAGAGTCCGTGAGGGTCTGGGTTTGAATCATGCTGTCTCCCTTTCCCCCAAGACTGAGTGGACAATCAGACAAAGCGTGTAGTCATTCAGATGAGACAATACACTGAGGTTTCGTGTGCAACACGCACTTGCTGCACTGAAAAAGAACCCAAGGCACCGAGGGTGTTGTCCTCTTGTAAAATTCTGTAGAAGATATCCACTCTGGTAGGTACACAAATATATATGTATACACTCAAGGTCTAGGAGCGTTGGGTTTTGCTGCTAGTCAGACATCTGCCTAGCAGATGTGGTGTAGCGTATAAGGATTTGTCCGAACGCAGTGACACCTTTTAGAGAAACTGAAACTAACTAAAACTAATTTCAGTGGATTATGAAAAAACGGGAAGAAAACCCAACTGGTGTTGAAGAGCATTATGACAGTTCCATCCGTCCGTCTCACGCCACTGAGTCTTCCCCATGCATCTCTGTCACCACACTCCCTTCCATGACAACCAAAACCGACGATATCAATGTCATGTCTGGTTGTCACGCCTGACTCGGTGTTCAACTCCCAGGATTTACTGCGCGTCGAATGTCGGTCATGCATGCGCGTCAACTGCTGTGCGTTTCAAGGACGCACTGGTCGAAGTGCATATGGATTATTCCTATTGTCGCCTCTGTTGTCCAACAACAGTCTTTGAGGCGCCGTCTAGTGATTCTCTCTCTCTCTCTCTCTCTGTCTCCCTCACACACACACACACACACACACACACACATATATATATATATATATATATATATATATATATATATATATATATCGGGTGTCCCCCAAAAAGTGAACCGCTTTTTGACAAATATTTTCTCAGTGATAGAGAAACCGAATTCATTGAAAATGTTCACACAGTAACCTTAGGGTATCATGAACAAGTCTGCAAAATATCTAAAATATCAAATTATGCGAGTATTTTCAAATTCAAAACAGCATGTCAAAAAGTCCAATATCAGAGGAAAACTCACTTATTTCAGTTTATGCTCAGTGTGGCCTCCATCTTCCTCCACGACTAAACGAAGCCGTTTCTTCCTAGCAGAAATTCTTCTACGTATTTCTTCCACCAATATCTCCTCCCATGACACAATCATCCTGTCCTTTAACGCCTGCTCGCTCAATTTGTCTCTCACTTCCCGGCCGGTAAACTTTCTCCTTCAGAGAGTGCCATATGGCATAATCCATTGGGTTACAGTCGGGTCTTTGTGGAGGCCATTCATCCTTCTTGATGAATTCTGGTGTAGCCTCCTCCAGATGGGCCTGGGTTATCCTACTTGTGTGTGAAAGAGCCCCATCTTGCTGAAACACGTAATTGTTTCTAGGATAAAGACACCTACAATCCGGGAGAAGATTGTCATCCAGTTACTGAATGTAGCTTTCACTGTTAACCTTGGCTCTATCAGTGTCACTAAAATGAATGTTTGTTTTTCCTTTCCAAGATACTCCAGCTGAAACCATTATCTTTTTGAAAATCTAAGTTTTATGATAAAGGCGAGATGGCTGGATTTCTCTTTTCCGTTTCCCATAAACGCGATTATTTGGCGATTTTTAGATATCTCTAACGTAAAGTCTTTCTCGTCTGTAAAAATGATCCTTTTTCACATCAGTGGCCGAGCAGCGGTCATTCAAGTTACAGCAGCGAGTTTTTCTTCACCCTCTAACATGTTGGTCCATCCTTGATAACCATATCCTCTTGAAGGGCTTCAGCTCCAGTTCTTTCGCCATTCTTTGCAACTTCTCTAAGAGATTTGTGGGTCCCTGGGTTCTCCTCCTGGGATTGAATCAGTTCCTCAATACGGTCCTTACCTCCGAACATGCAGTCTTGGGTCTCCCACTGCCAGTTTTACGTGCTGGTGAACCTGTAGTGCGTATCTTAGCAATAAGTCTATTTACAGTGACATAACTCCACCCCTTGCCATGAAATTCCTTTACGATCCTTCTTCCACCCCAGCCTTTCTCCTTGCAACAGTTTTCAATGGGAACCTTATCACTTTCACTGAAAGGCATGGTTGATCCTTCTAGACTGAAACTTTGGACAGAACTGATTTTAGATACAGACGACAAATTAAAAAAAAAAAATCAATAGACTTGACACCCAGACAGGCTATTTTTAGACAGACACTGATTGACAAATGCCACCACATGGCAGCTGGCATGAACATGATGAAGGTCATATTGCACAGCTCTGATACTGGGTTTTTTGACATGCTGTTTTGAATTTGACAATACTCGCATAATTTGCGTCCGAACTTTTAGATATTTTGCAGACTTGTTGATGATACCCTAAGGGTTGAATTCAGGTTCTCTATCACTGAGAAAATACTTGTCAAAAATCGGTTCACTTTTTTGGGACACCCGATATATATCTCTGTCTATCTATCTATCTATCTATCTATCTATCTATATATATATATATATATATATATATATATGTATATATATATGATACGCACATTCGTATGTATATCCATCAACATGGCGCTTGTAAGCAGCAACTGAACTTGAGCGCTGTGTGCAATTACAAGTTTGATGGGGAAAAAAATTACCAAAACAAGACGTGCGCGGTCAACATCATGCTGCCCTAACGTCTTGACGCCCAGTGCGGGCTCTCCAGAGAGCGAAAAGGGAGAACCGAGCGGTGAGAACTGTAAGGAAAAGTCCTCCACGACTCAGAGCCTTGTTGCCAGTAGCAACCCTGGTAACGATGCACAATGCCATCTGAAAAGCGACAGTGCAGACGAACTGAAATCAGTCATACTGTCACTTTGTGAAAAAATTAACAACCTTGAAAAGATCGTGAGTCACCAGGGACGAATGCTGACAGCTTTGTCAGCAAAATTCGATTCACGAACAAGATCCTCCAAGCGACTGGTAACGACAGCGACCCAGCCACCATCTTCGTCCGCTCCCACTGCCTCCCCTTCGCCCACTACGTTCGCTGAGGCTGCAAAACAACACCGGACTGCTCCAACCTCTGTGACTGCAGCAAAACCAACAGAAGTAAGGTCAGCCAGACACATCACTAAAAAGAATAGATCTAAAGAAGAAACTAGCCTAGAGTTTAGAAGATTAAGAGGTGATCTCATTGAAGTATACAAGATCATGTACGATATTTATGATTCTTGCACCACCTCTTCCTTGTTTACTATGGCTAACTACGATAAAACTCGAGGGCACAACTTCAAAATAAACAAAACAAATTTCATAACTAACCAGTTCCGCAAGGTTTTGTTTTTTTGTTGTTTTTTTTACTAACCGTATCATAAATATGTGGAATAACCTTTCCTATGACACCATCAATGCACCATCGGTAAACGCCTTCAAAAATCACATTGACAAAAAGTTTAAGGACCATGTATTTTCCACAGAGTTAAATCTTTAAAAAAAATATAAAAAAATAAAAAAAAAAAGGTTCGAAACTGGAGAAGGACTAGTGATTAACGTTCATCACTTCAGTTTCGCTGAAACTTTTTTTTTTTTTTTTTTTTTAAATCTCAAGGCCTGACTAAGCGCGTTGGGTTACTCTGCTGGTCAGGCATCTCCTTGGCAAATGTGATGTAGCGTATATGGATTTGTCCGAACGCAGTGACGCCTCCTTGAGCTACTGATACTGATACTAAATCTTTATTGAGCTGTAGATAAATGTAGTATACACTATGCCTGATTTAAACAAGGGTCTGTTCACAAGTGATCCAAAAGCACATAAATGGACACTGATTATAAGGCATTTCTGTGATTCTGTGAAAAACACCCACCAACATCTGACGTCAAACTCATAGCCCACTCAAAAGAAAAGAAATCGAACCTTCCCACTGTAGTGTTTCTACAGGACTCGGTTCTGAACAGCCTTAACAACACCCGGCGCTTAGGCCTGTCGTATGGATTCAATGTACAAAAACAAAAAGCACACGAAGTCAGTGACATTCCAAAGTCACTGAATGCAATTCCAAACCTTGATGAAGTAGATTCCGTGGTCGTTCACTGCGGGGTCAACGATATAAAAGACACTGACCCGGAACAAGCCAGCAAGACCATGGTGGAAAACATAACAATTGTCTTGGCCTCAATCCCCAACACCAAAGTTATTGTAAGCAAAATCGCTCCCGTGAGAGACGCTAACATCCAGGCAAAACAGGAAATGTTCAATGCAATGACTTTCTCCAAATTATACGATGAACCTAATGTGTCATTCATATCACATGAAAACCTGAATACCCAATCCCAATATCATAACTTCAAAGATCACCTGCATCCAATTGTCCAAGGATCACGCATTCTGGCAAGACACATCGGTAGACATCTGCACTCCATGTTCTGGGAACAACCGAGAAGACGTCGATTCAACAACAGGCATCGTCATCAAATACCAGGCCTCGACCAGCGAAGATAATACCAGGGCTACGCTCAACATCCTTTTCACACGGAATCAGATTTTCCTTCTTGGAGAATACAGCCACAACACAGCGATTTTAGAATGTTAGATAACTATAGGTGGTGACTTTTAGACATCAGCTTGAAACTGCACCAGCTGCGGTATGAGACTAGACATAGACCTACTGCACACCCAGCTCATATTTGCAGCTGCTGTTATACGTGGCAATAATTCTTGTTTGAAATTCGGTTCATATCGTATAAGTAGTTGACTTTATTACTTTTATTGTTGTTGCTGTTGTTGTTTTGCTTGTGCCATAAGATAATGTTATAAATTTTATTTCATCTTTTTTTTTTCCAGTACATATACCCTCCTTCACAAAAATGTAATCCAGATCATGCAGTGGAACGCTAGATCTATTTCCACAAATTTGCCATATCTCATCCAACATTTGGCAAACAATAATAACCAAACGCTTATATTACAATCCCGAAATGTGAAGAAGAATAAATTACCTAAGCTTCTAAGTTATTATTATCCACCTGTGCACCAGCAGGTTGATACTGCCACAAAAATTAGTGCAGATATATATACCCAAGAAGGGACAGAGTACAATGCATGCTCTCCACCAGCACCAAATTCTACTCCTGATTTCCATTCATGCGCGGCACGCGTTAGATTCAGTGATCACCTTACTCTTCGTGTCGTCTCTGTGTACTTACCTAGAGGACCAAACAAACTTAATACGGAATGGTTACATAATGTTCAAGATACTGAAAAATGGTTGGTAGGGGGAGATTTTAACGCCCATTCACCTTTTTGGGACGAAGATTGTGTATCAGTTGCTTGTAACCGCTTTGTAGAAAATGTTGTTGATTCCTCCTTGAGCCTTTTAAATGATGGCAGCGTTACCAGAATCCCTGATATTGTCACCTACAGGGCATCTGCTATAGATGTGTCTTTCATATCTCCTATGTTGTATCAGTTCAGTTAGTTCAGTTATGTCCATCGCTCCCCCCCCCCCCCCCCCCCACACACACACACACACACTTCCCCCCGGAGCATAGGCCGCTCACAACAGTCCGCCAGAGTCCTCTGTCCTGGGCTGCCCTTTCTAATTGTCTGCAGGTGTGCCCCATCTTCTTGCTGTCTGCCTCGAGGTCACGTCGCCAGGTGTTTCTTTGCCTTCCTCTCTTCCGTTTGCCCTGGGGATTCCATTTCAGTGCCTGCCTGGTGATGTTACTGTATGGCTTCCTCAGGGTATGCCCGATCCATCTCCATCTTCTGCGCCGAATCTCGTCTTCGGCTGGCGGCTGGTTGGTAGGCTGCCACAGGTCTGCGTTGCTGATAGTGTCAGGCCAGCGTATCTGGAGGATCCTTCAAAGGCAGCTGTTGATGAAGGTCTGCACTTTCCTGATGGTGGTCTTTGTTGTCCTCCATATCTCTGCTCCATACAGAAGGACTGACTTGACGTTGGAGTTGAACAGCCTGATCTTCGTGCTAATCTCAACACCTTGGAGTTCCAGATGTTCTTCAGTTACATGTATGCAGCCCTCGCTTTGCCGATTCTTGCTCTGACGTCTGCGTCTGTGCCACCCTGATTGTCGATGATGCTGCCCAAGTACATGAAGGCCTCTACCTCTTCCAGCTTGCTCCCGTGCACTGTGACTGGGTCCTCTCTTGCTGTGTTGATCTTGAGGATCTTGGTCTTGCCCTTGTGGATGTTGAGGCCGACTTGTGATGAGGTGGCTGCCAGCTCTGTTGTCTTGTCCTGCATTTGCTGGTGACTGTGGGAAAGCAGGGCCAGGTCATCCGCAAAGTCCAGGTCATCTAGCTGATCAAGCAATGTCCACTGGATTCCGTTTCTTCTGTCCGTTGTTGATGTTTTCATGGTCCAGTCGATTGCCAGGAGGAAGAGGAAAGGTGACAGGAGACAGCCTTGCCTGACTCCAGTCTTCACCTCGAAGCTGTCTGTGAGCTGTCCTCCATGGACCACCCGGTACCTCATTCCCTCATAAGAGTACTTGATCAGGTTGACCAGCTTGATTGGCACTCCATAGTGACGTAGCAGCTTCCAGAGAGTTTCGCGGTCTATGCTGTCGAAGGCCTTCTCGTAATCGACAAAGTTGATATACAGCGATGAGTTACACACTAAGGACTGCTCGACGATGATGCGCAAGGTGGCGATCTGGTCAATGCATGATCTGTTCTGGCGGAAGCCAGCCTGCTGGTCCCGGAGAAGGGCGCCGACTGCACCTTTCATTCTCTCAAGCAGGATCCTGTTGAAGACCTTTCCTGGCACTGACAGAAGCGTTATTCCTCTGTAGTTGGCGCAGTTGCTGAGGTCTTCTTTCTTGGGTAGCTGGATACGTTGTATCCAGAATGTAAATGGATGACATATAAAGATACATTGGGAAGTGATTACTTACCGATCATCATGACTTTTAATGAAACTCAAAGACCTTCAGAATTTTAAAAAGACAAAGATCCAAGATGTAACTATAAAGATGCTAACTGGCAGAAAATCAAAAGTATGCTTGCTAGCTATAGCCTAACACATAGTTCATGAACACCGCGGATATAGATACAATTATATTCCTTCTTTACTGACACCATTTTACAAGCTGCCGACATATCAATTCCAAAATACAATTCACTTAAATCAAGCAAGCATTCAGGAAATATTTGGAGGACACCAGCCCGTGAAGCAGCAGTAGATAATAAAAAAAATCTCTAAATTTATAACTTATCTGAACAAATCACCAGAAAATCTTATTGAAAAGAAAAAGGCAAACCATCATAGCAACATGGTCATTGCACAGGCAAAAAGACAATATTGGTCTTCCTTCTGTAATAGGGAGATTTCTGATCATAAAGATACTAAAAAGGTATAGACAAAATTTAATGAAATGAAAGAAGGTATAAATTTGCCATCTTGTCCAATTAAGATAAAAGACAAAAATTTTCCGTCCAATGTAGAGAAGGCAGAAACATTTGTAGAAATGTTCTCGGAGTCTGTGCGATTGGAATGTCTCTCATTTAAAAACAGAAAACACAGAACCGAAGAAGAGAGCAAAAGTGATCATACACATCCAAGTCCTGATAACAGTCAGTACATCAATGCTCCACTCACACTCAATGAGGTTAAAGAAGCATTAGTATCCCTCCCTAAAAAGAAAACATCTGTAGGACTTGATGCAGTCTCAAATGAGATGCTGAGACATTTACCAGAAAATTTTGTTGTTGTTTGAGATTTTTCAAAAGTGCTGGATTGATGGTTTAATGCCAGCACAATTGAAACAGTCTATTGTGATTCCAGTTCATAAACAAGGAAAATGCAAAACAGATAAGAGCAGCTACAGGCCAATTGCATGCTGGTAAACTAATGGAAAGAATAATTTTGAGAAGGCTGATATACTATTGTCATAATGATAAGATAACCCCAATTAACCAAGCGGGCTTTCAGAGAGGTAGATGCAATTGATAATTTGGTAAAACTTACAACACATGTAAAACAACAATTCGCTAGAAGGAAAAACGTTCTTGCAACTTTTTTGATGTGAAGAAAGCCTATGATCAAGTTTGGCATGCAAAGTTACTCTTTAAACTGAAATCTGTTGGCTTTTCAGGACATATCTATGATTATATCAAAGATTTCCTGAGTGAAAGAAGTATACAGGTACGGGTCGGGAATGCCGAAGGCAGCGCTGGCTTTGGCGAGTCTGGCATTCACCTCGTCGTCGATGACAACTGTGCGAGAGAGTGTACTGCCCAGGTATGTGAACTTATCCACCGCGTTCAGTCGTTGCACGTTGATGAAGATGTTTGGTTCAACGTAAGGCTTTCCTGGAGCTGGCTGGTGCATCATCTCAGTCTTCTTTGTGCTGATTGTGAGGCCAAAGTTGTCACAGGCAGCAGAGAACTTTTCGACACTGTGTTGCATGTCAGCTTCGGAGGCAGCATTGAGAGCGCAGTCATCAGCAAACAGGAAGTCGTTGACGGTGTCTGTCCTCACCTTGGTTTTTGCTTGAAGCCTCCTAAGGTTAAAGAGTGAGCCATCTGTGCGGTATCTGATGCCAATGCCTACGTCAGCGTCTCTGAAGGCATCTGTCAGCATGGCTGAAAACATGAGACTGAACAGGATGGGGGCAAGAACACACCCTTGCTTGACTCCGTTGGAGACAGGGAATGGTTCTGAAGTCTCTCCGTTGTCTTGGACTCGGGCCAGCATCCCATTGTGTAGTTGCCGTATGATGGTGATGAACTTTCTGGGACACCCGTACTTCGCCATGATTCTCCAAAGGCCATCTCTGCTAACAGTATCGAAGGCCTTGGTCAGATCGACATATGTGGAGTAAAGGTCAGCGTTCTGATCCTGACACTTCTCCAGGAGCTGCCTGGCAGCAAACACCATGTTGATAGTCCCGCGTTCTTTCCGGAAGCCACACTGGCTCTCTGGTAGGAGACCTTGCTCAAGGTGCGCTATGAGACGGTTGAGTAGCACTCTGGCCAGAGTCTTGCCTGCAACGGACAGCAGGGATATTCCACGATGGTTGTCACAGGCTTGACGATTTCCTTTGCGCTTGTACAGGTGTATGATGGAAGCGTCTTTGAAGTCCTGTGGAACTGCCTCATGCTGCCAGATGAGCTGGAACAGCTAATGAAGCTTCTCAGTCAGCGCCATACCACCTTCTTTGTAGGCCTCAGCTGGAATGGAGTCTGAGCCAGGGGCTTTGCCATTGGATAGCAGACGGATACCTTTCTGGGTCTCCTCCAAAGTTGGAATGGCATTCAACGACTCACTGACTGGCACCTGGGGGAGTCGGTCGATGGCTTCATCATTGATGGTGGAGGGGCGGTTCAGTATGCTGTCATAGTGTTCAGCCCATCTCTCAAGGATCCCGTCCTTGTCAGTGATTAAGGTAGAACCATCAGCACTGAGGAGTGGAGCAGATCCGGAGGTGGTGGGACCGTAGACTTCTTTCAGGCCGTTATAGAAGTTCTTCATGTCGTTCCTGTCTGCAAAGCCCTGGATCTCATCAGCTTTGTTGCTCAACCAGGAATCCTGCATCTGTGGCAGCTTCAGCTGGATGGTGCTGTGTGTGCTCTTCAGTATGTCTTTCTTTGACTGTGACTTGGGATCTTCAATGTGGGCTCTATAGGCTCGGCGTTTGTCTTCTAGCAGCTGCTTGATCTCAGTGCAGTTCTCATCAAACCAGTCTTTGTGCTTCCTGGCAGAAGGCCCCAGGCACTCCATGGCAGTGTTGTACACCGTCTCATACAGTGCACCCCATGCTGCCTCCACATTCTGGTTGTCCAGCACGGTGGACTCAAGGCGTTCCTCCAGGGTGTCAGCAAAGCTCTGCTTGATGTTGCCTAGCTCCAGCTTGTTGACATTCAGGCGTTTGAGTGCTTTCATGCCCTGAGGCCGTCTCTTGGGCTGGATGCGGAGGTTGAGCTTGGAGACGATAAGGCGATGGTCTGTCCAGCACTCGGCGCCGCACTTGGCCCTCGTGACTCGTACGTCCTGCCTGTCCCTCTTCCTGACGATGACAAAGTCGATGAGATGCCAATGCCCAGAGCGAGGATGCATCCATGACGTCCTGTTACGGGTAGGGAGGCAGAAGATGGTGTTTGTGATAAGAAGGTCGTGCTCGGCACATGTCTGGAGAAGTAGTTGGCCATTGCTGTTACAGTTACCAACCCCATGCTTCCCAATCACGCCTTCCCAGGAGGTGCTGTCACAACCAACTCTCGCGTTAAAGTCACCAAGAATGATGAGCTTGTCTGCGTTGGGAACAGTGGTGATGACAGCGTTCAGGTCCTTGTAGAACTTGTCCTTGATCTCATCCGGGTTGGTCATGGTGGGCACGTAGGCGCTGACAATGGTGGTAAACTTCTTCCCGTTGCATATAGGGAGTTTCATCGTCATCAGTCGATCGTTCACTCCTTTCGGGGGGGCCAGCCAGCTTGCCAACGAGGGTTGTCTTCACTGCAAAGCCAACTCCAGCCTCACGTCTCTCTTCAGGTCCGCGACCACTCCAAAAGAAGGTGTAGCCTGCGCCTCGCTCACAGAGTTCGCCTTCTTCTGCCAGTCTGGTCTCACTTAAGGCAGCGATGTCGATGTTGTACCTGGCTAGTTCACTCGCAATGAGTGCTGTGCGTCTCTGTGGTCTGGCTGAGTCGTCTCTGTCCAGAAGCGTACGCACGTTCCATGTGGCAATGGTCAATGGGGTGCTCCTTGTTTTCTTCTTTCTTTCCTTTGTGTGTCGACCGCTTGAGTAGGGTCCCCGTCAGCCGCGGTATGCTGACTAGGGTGGTGTGGAGCAGGCAGTGTTTAGGGCACCTTTTCTAGCCCCTTCCTCATGCCATGGAGGTGAGCAGTGCTGTCCTGAAGAGGGCTGCTCAGTCGCTCAGGGGGCTGCTGATCTCCACCGCTGCTCCAGTCGGTGAAAAACGATCATATGGCCTGAGCCGCCTGTGTGCAGGTCCGCGGCTACGACTGCTAGTGTTCCCACACCTGTCGCTTTGTCGCTCGCCTGTCACCACAGGGCTTGGGGAAAATGATGGTATGGGATGAAGGATGACTGATGATTTGCGCGATGACTTTGTTTATAGTGAGGAGGAGTTGCGCACCGTCGACCTCACTCTCTTGTCCGAAACCGTCTGTATCCAGTGGCAAGACGAGGTCAAGACGACTGGAGATGGATACGGATGCAGTGGATGACCAGGATGTCCTATGTGCCTCATCCTGCCCTCAGCACTCCACATTGCTCTGCTGCAACCGCCTTCCTCTCCGTTGAACCATGAAGGTTTCTTCCGCAGAGTCCGCCGGATCCAGTCTTCACATGCTTGGGTAGACAAGCCCTAACTCACCGAGGGTTTGAGACCCGTCGGCTACCCTCACCTAGTTTAGCCAACCTGTCAAAGCCGTTGCCCGGGGTTGGGCGCTGCCGCATGCTAGCAGCTTCTAGGACCCATCGGTGAGAGCTGGGTGCTGGTGGGGACCAACAGAGGCCGAACCATTCCCGGAAGAGCGTGACAAGCCCCCCCCCCCCCCCCCCCCCCCCCCTCTAGAGGTACTACCCCTGCCGTGCACACCCCTAACCCCCTATCAAGAAAATATACCAAAGAGAAATAGATAGAGATACTGCTGATAATGGTCTTACAATATCATAAAAAACACACATTATGCTTTTTAACAATGGTACAAACCCAGAAGAGTTACCAACATTTAAGATTGAAAATGAGACAATTCAGTATCAAGATACTGTTAAGTTTTAGGATTGATGCTTACTTCAAAACTAACTTGGAATAGCCATATTGAATATATAAGAAAAGCAAGAAAATCTTTAGATTTACTCAAAATTGTGAGTAAACAGTACTGGGGACAAGATACAACGATTTTGAAACATTTATCATCATCACTTATTCGATCCAAACTATCCCATGGACAAGAAGTCTTTTTCAATGCTCCAAAATATTTGCTGAAATATAGACTGTAAAGCATATAGATTTGCCCTTGGTGTACCTTTCCATGCATCGACCCTCGGAACATACAAAGAAATAGGAGTACTACCTTTAGATGAATACGGAAACCTCACATGTACTAAATACGTATTGAGAAGCTCAACAACTGGAAATTATACATCAGAGGAAGTAAAAATTACATCCGAAAACAACTTCCCCAAAAGAGCTAAAAACATATCTTATTTAACACCCATTGGCACGTTTGTTTCAAACCTGTTCGAAAAGTCTGAAATTAATTCAGATGACGTAGACACACAGAAGACCGTAAGTCCATACCCCATCTGGGAGATGAATAAAGCACATTTTGATGTTAATCACACTGACATGAAAAAGTTTGAAAATTCGAATATCATGGCAACGGAAGTCCGAGTACACCTTCAAAATAGATACTGTGATCATTTACAGATCTACACAGACGGCTCACTATTAGACAATGGCCAAGCAGGTTCAGCTTTCGTTATACCAGAACTGAAAACGGAAAGATCATACTATATTGGTAAAAATCGTTCAGTATTCACTGCTGAACTTATTGCTGTTCTTATGGCTCTAAATCATATTCTTGATCTCCCAGTTTGCCTTCTACAAGTCTTGTTATGCGTTGATTTTAAATCTGTATTATGTGCTTTAAACTCATCAAATTGTAAAAACAAATCCAAAATCATAATAGAAATCAGCCACATTTTACATCTTTTAAGCTTGAAAGGAACACATATAACGTTTTGCTGGGTTCCTTCACATCTTGGTATTCTCTGCAATGAATGGGCTGACAGTGCTGCAAGAAAAGGAGCAAAAAACGAACAGGGAACCATAGAACTTTAAGTGCCTCTCTGTCTGTACAAGAGGGTTATCGAATACTAGAAAAAACACCGTGGAACAAAGTCAGAGAATTATACCAGGAAAACGGCAAAGCTTTAAACCATGGTGTAATTAATGTTCAACAACCGGGAACTATCAATCAGTCAAATACATACAGTAATTCAATAAGATTAAGGCAGATCCATACCTTATCAAACAGGATAAAGCTGAACGCTTTTATAACTAAGTTCAGCAAAGATGTCAGATGCATATGTGGAGAACATATTTCTAGCAACCATGTAATATTCGAATGTCAGAATCTAAAATGTTTTTTTTTTGCCAGACTTCACCAAAAGTTCTTTTTAATGTGTTATTAACAATTCCAGTATGTTGTTTGTTATTGCAGAAGGTTTGCTGCGTAGTCCTATAGGACATTTGTTATAGTTGTTTGATGTTGGCGTTTTTAACGTTTCCATTTTCCCTAGCGTTGTCTCTCCCTATTCACCCTCCACACATACACACACTTTTACCCCTCCCCCTCCCACAACCCCTACCCTCACGGTTTTTTTCCCCCGTCTAATATCACTTTAAGTGGAAAGACGTTAAACTGAAGACAACATGTATATCCATGTATATGTGCCGTGCACACACACACACACACACACACACACACACACACACAGAGAGAGAGAGAGAGAGAGATACACATTAACATGTGCGTGCCTGTGGATACATATAATTTATATGCGAGTGTGTGTGTGTGTGTGTGTGTGTGTGTGTGGTATATTTACACATGTATATCCATTCTCTCCAATGTGATCATGCAGTGTTCGAATGGTCACCGTGGGAGGAGTGGACTGCCTGCACCAAGACCTGCGGTGGAGGTCACAAGTCAAGGAGTAGGGAGTGTGTGGAGAGGGGGGTTGGAGAGGCGGATGACCCACAGGAGTGTCATGGCCAGAGTTCAGAGAATGCCACGTGTCATACACCGGACTGTGTTGGTGAGCTCGAGCTCTCTCTGTCTCTCTCTCACTCGCTGTATCTGTCTATTTGTCTGTCTGTATGTCTCTCTCTGTGATTGTATCTGTATGTCTGTCTCTTTCTCTCTTTGACTTTGTCTATCCGTCTGTCTGTCTGTCTGCCTGCGTCTGTCTGTCTGTCTGTCTCTGTCTCTGTCTCTCTCTGTGTGACATTATCTGTCTGTCTGTCTGTCTTTCTCCTCTCTCTCTCTCTCTGACCATCTGTCTTTTTGTCTCTGTCTGTCTGTCCGTCTGTCTCTCTCTCTGTGATTGTACCTGTACATGATGTCTGGCTCTCTGTCTCTCTCTCTTTGACTTTGTCTATCCGTCTGTCTGTCTCTGTCTGTCTCTGTGACATTATCTGTCTGTCTGTCTCTCTTTCTCCTCTCTCTCTCTGTCTGTCTGTCTTTTTGTCTCTATCTGTCTGTCTGTGTCTCTGTCTCTCTCTCTCTCTCGGGTTTTTTTGTTGTTGTTGTTTTTTTGTTTTGTTTTTTTGTCTGGTCTGGGGTTGGTTGATCTGCTGGGGATTTTGTTTCGTTCGTGACTGTCAGATTTTGGGTTGTGGTTTTTTTTTCTGAAGCAGATACCAATTTCTTCAAAAGCACTCTTTTCCTGTTGAGCTGTGAGGCTCCACTCTTAATCATTAGGTCGTCACTGACCATCACACAGTCTGTTTATTGTTTCCGGTCACGAATCGTTCCGTTCAGTTCTGGTGATGGTTTAAGTGTGAGATTCTGTTTGCACGTGGCTGCGGGGAGGGTGGGTGGGTGGGGGGTTCTGGTTGAACAAAATAATCAGTCAGGCGTCGGACTTGTGATCCAGTGTCCTCCAGTGATCAGGTTTCGAGGCCCAGTTCCAGCTTGAGAAAGGCACTTCACTCCCATCTTCATCACTCCTCCCAGGTGTGAATGGGTATCTGACTTCGGTCGGTGAAAGTGAACACGGAGGAAGGAGAGAATTGGGCCCCGCCTTCCGAGCCCTAGACCTTAAGAGGAGTGATGGCCTAGAAGTAACGCCTCCGCCTTGGAAGCGAGAGAATCTGAGCGCGCTGGTTCGAATCACGGCTCAGCCGCCGATGTTTTCTCCCCCTCCACTAGACCTTGAGTGGTGGTCTGGACGCAAGTCATTCGGATGAGACGATAAACCGAGGTCCCGTGTGCAGCATGCACTTAACGCACGTAAAAGAACCCATAGCAACAAAAGGGTTGTTCCTGGCAAAATTCTGTAGAAAAATCCACTTCGATAGGAAAAACAGATAAAACTGCACACAGGAAAAAATACCAAAAAAAAAGGGGGGGGGCGGGGCGCTGTAGTGTAGCGACGCGCTCTCCCTGGGGACAGCAGCCCGAATTTCACACAGGGAAATCAGTTGTGGTGAAAAGAAATACAAAATAGACACAGTGGATGTGAGTTCCCTGCTCCGATGGCCCTACCTTCCGTGTCCCAAAGTACGAAAGAGAACAGCATGGTGGTGGAGCCTTTTCATCATCTGCTGTTCAAATATGGAACTTTTTATCTCGCCACGTCCGTCACAGCCCCTCACTGGCTTCCTTTAGATCTAACCTCAAGACTTTCCTCTTCAGCAGCATTTCCTCTAGACCCTCTCTCGTACATGAAAGTAGTTAGTTGATTGTGTAGGTATATTTGTAACGCTGTATTGTGTGTGCGTCAAATGGATGCATGCATGCATGCATACATGTAAGTATGTGTGTATTGTACGTACAAGTTTGTATGCGCATATATATGTTTATTGTTCATGATTGTGAGTTGAGGACTGAGTGTGTTTCGTATGCGTGTGTGTGTGTGTGGGTTGTAAAGCGCTTTGTGCAATGAGGAAAACGCTGATAATTGTCCATTTATTATTATCATTATTATCATCATTATTGTTTGAAGAGTGCAAAAAATAAAATACCTACTTTCCATGTCTGTTGACGAAAACCACACAGAGAAATCTGCTGAAACAAAAAGTAATGCAATGCAATGCAGTACGTAATCACCTCATCTGTGTGGTCGTTGCCGTCATTTTTGCAACAGGATCAAACCGAGAGGAAAAGAAGGAGAAAAAAAGACAATTAAAGCGATCACTATATTGTTGCACGACCTTTTTCTTTTTTAACATGTTGGACAAAACCAGGATTTTATTCAGTGCTGTGAAGGGACAGAAATACACTGAGGAAATGTTTCTACATAATAATTCCAGCCATCGGTCTTCTGTTATATTGTGAGATCCGGCGTGGCAATTAGCGTCCATGGCACAATGCTGGCGAACAAGTCTCCCAGATCCGTCAAGACAGGTGAAGGAAATCTGCCCACGATTGTGTCGGGGACGGATCGTTACAGCCCCCCGTTCATTACAGTCCCTTAATGGATTGCTCACCTTTTCAACGCTGGGAAGGGACAGGAGGGTGAGGGGTATAGGACTGTTTCCGACTCGATCGAAAATGTGCGTGCATGGTGTGCACATGTGTGTGCGTGTGCGGGGGCAGGGGGGAGTTAGAGGGAAGGGGCGTGCGTGTCTGATCCGGCAGTTTGTGGGAATGCTTGGGAAAGGGGATGGAGGTGCCGTGTGTGTGTGTGTCTGTGTGTGTCTGTGTCTGAACGCTTGTGTCTCTGCATCACAGAGAGAGGAAGGGGGGTAGGGATGAGGACGAACATCACTCTGAGCTTGTTTCATTTTGAACGAGGACGATCTCTGGTTACAATGTAACAGTGCAGTCGGCCCAGAAGTTTTCCTTGGGATAAAACTGAAATTGTGGCATCGGGTACTGAAGTCTTGAAGACAATGGAGAGAAAACGACGGAAAGGAAATAGCCATTACACTCTCTCTGTGTGTGTCTGTATGTCTGTCTCTATCTTGTCTCTTTCTCCCACCAACTCCCTCGTCTCCACCCCTATCTCTGTCACTCATTCACTCACTCAGTTTACTTATTCCTGCTGTATGACCAGGAGGAAGGCGTGTTTCCACGTCCGACGCCCCACGGCCAAACCACACGATGGGAAGGAGCAGGCCACATTCACCTATTCCCGTTTCGTCTAAGTTTGGATTGGTGTCGCTACCCTCATTTGCCTCTTGAGAGTTATGACATTTATCCTGTTTCGCCTACCCGCCTTTTCCGTTTTGCCTGTTCAGCTTGTTTCTGTGTGTGTGTCTCTCTCTGTCTGTCTCTGTCATACACACACACACACACACACACACACACGCGCGCGCGCGCACGCGCGCGCGCGCAAACACACACACTCACACACACACACACACCCATATATATATATATATATATATATAGACACGCGCGCTCGCGCGCGCGCACAGAGAGCTATTGAGTTGAAATGCAAATCGGGAATGGGTGAACGGGGATGACACATGGGATGACCATTTGTTATCAGGACCCGTGACGCCACAGCTTCAGTGGTCAGACTGGGGACAGTGGAGTGCCTGCAGTAACAACTGTGGTCAAGGCCGTAGGTCAAGGAAAAGGACCTGCGTCGACCGGAGCGGAAATGCTCATGATTTCAATGACTGTATTGGGGATCCTGATCATGTGGAGTCTTGTGAAGGTCCGGATTGTCCAGGTGAGACAGCACTCGGACCGTTTGCATGTCAGCATGTCCCTCTCTCTCGTTTGGCCTTTTCGTCTTGGTTGTAGTGTGAATTCCTTTGGTGGAGGTCATTTGGTTATGGTCGCATGACACTTTATTCTTTAGTTTCTAACGCAAACCCTCATTTCTTGTTAATGGCATATCGGTTGTTATTACTGCCGTTTTCCAGTTGCTTTTTTTCTCTTGTTTTTATTTCTTTCTTTTTTTTTTTTTTAGCATATTTCTCTAATCTGTAGAATAGCAATAACCGTTTGAAATTGTGTTTCATTTCACAGTTGTTCTTGCTCTCTCCCTCTCTCTCCCTCCCCCCCCCCCCCCTCTCTCTCTCTCTCTCTCTCTCTCAGCTATTTGGGATTCAGTGAACTTTTCAACAATGCTAAGCATTAATATCACAACCAATGATATTGTGGCTCAGGCAAAGATAGGTACTGTTATTGGAACCCGTAAAACCTGTGACTGTTTTTCCTGCTCTGTATTTTCAAACTCTTCGATTCGCTGAGTATACGTTCATTGTTGTTGGGCTTTTTTGTTGTTGTTGTTGTTGTTTTCAGTATCAAAAAACATTTCTGTTCCATTTTGAGGAGGACGTAATGTCAAATTTTAGTCACTTGTGGCTAACTAATTTTCAGGAAGGCCCCCGCTTTAATGTCTATAACAGTTTCAAGAACTGCATTGGTAGTAAAGTATGTTTGGATACTGTTCGGGTTTCCATTTACAGTACATTCTTGTATATACATACACATGCATTCAAGTACCCAGTCATGAGCACGACAGGAAGAACGATGTGAACAGTTTGTCCTCGCAGTAATAACTGACAGTTACGCTAACCTTGAGATTGTCCATCATGTTGAAGAATTTCCCCAGACGGTCATTATTGGCAAATCAGTTAAATTGAAGATTTTAGCGGTCATTTCGCCCGCACGGTCGTCATATTGGCAGTTGAGGTGAAGAAGAGATTTAACGGTACAGTTTACCATTATAGCAATACCCAGTTAAGATTAAATGAAGATCGGCGATTATTTTGAACCGCCTGTCTAACAGTTGTCATTCTAAGCTAAGCAAAACTTGATTTTCTGTGATTGTAGACTGACAATGCGAACAAATTGCCCACACAGTTATTGTTCTTAGAACCTTTTATAAAAAAAATAAATAAATAAACAAAAAAGCAAAAAAACCTATAGGGCGCTATAAAAATTATGCGAGGGGACCATTAATTGGAAAGTTTAGAGTTCATATTAAAGATAATCCATTCTGAGGTTGGTTAGTTTCAGAGGTTAAAATATTCGGCTATGCCAGTCCCCGAAAATGTAACATGGTTGCCACAAGGGTGGTAAACTCTGGGCTGGAAGCAAGCCTTAAATTTCAAAGTTTACTCAAATATTTTTTGTGTCAATACAAGTGCGTGTTTGCAAATCACGAACGGGGATGAAGAAACTTGGAATCCTGTCGTCTTTCCAGAATCTTCCTGGGAGGAGTGGGGACAGTGGACGGTCTGCAGCACGACTTGTGGCGTGGGGTCTCGTTCCCGTAACAGGACATGCGCACTCGCAGGAACCCCGAACCACGGCGCACAGTGCCGTGGGAAAGGCTCCGAGAAGCGGACGTGCGTCGTCGGGTGCAAAAGTAAGATAAAGGGCCAGAGGACCCCGTGTTTAGACAGAAGAAAAGGCACAAAGTACTTGTTGTTTATGTGTGTCTGTTTTTCGTTTTGATTTTTGTTTGTAATACGCATTGTTAAGTGTGTGTAATTCCGATCAGTGATTATGATTATAACGAAACACGCGCGTGTTTATACTTATGGAAAGAACTACTATTAGTGCATTTTTACTATGAGTTGTTAGTGTTATGAAACTGAGGTGTTTTTCTCTATCATTTTGTTTATATCATTTCGGAAATCAAGTAAGCGTTGTTAACTCATATAGAACAGTATACTGAATTCTTTAGGATGATATATATGCTTTTTCACATTCACCCAAATATATGATTGTTGTAATGCATTACTAATGTACACAAATGCACTCTAAACGGTATGTCCAGCCCAAATTGGCAAAGGTGAAGATGACAGAACAATGTAATGATCTGTGTAATTAAACATTTTGTTTCCTGTTTTTGTATAAAGGCAGATATTTGATATTTGTGGGCAAGAGGACTGGTGGAAAACAAATGTGAGTAATGTGTCTCTCTACAGTTTCGTTTACAGACAAAAAAACAAGAAAACGTCTGAGTGTTTTAACGGTGTGTATATTCATGATTTTGTGTTTTGTTTATTCTTTTGTTTAACGTCAGTATACAATTGCGATTTCAGACGAATAAGTGTGTGTGTGTGTCTGTGTGTGTGTGTGTGTGTGTCTGTGTGTGTGTCTGTGTGTGTGTGTGTCTGTGTGTGTGTGTCTGTGTGTGTGTGTGTGTGCGTGAGTGCGTGTGTGTGTGTGTGTGTGTGTGTGTGTGTGTTTGAACGCGCACGTGCAGTGTTTAGGTTCGCATTCTCACATGACACGTGTTTAAAATAAGTAGGGAGGGGGCAAGCGACTCTCTCTCTCTCTCTCTAAAATGAATAAATAAACGTATGAATTTCCATTTACATGTACATTTGCAAAACGAGATGTAAAAAGAAAGAAGAATCCGTTGTAAAAATGAATGAAAAAAACAAACTTCGTCAAATCTATCAGAGAGTCGCTTGCCCCCTCTCTACTTATTTTAAACACGTGTCATGTGAGAATGCGAACCTAAACACTGCACGTGGGCGTTCAAACACACACACACACACACACGCACGCACGCACGCGCACACACACACACACACACACACACACACACACATACATTTCAGCATCTAAAAGTCCAAAAGAAAATTGCATGCATAGAAAGATATATATATATATATATATATATATATAATATATATATATATACACGCATGTTTACATACATTCCTGTATTATAACATCACATTTCATCATATCATATTACCTTACCATACGTTACATGACATTACTTTGTTATCTTTTTAAGGACATGGACATACATATACATGTATCTTACTAGTTGCATTCAGTTACAGAAATACCGGAGCATTCTGATCGCGTGCAATGCACTGGGTTATTAAGGTTTTGTCCATGACGTGGCACTGAAGCCGCTCCGTATTAACTTGTTTTTGAGGTCTGACGAAGCAGAAGGTGGTGGAGCAGATCAAGGCCCAGACCAGCGACACGGAGCAGGTGGAGCTGCTGGAGAGTTGGGCACACAGCACGTGGCGCGTATCGGAGAACCTCTTCAACTCCCTGCAGCTGGACCACCACGTCATGTCCGGTCACATGGTGGCCACCCACCGCCTCCCTTCCCGCTTGGACTGCGTCAGGGAGTGCCTGAAGGTGGGGTGTCGCTCCTTCAACTTCCAGCTGGCTCCGGACCGGCACGGACAGCACGAGTGTCAGCTGAACAGCGTGAACCGAGACGAGGCCCGTGGTGACGTGAGGAGGGAGGACGGGTACGTGCTGTACGATCACACAACCTACGTCCCGTTCCTGGACCAGCTGCCGGACCTGTGAGCTGTGCGTGCCGGGGACGGAATGGTCCGCACGGGGCAGGGTTGCTGTTCCCCAGGGACGTCTGTATCGCTGTGGCTTGTTTTCAGTTCTGTTTGTTTTTCTTACTCTCCAATAGACTGTTTTTCTTACTCTCCAACAGACTGTGATAATTGACCTGCAGTGTGCAATGATAGTATCAACGATAAATACATGACTGTATAAACTGTCCATTGTTCGTTTTCTCCGTTGATTGATACTGAACACTAACATAGCTTTGTGTCAGTTAAAACGAATGTTTCTCCATGGAAATAATGCGGACACATTTCGGGGTTGTCCCTCTTATCATTGAAACAAACCAGAAACTCTATCATTGTTCAGAAACATTTCGGTCATTTCTTTCTCTTTTTTTATTGTCCAGACTGATGTTGCTGTGCGGAAATCGATTGATTTGTTTTCTGTTTTGAATTGTTTTGTTTGTTTTTATCTTTATTTATCTATCTTTTAGGGGGATGGGGGTGGGGTGGGGAGGGGGTCTCATTCTTTAAATACTGATGAAAAGATAAAGCTGTGATCCTGCGCAGAATGAAAGGTCTGTTTGAGGGTTTGTGTTTGGCCCCCGGTGCGGTGTGTGGGGGGAGGAGGGTTGTTGTATTCTCCACACTGATGGAAGCTGACAGGAAGCTCTGTTCTGGTGCTGATTTCAAAGCTTACAGGCTGAGAAAACGAGAGACAAAGCCGTCCCAAGTGTTTGATGTGGAATCGGACATTGTATAATGTTGTTCATTTAAATTAAGTGTAGTCTGTTCACAGAAGGTGGTGATTTTAGACTTTGACATTGTGTGAAATAATGTTTACTTGAGCATTAGTGATGTAGAATTAGGCACTGTGCGGAACTGTGTTTATGGAAGCACCGTGGACATCCGGTCTTACCTGAGTTGCGTTCCGTTTCGAGTTGGTATACCCCTGTGTGTTTTCACAACAATAATTATCCGTTTTAGATGAGCTGAAACAGCAGGTGTAACTGTTGTTACATCACTATGTCGAAGAACAAATTATGAAACACAGCATTGAAAACCAAGATTTCACCGCTGTCAGCTGCTACAGATAAATTGTCATAGTATGCCAGATGACTGCTGGAAACGTCGCGACATTAAGTTGTCACATGCAACAAAGTCAAAAGTGGAGTGCTAACAAAACAAGTAATTAAAAAAAAAAAAATTTTTAAACAAGTGAGATGGCATTCAACAGTTCCTCGCAACACAAGTCAGTCATATTGAAAGTAGAGTGCTAAAAAAAGAAGTGAGTTAACGTTCAGCAGTTACTTGCAGCGTGATGAGGTAGTGGGGCGCTGGGAGCATGACTAATGCACTGACTCACAGCAGTTGATTGTAAAGAACAGTGTACAATGGCCAAGAGGAACATGGACATGATGGCATTCAGCTGTTGACATCAAGAGATGTCGGTCAATACTGACCTCCCTGCCTGCCTTCCATCTCATGACTTTGCCTTGATAGGGGAAATCGGTTTGCTCCCGCACCCTCCCTCCTTTTTCTCCTCCCGACAATGGATTCCAATCGACAAGGGTCACAGTGACTGATGAAAAAGGGATTTAGGCCCAAATGTAGCATTCTCCATTCAAGCCATTCAGTTTGTCTCGCCTTGAAGGGATGGTGAAGCGCTATGTGAACACGTTTTTTTTTCTGTTGGTGAAATCGGTTTCCCAGTTTGGTATGACCATGATGCTAAACACACACACACACACACACACGCACGCACGCACGCACACACACACACACACACACACAAAGACAACGCCCAGCTGGCAAGTGGGGACTATCACGAACCTGAGAGGTGGGGAAGGGTAAACAAGGAAACAAATAAGCTGAATTGACAATGGTATAAACAGGTATTCGTATGAATAGATTAAACAAATACCATCTCATGACGTTTCAAGTTTTTACTTTTGCAACAACAAAAATTTTTTGGATAACTTTACAGTGAGAGGTTACAGATAAAATTTATTTCATTTTATTTTTGAGAGGTGTAGTTTATGATAGAACTTCTACCCGGATGTTCGTGTCTGCACTGACGCATTTCTGTTGTACAGATGGCTGGTTGGATTGGGTGTTTTTTTATCGGATGGCTTGGTTATCTTGTATTGTTGACATGATGGTATCATGCTTGTTTGTTGTGGAGTCGTGTGTGTGTGTCAAAAGAGACTTTTTGTTTTGAATTGTAAAGTCTGCCGTAGTTTAAAGGTCCCACAAAAGTCCGCCGTAGTTTAAAAGTCCCATACAAAAGTCTACCGTAGTTTAAAGGTCCCATAAAAGTCTGCCTTGGTTGAAAAAGTCCCATAAAAGTATGCCGTGGTTTAAAGGTCCCACAGCCTTTACGGTCGTCGGGGCAGTGAATTCACATCCACTGTGTCCAGTGCTCGGCACAGAAAGGCGGGGCCCAGTCCTCTCCTTCCGCCGTTTTAACCTTCCCAAACCAAGACAGGTACCCGTTCACACCTGGACGGAGTGAGGAAAATCGGAGCAAAGTTCCTTTCCCAAGGACACAACAGCAGGCCGAAACTGGGAATCGAACCTTGACCACTGGATCAGAGGTCCAACACCTTACCCATTCTGCTACGGCTCCTCGTTTCCCGTATCGATTTCTCTTACGCTGCAGTCAGAAGCGGAACAAATACATTTATCACTTGTTTCACCACGAGCTTATAACAGATTCATTTTTTTTATGAATACCGCTATACAGTAGTTCACACACACACAGGTTTCCGATTTTTTTTTTAAATTAGTGTCGTCCTCTCAGGTACAGTTACAAGAAATGAAGTGTTTCTGTCAAACAAAAAAGAAAAGAAAACGAACTGAAAAGCAAGACATGAAGTGAAACCCCAGGGGGAAGACAGAATCACATGGGATGTGTGTGTCGGGCCATGTGCTTGTAAGAATGATACAATTGAAATGAACTAAAGTATCAGTCAGATATGACTAAAATTATATTGGTCATTCCTCTACAGATAAAATGAAAAATCTTTACTGATAATGTTTCCTTCACAAAGGCGGGGGAGAGGTTTAAAACACACAGACACCAAACAAACAAACAAAAGTCCATACCCCTCGGAGAAAATACATGGATAGTGTCATTTGTTTCACTTGACCAGAGATCGTATTGGAAGGGGTTCTAAGGTGTGTGTGTGTGTGTGTGTGTGTGCTGTAAAATACTGGACAGCGCCATTTCACAAACTGTTTCCTGTTGTCTGGTTCACACTACAGACGATGCTACCGACCTGAGGCGAGTCTGACATTCCACAAAGTACAATCCACAACGTCGTGTTTCTAGACTGCTGCATACTTTGACTTAGTTGTCTTCTCTCCACTTTGAGAAACATCAGGGACGTCATTCCATCGTGCGAAATGACTCCACTTCGGACTGACCATTGACCTGCATACTTAACATTGACCTGTACTGTTTAGACACTTCAGCCCTTTCCACTTCACAGATGGGGATCTGTTAGGTAAACACAGCATTGTGAAGTGGGTTTTGCGGAATGATAGATTCGTGTCGATCAGTGGCATCGTGTACATCCTGAACCAGGTGACAAACATGAAAGTTCACTAGTGGTCAGTGGGTGAAACGGTGCTTGTTTTGGGTGGCTTTCTTTGTTCTTCTTCTGTGTTAATGAGGGGCTAGGGGATGAATTTCTTTCTTTCGGGGGTGGAGAGATACGCACCAAGCATGATCCGTTGATAAAGCGCCACGTTTTCCACCCAAGAAGCCTTGTTTTGATAATTATATGATGTATAATGTGGATGATATTGTACAGAAGAAAAGATTGGTATGAAGCCCTACAATGGCAACAAACATGTGCATGCTGTGCTTTCATTAATCATAGTATATTATATTATATCATATTTGTTCGATGCCCAGTGTTTATATAAAATGGATGTATAAGGGACTTCAGGGTACTGGTCAAAATTAAAAGCTTATTGTAGCTCAGTGAATGTTTCAATGTATCAGCTTGATTGGTTATTTTTAAAGAATCTAATTTGTTTTTTACGAGCTTTCGTTTTAATTCACACATATTAAAATGTTTAGAATTAAAGGTTACTGCATTTTTTAACTATTTGTTTTTGTAAGAATGTGGATGTTTTAGTCACTACACAATTTTCCGTATGTCGTGAAAGTGTACTAACCTCACATACTATAGAGAAGTGTATTGAATTCATGGATTCCAGTTTTAAGATGCATTCAAGAAAAGGGAAAACAAATGTGATTTGTGAATTATACTTATCAGCAAACTGTACGGTAATGTGTTGTATTGTGTGTTCCTTGTCAAAAGAAATTTCTCCATGTTGAAATCTTTCTGCTGCCTTCCCCGGGGAGTGTGTGTCGCCACAATACAACGCAACCCGTACAGATTTTCCTGCCCAGACTACATTTTTCTCTGAAAAAAGCTTTTTTTAAACATATTTTTGCAGAGGACAACTTCCTTGTTGCTGAAGCTGACGCCCTTAGCACAGCCTAGTTTTATTTGCCTTGATAAAGAAAACATGTAATGAACTGTGTTGTTTAGCTTCTTTCAGGTGTGACAGTTTGTGTTTAATGCGGTTGGTTTTTTAGTTAGATCGGCAGACTGTGAGACCAGATAGGCCATGTGTGGTCGGTTGGACAATAAGCAACAACGTGAAGGTGGCCCACGCTTCCTTGTCATGAGCTCTAACCATTAGACCAGGCTAAGGTACTGTCTGTCATAAACTGTAGGGTACAAACAATTCTTTCACAAACTGAAATTTATCGGCAACCTCCACCGGGGGGCTCTTTCGGAATAAATAGTATACCCACCTCCTGGAACGTTTGTGTTGGAAATATCCTCTTTTCTATCACACTCTGTCAGGAAGGCTGAAGATGAAAGACGAAGAGGGTGTTAGAATAGGTCATTACCAGCACAGGCCTTTCCAGTAGGATGCTATTTATACAGTAAGAGCCCCCAAGTCCCCCATTCACGCGGTATTGGAGGTAGCCAATAAAACTCGACTAATTTTGAGATGTGTGTTCCCCACAGTTTATCAATCCTTTCAGAAATGTTGTGAAAAACAGGGTGGAATGTTCTATGCCAGGGGCATTCACTGGGTTTTAAGTGCCAGAAAATTACTGTAATCGTCCATGATTGATTTTTTTTTTTCTTTTGCAGTCTTCAGGTCGGATACATTTTCTGTATTGGACGTCGTTTTGTTTAGGTTTGTTCAAGCTTCACGTGCTTTCTGAACTGGATTAAAATGAATTTACAGATTAAATTAAAAACAATAGTTGTGAAATCACTTGAAACACGTGTGAGATAGGCGAGCGCGCGCGCGCACACACACACACACACACACACACACATACACTGACGGAAAGAATAATTTTGAGAAGGCTGATGTACTATTGTCATAAAAATAAGATTATCCCAATTAACCAAGCAGGCTTTCAGAGAGGTAGATCTGCAATTGATAATTTGGTAAAACTTACAACACATGTAAAACAACAATTCGCTAGAAGGAAAAACGTTCTTGCAGCTTTTTTTGATGTGAAGAAAGCCTATGATCACATTTGGCATGCAAAGTTACTCTTTAAACTGAAATCTGTTGGCTTTTCAGGACATATCTATGATTATATCAAAGATTTCCTGAGTGAAAGAAGTATACAGGTACGGGTCGGGAATACGTACTCGAATCCTAAGACTCTTCACATGGGATTACCCCAAGGTTCTGTTATTGCCCCTGTTCTACTTAATATCTTGTTGAACGACTTACCCAAACACTTATCAAAAGATGTGATCCTAGTGCAATATGCAGATGATATATGTATGTGGATGAATGTAACTATGAAACGGAATACATCCAAAAGGGCTTTAAACTATATCAAGAAAATATACCAAAGAGAAATAGATAAATTAAATAGATATACTGCTGATAATGGTCTTACATTATCATCAGAAAAAAACACATTATGCTTTTTAACAATGGTACATACCCAGAAGAGTTACCAACATTTAAGACTGAAAATGAGACAATTCAGTATAAAGATACTGTTACGTTTTTAGGATTGATACTTACTTCAAAACTAACTTGGAATAGCCATATTGAATATATAATAATAAAAGCAAGAAAATCTGTAAACTTACTCAAAATTGTGAGTAAACAGTACTGGTGACAAGATACAACGATTTTGAAACATTTATCATCATCACTTATTCGATCCAAACTATCCTATGGACAAGAAGTCTTTTTCAATGCTCCAAAATATTTGCTAAAGAAACTTCAAAGCATAGACTGTAAAGCATATAGACTTGCCATGCATCGACCCTCAGAACATACAAAGAAATAGGAGTACTACCTTTAGATGAATACCGAAACCTCGCATGTACTAAATACGTATTGAGAAGCTCAACAACTGAAAATTATACATCAGAGGAAGTAAAAATTACATCCGAAAACAACTTCCCCAAAAGAGCTAAAAACATATCTTATTTAACACCCATTGGCATGTTTGTGTCAAACCTGTTCGAAAAGTCTGAAATTAATTCAGATAACGTAGACACACAGAAGACCGTAAGTCCATACCCCATCTGGGAGATGAATAAAGCACATTTTGATGTTAATCACACTGACATGAAAAAGAATGAAAATCCAAATATCATGGCAACGGAAGTCCGAGTACACCTTCAAAATAGATACTGTGATCATTTACAGATCTACACAGACGGCTCACTATTAGACAATGGCCAAGCAGGTTCAGCTTTCGTTATACCAGAACTGAAAACGGAAAGATCATACTATATTGGTAAAAATCGTTCAATATTCACTGCTGAACTTATTGCTGTTCTTATGGCTTTAAATCATATTCTTGATCTTCCAGTTTGCCTTCTACAAGTCTTGTTTTGCGTTGATTCCAAATCTGTATTTGTGCTTTCAAACTCATCAAATTGTAAGAACAAATCCAAAATCATAATAGAAATCAGCCACATTTTATATCTTTTAAGCTTGAAAGGAACACATATTACTTTTTGCTGGGTTCCTTCACATCTTGGTATTCTCTACAATGAATGGGCTGACAGTGCTGCAAGAAAAGGTGCAAAAAAACGAACAGGGAACCATAGAACTTTATGTGCCTCTGTCTGTACAAGAGGGTTATCGAATACTAGAAAAAACATCATGGAACAAAGTCAGAGAATTATACCAGGAAAACGGCAAAACTTTAAACCATAGTGTAATTAATGTTCAACAACTGGGAACTATCAATCAGTCAAATACAGACAGTAATTCAATAAGATTAAGGCAGATCCATACCTTATCAAACAGGATAAAACTGAACGCTTTTATAACTAAGTTCAGCAAAGATGTCGGATGCATATGTGGAGAACATATATCTAGCAACCATGTAATATTCGAATGTCAGGATCTAAAATGTTTTTTGCCAGACTTCACCAAAAGTTCTTTTGAATGTGTTATTAACAATTCCAATATGTTATTTGCTGTTGCAGAAGGTTTGCTGCGTAGTCCAATAGGAGATTTGTTATAGTTGTTTGATGTTGGCGTTTATAACGTTTCACCCTCCACACATACACACACTTTTACTCCCCACCCCCCTCCCACAACTCCTACCCCCACGTGTTTTTTTTTTGTTTTTGTTGTTGTTGTTTTTGTTGGGTTTTTTTCGTCTAATATCACTTCAAGTGGAAAGACGTTAAACTGAAGACGAACGAACACACATACACGCGCGCGCGTGCGTACAGAGAGAGAGAGAGAGAGAGAGAGAGAGAGAGATGTACAAAGACAACAAAAAAACATCATCTCCAGCCAAACATTTTGTTTTGATTTTATTTGAATGCTTCAAATGTGGTCGTTCCTTGCACTCAAAATGTCCCTGGAGTGGACCAACCAATCAACGCGAAGTTGACAGTTATGAAGCCAATCGCGACAGGCAACACATAACGCTGTGGATTGTGGCAGCGGACCACCAACCTAGCATTGCACTGTGGACGATAATTTTGGTTTTCGTGAACTACAGAAACAACAACACGTACAACTAGAGTGGTTTGTTGTGTCAGAATCCCTCAGCACATGATGGGAAGCCATGAACCTGTTTTCAGCACGGACCTGACAAACGATCACAAATAAACAATAACAATGAACCATACTGTGAGGTACAGTATATGACACCAAACATACTGTGATGAACAATTTTCTTTTGTTTTTTTCACTGTCAGGATTTTTGGCTACAGCTGTCTGTAACGGTCCTGACATCTGTACAGTGCAGAATGCCCAGAGGGGTAAGGGAGATGTTGGGGGTCGGGGGGTGTTGGGGGTCAACATATAGGGCCTCTGGGACAACGCCATGACTGACGTCACCAGAGACGTGCAGAAACAAACGTACACACACACAGGGCCTATCACAGACCTGACCCTCTGGCAAAGGGTGTGTGTTGCAAAGTGAATGCCGTGCAAACGAACGGTTTTCATTGAAAAGTGTTACTGCACTGTTCTCTGTTGTGGAAATATGTTAATGCATTTTTCTTTTCTTGAACCCTTAGCGAACACACACACACACACACACAGATACCTTCATGATACATACAGATATCAACATGCATACTTTGAGAAATCATTTCACTTTAGCATCATTATCACTGAGTACCAGTCAGTCTTTTCAACATTCTTTTCCTTCCATCCCCATCAAACTTCCTAAACCTCTATGGATGTGTATGTGCAAACATGTGATTGAAAAAAAAATGTGTGTGTGTGTGTGTGTGTGTGTGTGCACCTTTGCCAGAGTTACTTTCAGTTGAAGCGATCAACGCTCGCCCAACTGCCCTATGGATGAGGTATTTGTTATCATAACCCAGTCTGGGGACACAAACAAGTGATACAGTGACAAAACAAGACAACATCCACCACGGTAAACAACACACTTCCACAACCCCCAGCCCCATAAAATACTGATATTTTGTTGTTTGAAATGTACAACAAATAATTCCGAACAAAGCTACCAGTATATAATGTAAATAATAAATATTCATTTCTAGTTCATGACGACAGCTCAGTTCATCACAATCGGTGACAAGATGATGTACACTGCTTTGAAAAGTTTACAGAATAAGATGGTGATTATGCTTCATATTGCATTTACATAATTGCATTTACATACTAAGTTCAAACACATACTGCCCTGTACACAATTCCAGTCATCAACATGCAGTTATAAACTTTTTGTATATGCAACTGATAATGTTGTCTAAAATGTTCCCTTGAAAAGCTGAAATGATGATAACTGATAGTGGTGACAGATTTTTTGTGGCCTTCACACTTGAAAAATCAAATTCCTTTTTCTTTTTAGAAATATTCACTACTATGCAAGAATAAACTCATTCAGTTTGAATTTCATGAAAGCACATGTCATTAATTTTATATGTCCAATTTTTACATCAAACTGTCTGCACTAAATCTTGAAAACAAAACAAACAAACAAAAAAAAAAAGTGTAGAATAAGACAAGACAAAAATAGCACCAAAGATGTAATAAATCAAGATCAGAAAGCAGTTTGTTATCCACAAATGCACAAGAAACAAACCACCTGAGGACAATGATGGCAATATATGTGATTCATCAACAAAAAGATAAAACATACCATTTTCTTTGGTCTGTAGCCATCAATGGACAATTAAAAACTGAATCTATTACAAGCAGACAAACATAGATTATAGGCATCTAGAGATATGGACACTTTGCAAAGGAATCAAAAGGTGGAACACATTAGTAAAGACTAATGCCTTGTGCGAGTATGCACAGGGGTGACACTGACACTCAAATCTCCGTCCGTGTGTGTCAGTGCAAATATGAATAGTATGCCTAACACGTTCCTGCTTGTGCTCCATGCTTTCATGTTTATTCAATTATTGCTGCACTGTATTTGTTCTTCAATGGATAAGAAGTGTTTGAATAAATAGTAAAATACTATTGGTTGATTTATATCTTATGCAACAAAATTACCGAAAAAGCTTTATGTATTTAATATGAAATTTGCCATTAAAAATGAATAAATGTATAGATATTACTAAAAGCAATATGAGGTTCTGCTGACCGGGGGAAAGAACAAGTATTACCCTATCATTCAGCAACCTGAGTTTGACTCACCATGGTTTTTCCTAACTTGATTCCCATGTCAAAACAGTTTCTTCAAAATGAAACTAACTCTGTATCCTGTTAAAGCACTGAATAATCAAAATTACCTAACAGCTGCCGAAAACTGAATTAAGAAAAATGGATTTAAAAGAAAGGATTTCCAAATCTGTGCTGTTGTCTACTATAGTGAAACCATGTGAGACATCACAAAGAGGAATACTGTAAATGAGATTTCTCCTTACTGAGAGAGGTGGCAAGAAAAATCACGGTATGATGTTTAGTTAACAGACAAACAACAAAACAACAAAAGACACATTCATGTAGCTAATACCCGCAAACACAGGGAAAATGAATTCTGTTGAGAATAACTACAATGAAGAATTTACCCGCTTTGTAATTTACTTTGCACTAGGAGGACTCCAAAGTATTGGACACACAGATCAGCAACAGTACATAATGCAAATGCCTTGAACTCATCATGCCCTCCATTCTTTTCACCTCTACCCCTTGTCCCTTCATACCCCCCACCCCCCCACACCCGACACCCCCTCCACAACCACTCTCACCTCACCATGCAGTTTGCGTTACTCCCTTCACATAATAAACCAATGGATGGGTGAACATTATCAACATATGAAGTATTGTACGATTAGCTCTTTTTTCTTCAAATGGGTAAATGCATAGGTGGGGAACTGGTGGGGGGAATATTTAATTACAAAAAAATCACTGGGCATGTTCAGCAAAAATGGAGATGCATTCCGATCCACTGGCCATTCCAGAACCCCTCCCCAAATGACAAAACACAACTCCCACGTGCACACATCAGCAACCACATCAGCCACTAGATTTCGTGTCTTGCCATGGATTTCACATGTATCTTTCTCGTATACGACCATATAACCAATAAATACAGGCTTATTTTGTCTTTATTCCTCAAGTAAAAAGCTAGAGTATTTTCAACTATTTGTGATAACAAAGTGACTCACATTTATTCTTACAAAATGTCATGCATTTTTACTCTCCCTCACTTATGCACACACATTGTCTTCCTCCTTCCATTCTCATTCCTACAAACATTTATGCAAACATGATAGTCATTGACACATCATAAACCACACACACACACACATGCACACACACATACACATGTATCACATATGTGAAGACTCAAGCTGATGCACATTCAGGATCTATCTACTTTCATACTGACCAGCATAAAGAAAAGTACAATTCAATTTGATCATGTTCACACACACACACACACACACACACACACACACACATGCACTCACACTCACTCACTCACATGGTGAGCAACACACAGGCAGGACCACACCATGCACCCAGACCTCTCAATCACAGCCCACAGGACCAAACAGCCCAGGACCAAACAGCCCACAGGACCAAACAGCCCAGAAATTAAATGACAACAATTTGCATTTTCAGCAGATGATCATGCCACTTGCTCTCTGATTAGAAACTGCTTGTCTTTTTCTGTACAGAACAATTATATATACCGCCACAACAAGCAGTCCTTGGCCAGTCAGCTTCACAGAATACATCAATAAATAACCACGCTGTGTCATTCAGTCAGTGACCGAGAGAACAAGGAACACACACACACACACACACACACACACACACACAACACACACACACATACAGAAACTGCACACACAACGACTCTCATTCTGTGTTTTCATTTCAATTTACCCGTAAACCTGAGGATGAATTGTTCAGATTTTTTTTTCTTCACCAGAGTGCAAATGCTCAGCTTGACCATATCCAAAACTTTGGCCAGCTCTATGGTTAACCTGAACCTCATTTGCTTTTTGTGTTGCCTTCAACAACAGGCCTCTGTCATCATCAGAACTTTAGTTTCTGCAGGTTGTATCACTCATACCACCTTTTACACTTGCATTTGTACACACACTCACACATACACACTTGCATGCCTGAAGATAATCAGGTGAATGGATAGCAGTATGCCCCAAAACTGTCTGTAACATTCGATCACAAGTACACCATTGTTAAATGGTATCCACTGTACACCTATGTGCAAACATCTACAAACAGCATGATATCACACAGGAAAACTCCAGTACAGGCATGCACGTTTCTCCACATCTTTGTACAAACATGAGGTATTCGTTTGACCCAGATGACCAAGGCTGTCCTCTCTGCAGCCCTGCCATCTTTTTAAATTACACATCAGCTCTCATGGGAAGACCCAGTCAGTATCGCTGAAGGCCACACGTGCTTCACTGTACAAGACAGATGAGTGTCATTTGTCACAATTTAAAGCTCCAAGCAGGTGGATAGTAAGGTTTCTTGCTGTCACCAGTTCTCATCACACACAGGAGGCAGGGCAGCAAGACAGTGACTAACAGTGTCCACATCACCTGAACCCTGTGCCTGATTTCACCTGTCCACATCACCTGAACCCTATACCTGATTTCACCTGTCCACATCACCTGAACCCTATACCTGATTTCACCTGTCCACATCAACCACTCTGCCATGTCAATGTCTTGGGACACATCCGTCTCCTTGATGTCTGGTGTTTTCATCCAACCATCCCTCCCCCACTAAAAATAATTGAACAAGTGATGGTGACAAGGTGTGAATTCTGCAGTCAGGAGAACAGTGAGAGGAGGAAAACCAGGTGATCCTGCGACCTTGAAGCTGCGTGTCACCAATCTCTGTAGCTGAGCGGAATGGCATAGCACTGTAACACTGAAGTGCACTTTAACAGTGTTGGTTGATACTGCAACATTTCTATCTGCAGATACCATCAGTTGGTTGGTGTTCTTCCTCTCTATAGCTTTCTGAGAAAACCTCCCTGCAGCACACAAGTACCACTACATTCCTTTTTTCTCTAAATAATGGCGAAACAGAAGTTGAGGATCTTGATAGCAAGATGCAGAAAACAAGCAGACGTGTGAAATGGCTGGGTGCACAGTCCAGATGACATGTCAAGCACAGCAGTTAGAACCAAAGGAAGCGAGGTAGATGTCGGAGGGAGCGTGCTGATTGATGCGCCACCAATACCGGTCAGCGACCAAGTCCATGCAGAACAGATCAGAGGTTGCACTGTTCACTCTGCCCACCCTTCCCCCACCCCACACCAGTTACACTCCCTCCACTGAACACACATAAGATCACAGACACGCACACACACACACACACACACACACACACACACACACACACTGGTGTGGAGGTGTCTATGTTCCTGTCAATGTGGGGCTTGCAGGTCCAGCAGCGTTGGCACATCAGGAGACAAAAGTAACAACATCTGGAACAAACAACAACAAATCTATAGTTCTTCTGCTATTGTACTTCACATTCAAATACACTGATGTCACAAATTCTGCAAAGGCAGTGCTAATGGATCTTTTCCAGCTGCCTGATGTGGCAGAGTTCCAGTGTCTAAGTTACACAGCAACAGGGAGTGAGACACCACAAGTTTATAATCACACTTTTATCATTAATCACACAATACAAGATACAGAACCAAGCTCAGTGCGTCACAACTGGCACCATGAGATCCACCCCAATCCTCAAGATGGAGGAGACCACTGGGCTACAGTCATTGGAGGACAGAAGTGACACAAAGATCCTCATCCAGGCAGCAAAATTCAAACGCCTTGAAAACCATCCAGTGAACAACAGAATGAGCAGACCCACCAAGAGCCAGCTGAAAAGAGGCTGCTTCATCCACCAGTCAAGACGCCTTGAAACAAACCCCAGTCTTGATGGAACACGAAGCAAAGCCTATCCCAGCAAATATCACCCACCCATGTTGGAAGAGGCAGGTGTTCCCAACAGTAGTCACCAGAATTCCCGGAGTGGAGAAGAGAGGAACACAGTCAGACACCCAAAAGAAGGCCCCGGCCATGGAGTACATCTGCAACCAGTAACCTCCAGGAAGACTGGACCCATGTCTTTACAGATGGCTCCGCCACAGAAGCAACGAGGGATGGTGGAGCTGGAATCTTCCTCCAATACAAAGATGGAGATGAAGAAATTGCAATTCCAACAGGAAAATACTCCACAAACTTTCAAGCTGAGCGAGAAGCCCTCTGTGAGGCAGCCACAACAGTCTCGCAGAACTGCACAAGAATAACAGGGCAGGTGGTAGTGTTCTCAGACGCTCTCTCCATGCTCCAAGCCCTCAAGAACTCCCGCTGCAAAGAACAGAACCATCTCACTTCAGCCCTTGTTGCCCTGAGTGCCAGAGTGGAGAAAGTGGTGATACAATGGGTACCAGCACACTGTGTCATCAGAGGCAACGAAAAAGCGGACATTCTGGCAATAGACTGTGCACAGAAGGGGCAGGCCAACAAACTGGTGTCATATAATAAAATTAGGACAATCATCAAGACACAGTAAGAAATAAAGTTGCGCCTCCAGCGAATATAACCCAGGAGACAGATACCATTTGCTGGAACGACGGGAACAGGTCAAGATCTTCCGCCTGAGGACTGGACACAACCGTCTGCTCCACCACATGCACACAAAATTTGCCATTGGACAGAGTGGAGAGTGCACTTGTGGTGAGAGGACCAATGACAACCGACCACATCCTTCAAGACTGTATGACGCATGCAGCATCCAGGAGGAAGTACTGGCCAACACCGACAGCAGTGGAAGCCAAGCTGTACGGCACCCTGGAGGAGCTGCGATGGACGGCAGCCTTCATCGAGGACACCAGGCTGCTCATCTAACGGGAGGCGAACGAGGAAGAAGAATCACACAATCTGATCTATTTTGTTTAACAGTACCTGAAAAATAAGAGAAATACTGACTATGACAAAAACTTCTGTTTTATTCGGAGTCATACTGAAAACATATACTACTGCTTTATCTAACAGTAAACGAAATTGTATAAAAATGGAATTTTAAAAAGTCTACTCACAAACAGCATTGCCGAGTGAAAGCTAGCACTCAGAGTCTTCCTCTGAAAGTCGTCTACGTCCCTGACTTTCCTTCTCTTTCAACTGTCGCATTTTCCGACGCTTGCTTTTGTATGTGTGCTCCTGGCTGACAGCACCTGAAAAAGAGAAAGATGGCAAAGACCTTATCACTCACTCAGTTTGAAGACAAACAGTGCTGTGAGACATCCACATGGAAACAATCCAGCAGGCACAGTTTGCACAGAGTAACAAATGTGATCATGAAAGCAATTCAAAACTAATTCAAAGAGGAAAAAAACAGTTGACGAAACCAGTCTGGGGCAGCCTCTCTGCTGCACACAGCAAGGTTTGAAAGAGTGTTGTGTTGCTTGATTCCCCTTCATGTCCCTTCATCTTTACCCAAGCAAACCATCAGAACAATGAGCATTCTTACAGTCCTTACTCTGCAGCTTACACCACTCCCTCTGATCTCATCTCACATTATAGAAAAAGGATTGTCTCCCATCTTCTGGCTTTGTGAATTATTGTTTTTACCCAACCCACCATGTGGGCAGTACAGTTCTGCCTTTGGGACAGTGTGTGCCTAGTATATCTATGTTTCCATATCTCACCAAAAACTGACGTGGATTGACTCCCACATCTGATCCCAGATTCCTGTCACTTCACCACAACTCTACAGTTTCAGTGGCAACGTGTCAAGTGTGCTGAATGATCCACATACTGCTTTTAAAACAACTCCACACCAATCTCTAACCAGTCCCTCAACCTGAAAACTATCCATCTCTTCACTGATCATTGGTACCCACATTGTGAATGTTTTGTTGTTAAAGATAAAAATGGCAACAGTGAAAAATCATCAGACACAACACGGACACACAGACACACACCCCATGCTTGGCTCCACACCATACTGCACTTTTTCTCTCAGAACCAAACTACTGACCTGGACAAGGCGTGTGCACCTCCACTTTCACTGTGGCTGTGGCCTTCACTTTGGTGACAGTGGTGGGCTGACCACTGCTGCTGGTTGAGGGCAGCTGTAAGAGGGTGACTGGTATAGCCTGCACAGCACACACTTATTCTTGGTCACTCAGCTTGGTCAAATCACACCCTACTGGTCATTTTCACTGGGCATAGTTTTATAAAGCCAGGACCGTAATTTTCAGCCTATAAGGCAACACACTGCATAAGGTACACCACCTACTTTTTTAAAGAAATCAGAACTGGGTCAAAGACGCACACATCAGAGACGGTGCAGAAAAAACAAGACAAAATATGTGAGATTTGGAACAAATATCACTTTCACATGCTTTCACACTATTGCAGATGACTTGCCATTTTCAGTTCTTAAGTTGGAAATAAATGAAATACAACACCCATTAAAAAACCTGAGTTTTCATAGTATTTCCACTAAAACATCTCTCCCCTATGGAAACTGATTATTATTGCATTTATCATTTGCTTACATACCTTGATGTAGTCATCGCAGATAACATACAAGATTAATATTTACCATAATAAACAATAATGATTTTGATGGTTTCATACGCACACACACACACACACCACATCACAGTTTATTTCCAACAAGACATGGGTCCCCCACTCACATTAATGCCGCTATCACAACTGCTGCTACTGATAGTGTCGTCTTCCACATAGTCCTTGGCTCGACTTGACCTGCTACCATCACCCCCTCCACCTTCACCACCACCCCCGGTGGCAGCCACACCAGAATTCGGCACGGTTGTCGTTTCCACCACCACTTCAGGCTGCACGATGATCTCATGTGATGAGTACTGTGTGGGCTCCTCTGTGATGGTGGACAGAGAAATGTCAGAGTTCCTGCGGGGGTACACGCGGCGCCCTCTAGAGGAAGAGGAGGAGACAGAGGAGGAGGAGGATCGGACGTGACGCAGCGGCAGCCTGGGGGAGGGTTCCGGGGTGGGGGTGGACAGGCGGTCCGCGTTGCCTTTGGGGATCACCTGGAGGGAGGAACAACAAGGCCATCTGTCTGAAAGGTGTTGTCGTGTGGTGCTGGGTCATGTAACGTTTGGAACGCTTGTCCTGTACAGGTTTGCTCTCTGTGTGTGTGTGTGTGTGTGTGTGTGTGTGCGTGTGCATATGTGTGTGTGAGTGTGCATCTGTGTGTGTGTGAGTGTGCATGTGTGTGTGTGCGTGTGTGTTTGTGTATAGTTGTTTTCTAACCCATATTCATCTGCTGCACACACACTTTCTCTCTCTCTCTCTCTCTCTCTCTCTCTTCGGTGCAACAGCCGAATGGTTAAAGTGTTGGACTATCAATCTGAGGGTCCCATGTTCGTATCTCAGTGAGTAGAGGGTGGAGATTTTTATGATCTCCAAGGTCTACATATGTGCAAACCTGCTAGTGCCTGAACCCCCTTCATGTGCATACGCATGCAGAAGATCAAATATGCACATTAAAAATCCTGTAATCCATGTCAGCATTCGATGGATTATGGAAAACAGAATATGGCTGCCTACATGGTTGGGTTAAAAAAAAAACAAAAAAAAAAAAAAAACAACAACAACAACAAAAAAAACAACAATCATACATGTAAAATGTTACATGTCTGTCTGAGTGTGTATGTGTGTGTCTGAGTGTGCATGAAATCTGACTAAATGACACAGGAAATGAATGATGAGGGCCAAGTGGCAGCCATCAGTCGGCTCTATACAGGTAGGCAGCCTGTTGTGCAAATGACCCCATGTTTGTAAAGTACTTAGCATAGTATCCGACCGAGGATAGGCACTATATAAGAATCCATATTCAATCACACACACACACACACACACACACATGTACACACACTGCCCTGTGCCTCATGTCTGTGACGTACCTCCCCTTTAGGCCCCAGGTAGGACAGCAGCACAGGGAACAACAGCAGACCGTTCAGCACTCCCAGCAAGACAAGGGCCGCCAGCACTGTGAAGAAATACCTAAAACAGCACCACACCCTGGTCAGTGACAGCACCACACCCTGGTCAGTGACAGCACCACACTCGCACAGTGACATCACCACACACTTATCAGTGACATCACCACACTCGCACAGTGACATCACCACACACTTATCAGTGACATCACCACACTCGCACAGTGACATCACCACACACTTATCAGTGACATCACCACACTCGCACAGTGACATCACCACACACTGATCAGTGACATCACCACACCCTGGTCAGTGACAGCACCACACTCGCACAGTGACATCACCACACACTTATCAGTGACATCACCACACCCTGGTCAGTGACATCACCACACACTGATCAGTGACATCATTACACACTTATCAGTGACATCACCACACTCACACAGTGACATCACCACACACTGATCAGTGAGATCACCACACCCTGGTCAGTGACATCACCACACACTGATCAGTGACATCATTACACACTTATCAGTGACATCACCACACTCGCACAGTGACATCACCACACACTGATCAGTGACATCATTACACACAGTGACACTGGTCAGTGACATCATTACACACAGTGACACTGGTCAGTGACATCACCACATGCTGCTTAGTGACATCACCACACCCTGGTCAGTGACAGCACCACACACTGATAGTGACATAATTTCACAGTGGTCAGTGACATCACCACACACTGCTTAGTGACATCACCACACACTGGTCAGTGACATCACCACACACTGCTTAGTGACATCACCACACACTGGTCAGTGACATCACCACACACTGCTTAGTGACATCACCACACACTGGTCAGTGACATCACCACGCACAGCTCAATGACATCACCACACTGGTCAGTGAGATCATCACACACTCGTCAACATTCACACAGCCAGAATCTGGTACTCTTACTTCCAGCATTACAGTGCTCTGTGTTGCAGGCACTGCATGGCTTTGAACTGCAGTTTACTGCCGCTATAGTCCATGATCAAGAAACGTCACTTACTAAGGGACATAACTCTTTATTGGCAAGACTATATAAGAGTATTTCTCTCCCTTGCACCTCAACATTTCCCTCACATGCCGCCGCCACCACCACCACCACATTCTTTTCCACCATTAATGTGTTTGTCCATGTCACCCCATCCTGCCTATGTCAGTTTATAAATAAATAATGTGGGCGAGGAAAAATGACTTCTTCGCTTCCTGTAGTGCAAGCACACATAAAAAAGAAATGTGTACTGTGAATAAAATAGGCCAAGAATTGCTTCTTTATGGATATTAGTTCATGTGTTATATATACTATAATTATCTATGAAATGGGTAAACCAGGTCTGAGTGAAACACCAGTCAGCCTATTTCTCATGAACACAGCATCACTTTTTTAAAACATTAGCAATAAAATTGTTGTTGTTGGGTTGTTGTTGTTTGTTTTTTTTGTTGCTGTTGTTTTATTTCACTAACATCTTACAGCTGAAAGTCCCCTGACAAGCATATCTGGCTCAAACATCCACATAACCACAAAACTTCAGTGGGGAAATCGAAACAGAAATGGAAAATGTTTTAAACATTAGACACAGGCCATAATTCAACATGTGGGGTTGTGGGAGGTGAACAAACAATGTGGGTAATTCCTGCTGGCCTCCCTCACTCTCCCCCCTCTCTATCTCTGCCACACACACACACACACACACACACATTCATTCATTCATTCATTTACCATTGCACTTGTGTCTTATAAACCTTACGGTTTCATGACAATAAAATATATTCTATTCTATTCTGTACACACACACACACACACACACACACACACACACACACACACACACACACATTTTTTCCCCATTTTGTTTACTTTAAAGTTCTCGTTCTCTGTTCCCTGTTCTTTTTATTTCCTTTATTTTTTTCCTCATTATTTCTTTCTCTTTCTTCCATCCTCCCTTTCTTCTGCTCAACTTCTCCAAGGCCAGCCAGCCAACCAGCAGTGGTGTGGGGAGAAGGGGTGTGCTGCCAGGGCCCAGGGTTGCAGCCACTTGTGTAAACATAGCTTTGGCCAATGACACCTCCCCTCCCCACACCCCAGGTAACCCTCCCTGCCCTTCACCACCCCCTCCCCACCTCCAAAGCCCCCTCCCTCCACAGCCTGACAAACAACCTACACTCGTCTCCCTGACTCCCTCCCCCCCTCCTCTCTCTCTCCCCGTCAGACTGTTTCCATCCGCTTGTTGCCCCCCTTTTTTCTCCACTTGGCTTGGGTCGGTGGAGGGGGAGGGGGGGTTTCATCCAAATTCCTTTCAAGTGCACATGCCTTCCCGCACACAGGCACACTCACACATGAATGCATGCACACGCATATATACATGTGCATGCACAAATGTGTTATCCACAGGGTCAAATTTCTGATTACTCTTGTTTCAGTTTGTTCATTCTTTCATTAACTCATTAGTTCACTCTGATTCATTCCTTCAGACACACACACACACACACACACACACACACACACAGAGAGAGAGACCTTCGAACAAGTAAATGGGAAAAGTTTGTAAAAACACGCACAAAAGAAAACAACACCCACCTGTGAAGTTGTGAAATAAGGAGGAAAGGGCAAAACCTCAGAGAAGTTATGAGCACTATTCAGCAGAAAACGCAAAGACAGATCGATGGTGTGAGCACACAGCAGGCTGGAGACACTCAGAAAAAGGACCACAGGGGTGTGCAGAAGAAGGGAGGTCAACCACTAGTGGGAGCAGGGGGGGGGGGGGCAGATTTTTAGTCACCGTAATTTTCTTCCCAGGTGAAGTTTCACCGCTCTGTTCGGTATTGATCAACAACTCAATTGTACACATAGTAAGCAAGTTATTTGAGGTGTCTATGAGTACAGTACCCAAATGGCGGTGTGTTTTTCTGACTATGCACAGTGTGCGCGTATACGTGTAAATGCGCGCGCGTGTGTGTGGGAGAGAGAGAAAAAACAGAAAGGGAAAGAGAGAGAGTTTGTGTGTGTATGAGAAGAGAGAGAGAGAGAGAGGAGGGAGAGAGGGGCAGGGGGGGAGGGGGCGGCTGGAAAGTGTCTTATTAACCAGCATGAACAGTGTACCGAGCCAATGGGGGTAGGGGTGGGGGGTGAGGCCTAAGTGCTCATCTGTTTACACTCACACGCACTCACCCATCACCTCATGAAGTGAATATCTGGTACAAATCCCAACCATGTGACGCTACTATGCACTGAAGGAAACAGAGACAGAGAGAGACTTCCCCCACACTCACTCCCAACTGCCGCAAACACACACACACACACACACATTCTCTCTCTCTCTGCCAGATTTTCAGTGCTTCCCAGCTTCTTTCCGATTAGAATTTGCCATTTAAGCCACATCAACAACTTCCGAATGAGCTTCAAAATGCCACCTGCTTGTGTTTTAGCGGTGCGAATGTAGGGTGGGGAGGAGTTCAGTTTTTTAAAAATAATTTTTACAGTGTTATTTGTTTCAGATGTGAAAGATTTATACTGCTTCCGTGAGACATACAGATTCTTGCTCTACTGTTTGGGGATTCCCCTTCTCTCTCTCTCTCTCTCTCTCTCCCTCCCTCTCTCTCTCCCTTTTCATCCGCCATATGTAATGTGGCCAAACACCGAAGAACATTAAATCCTCTCTCTCCCTCCCTCTGTGCCCAAATACAAAAACTGTAGAAACAGTCAAAAGCTATTTTTATGAACCCACCCCCACCCCACCCCCAATTTTTTTTTCTTCTGACTCTCGCTCTATCTTCTCCTCTAACACATGCACCTAGACAAACATAACATCACAGAAAATTTGCACTTGAAACACACACACACACACACACACACACACACACATATATATATACACACACAATTACAGAGATTTCTAAAGGATTGTAAACTGAAATCTAATGACAGTATTTCAGTCAGTCGATGTCAGTGAGCAATGTTCAATCAATGTTTGAAAAATCTGTGTGAATATTACAGACACATGATTAATACCAACCTAAGATTTTAGTGTGTGTGTGTGTGTGTGTGCGCGCGCGCGCGCGCGCGACTTATCATCATTATGTTTGTATATGTCTTGTAAACTTTACATATCATGGCCGGAAATTACTTATTCTGTTCTATTCCATTCTGTCCTATTCGATTCTAATCCATCATACACTATTCTATTATAGAATTGTGGGTGTAGCTGAGCGAAGACGAGCGATAGACAGAGACACAGAGTGGGGTCAGGGAGAGAGGCGGGGAGAGTGAGAGAGAGAGAGAAAGAAGAGGCGACAGGAAAGGAGAGAGAGACAGATACAAAGAAATACACAGTGAGAGAGAGAGGGGAGAAGAGAGAGAGAGAGAGAGAGAGAGAGAGAGAGAGAATAGAAGAGAAAGAGGACGGAGAGATAACAGTGAGAAGAGAGAGGGGGGAGATACACACAGAAAGAGATATGAGAAGAGGGAGAAGGGAGAAAACAGAAGAGAAGAGAGAGAGAGAGAGGCAGGAGGTGGGGGTCAGTGGGGAGTGGTGATTTGGTGAACAGCCCGCCGAGGACAGAAAATCCTACCTTTGTGATTCAAATCACGCGCAGCATAGGTTTATTCTCACCGACACCATCCTCCCCACCACCCTCCCCCCACACCCTTCTGGCACCGTGTACACCTATCTACCCCTCTAGACTTTCAGTAGTGGCCTGGGTGTTAGTCTTCCGTCAGTCATAAAACGGGGTCTCAAGTGCAGCATACAGAATAGTTTAACTCCAATAAAAGAAATACACATACACGCATATTTTTAATTAAGCGCACATTAAACTAAAGAACCCACGGCAACAAGACAGCCTGGCTCCTGGCAAATGTCTGTCGTAAAATCCATTCTGGCAGATAAACAAAACTTACAGCACGAAAAAGAAGAGAGGAAGAAAGAGGGGAGGGAGGGGGAAAGAGAAGAGAGGGGGGCGGGGGGCCGGGGGGGGGGGGGGGGTGGGGGTTGAAGAGATGGGCTGAGCAGTCTGAAATTCGTAGAGAAATATGTTGTGACGAGATAAAGACAGAGGGTGGAGAGAGAGAGAGAGAGAGACAAAGAGAGACAGACAGAGACAGACAGAGACAGAGAAGACATGAAATTAGAACACACACACACACACAGAGATACGGGAAGAGACAGATATAGTAAGAGACAGGGAGAGACAAAGAGATACACAGACAGGGAACAATGAAACAGAGAAAGGCAGACAGAAACACACAAATGGGACACAGCAGAATGAAACATCTGCATCAGTCGTTCTCTCCCAAAGCCCTCAAACGAACTGAAGGAACACAAAGCAAGCAGCCAGCACAATCGGTGTTCCCATCCAAAGACTGTCTGTCCGTCTGTCTGCCTGTCTCTTTTTCTAGTTAGTCTCTGTCTCTCTCTCACCAACACTCACTACCACCAGCCACGGATAGGGGAGAGAGAAAAACACCCTCCGCGAACTCCACAAAACCCATCTTTCTACCCCTCAACAGGGCCTCCCTGGCACACGGAAGTATGTTTATTGTGAGAAGGAGGAGAGGGGAGGAGGAGGGAGGGAGGGATACTGTACTATACCTCCCCTCGCCCCCTTCTCTTCTGCTTTGCTTCCCCCCCCCCTCCTTCCCCCCTGAACCAGGCAGAACCTGACAGGGTGTGTGAGTGTGTGTGTGGTTGAAAGGGAGGATGGGAGAGGCTGATGGTTGTTTGGGGAAGGGGGGGGGGGAAGAAAGAATGGGGAGGGAAAGAGAAGGGAAAGAAGGGTGGGCTGGGGTGGAGAAGGGGGCGGTGAGGAAGGGGGGAGGAAGGAAGGGGGAAATTCCACCCCTTTTCGGTCTTCTTGGGTGGTCTCCCCTTCTCAGTGTGTGCGTGTGTGCTCGCCTTCTCTGTCTCTCCCCGTCTCTCTCGTCTTGAGCTCCCTGCGTGCTCTTGGGGCCTTGCCTGCTGTTTTCCATACCCACCAGCGCCACAAGCTACACAGCTGCGCTCGTCCTCTCACTCTGTGTGTGTGTGCGCGCTCGTCCTCTGTGTGTGTGTGTGTGTGTGTCTGTGTGTGTGTGTGTGTGTGTGTGTGTGTGTGTGACGCGCGCACGAGCGTGTGTGCCCGTGCGCTCGAGCGTGTGAACGTAGGTACAAGTGCGATTGTTGAAGAACGCATGAGTGATTGCATGAGTGAGTGGAGAGACAGAGGGTGAGAGGCGTGTGCGTGTGTGTGTGTGTGTGTGAACGCACATTGTTTTTAACAGGATTCACTGTTTCATTCTCCACTCATTCCAAACACCATTATCGATCTATGTCTGTCTGTCTGTCTGTCTGTCACACACACACACGGAATCTCTAAAACCTGCCCCAAAATAATATGCACCACACTTTGAGGTCAGAGATCCACCTCCCTGTCTTTCTCCATCTCAGTGGACCTTCCCGCCACGATCTCCATCAAATCTCTGCATTCAGCTCTTCCAAGTCTGGCCGTAAAACTCTGTCTTCCCAAAATAGCCCCTCCCTCTCTCCGTTCGTAGTTTCTTCAGCCTTTCTGTCTGCCTGATTTTATAAACTGTCTTTCAATAGTTTCATTCCTTGGATTTAGAGTTCACGTATGCGCGTGAGAGACGTACGTGGTGTGAAAGCGTTTTGATTCAGCACTGCATGAATATATTACTCACTTTGTTGGTTATCATTCCAAACCCACCAAAATCATCGCACACATCCACTTCCAAATCAAATGCAAGGTTTCTTTCGTGAAACTGAAACCTGAAACTTTCCTGCGCAGCAAACGTGGGACGTTTGAGGAACCCGTTGACAATTTTTGGTTTTGTAACAGTATGTCTGTCGTTTCGTGTATTATGCAGGGTTGTCTTTTTTTCGGGTTAGTTTTTCTTTATTTTATCTATCTATCTATTCTCTGGCGGGAAAAAAGCGACTGAATAACACATACACAAAACAAGAGAGGCAAGGCCTTCAAGACTCACTTGTGATACACTTTTAAAAAAATCCAAGCTTTTTATGTATTGAGTATAATTTCAAAATGTAATGTTTAAGATGAGAAAGATCAGTTTAAAGCAAATTAACTCCCCTAGCATTAATTCAGAGTAATTTCCCTTTTTTACTATCTGCACCAAAACGTTTGCAAAATAAATACAACTTCCATGCTTAGCAAAAGAAGTTCCTGTTTGAACAGAAAATGATAATAATGACTGCTCTTGTTGTTGGGTCAGAATATCAGATCAAAGTGCCAAGTTTAGAGAATACAAAAAATATAAATATAACAGTAAATGCAGTTTGCATATAATTTGGCTTCATTTTTTACTCACTTGTGTAAACAAAGTGAGTATGTTTTAACCCGGTGTTCGGTTGTCTGTGTGTGTGTGTGTGTCTGTGTGTCTGTGGTAAACTTTAACATTGACATTTTCTCTGCAACTACTTTGTCAGTTGACACCAAATTTGGCATAAAAATAGGAAAAATCCAGTTCTTTCCAGTCATCTTGTTTAAAACAATATTGCGCTTCTGGGATTGGCACAAAAAAATAAAGAATGAAGCCTAATTATATGCAAACTGCATTTACTGTTATATTTATATTTCTTGTATTCTCTAAACTTGGCACTTTGATCCGATATTCTGACCCAACAGCTACAACAGTCATTATTATCATTTTTTGTTCAAACAGGAACTTCTTTTGCTAAGCATGGAATTTTAATTTATTTTGCAAACGTTTTGGTTCAGATAGTAAAAAGGGGAAATTACTCTGTAATGCTAGTGGAGTTAATTTGCTTTAAACTGATCTTTCTCATCTTAAACATTACATTTTGAAACAAGAGAGGCAAGGCCTTCAAGACTCACTTGTGATGCACTTTTTTTTTTTTTAAATCCAAGCTTTTTATGTATTGAGTATAATTTCAAAATGTAATGTTTCAGATGAGAAAGATCAGTTTAAAGCAAACTAAGTTCCCCAGCAGAGTAATTTCCCTTGTTCTGCTATCTTCACCAAAACGTTTGCAATAAATAAAACTTCCATGCTTAGCAAAAGAAGTTCCTGTTTGAACAAAAAATGATAATAATGACAGATCCTTTGTTGGGTCAAATATCAGATCAAAGTGCCAAGTTTAGAGAATACAAAAAATATAAATATAACAGTAAATGCATTATACTCAATACATAAAAACTTGGATTTTTTAAAAAGTGTATCACAAGTGAGTCTTGAGGGCCTTGCCTTTCTTGTTTATTTTTTTGTGCCCATCCCAGAGGTGCAATATTGTTTTAAACAAGATGACTGGAAAGAACTGAATTTTTCTTATTTTTATGCCAAATTTGGTGTCAATTGACAAAGTATTTGCAGAGAAAATGTCAATGTTAAAGTTTACCACAGACACACACACATACACAGAGAGACAACCGAACACCTTGTTAAAACATAGACTCACTTTGTTTACACAAGTGAGTCAAAAATAACGTCTTCCTAGACATAGGGCAAAGCCTTTGAAATACTAAACATCGTAACATCAAGGGTTCACTTACAGACAGTCCACATCGAATGGGAAAAAAAGGTTGGTTTTTGGTTTGTTTTTTGTTGTTGTTGTTTTCAAAAGATACACACATACAAATTTCCAATCAGACTGACAAAATTGTGTCGTGCTGTGCTGTCTTGTCTTGCGCTATGTTGTTATGTTGTGTTGTATTGTGCTGTGCTGTGAGGCATGGAACGGACAGCAGCAACAGGGACACAACCGGTGTGAGAAAGTGGGGAGTCACTGACGTCAGGTCCCTATAGTGGCAGGTAAACAACAGGTGTAAAGACTGTGCGCGGTAATCACACCTAGTTTGGTTCTGGGAGGGAGTGTGTGTGTGTGTGTGGGGGGGGGGGGGGGTGAGGACGAGAAGGGGCAGTGGCTGGCCTCTAGTCCAGTGACACTGGTGGTGTCCTCACGCCCACCAAGGAGTGGCGGGGTCCACACCTGGAGGAAACACCTTCAGCACCATCACTGTGGGGTGTGTACCTGGCAGACACTACCCCCGTCCAGCCAACCGTACCTGCCATTGTGACGGGGGTGGAGGAGTGAGGGGTGTCAGGAGAGAGGGAGGGGGGGGGACTGTGTACGGACGGATGTCGTGAGCTGCTGACCGTGCGGTGACCAGGATAGACACAACGACCTACCTTTTTCCCCCCTCAGATTCTGAATGTTGTTCTTTTTTTTTCTTTTTTTTTAAATACATGTGTGCGTGTGTTTATGCCTGATTTTGTCACTGCATTTCATGTGATTCTTGATGTGCTTAGGTCGCCAAACAAATTTTCACTGTAAGTGGTTAATAAAAAGCATTGTATTGTATTGTATTGTATTGTGTTGTGTTGTATTGTATGCTGATGGGAAAGCCATGACATTGGTCGGAGATGAAGAAGAAAAGGGCGACGATGATTGATTGTCTTGGGGTAGTGGTGGAGAGAGACAAGGGGTTGAAAAATGGACGAAACCATAAGTGTGATCATGTTTCCTTTATGCAGCACGGTGTGTGATCCTGATGTCCTAAAGGTTTACTGACCACCATCATCATCATCACAATGCATGCAGATCATCAATAACTTACGACAACACACATTTCTGGCCACTGACGATTCAATAGATACAACACCCTTCTGGTGATTTTGACAGCTACAACAAAACACTGCCTGAGACTTCTGGTTGGCCACACGGCATAATTATGACCACTGACATTTTCATTTAACAGTATTTTCATTTCGAACGTGCCACATAGGAAGAGCTGAAGAGGACAACCAGAAAATCTGATACAATATTATGTCGTGATTATAAGTAGAAATCAAGTATGTGACGGATGCCTTCATAGAGCTTCAGACACTTCAATGGCCCGCAACCTGACAAAAAAATACACTACCCTCTGACGATTTAAATAGATGTGCCACGTACTGTCCACTTCACATTTTATGCCCCACAGCTCTTAAGGACACGCTGACGATTTCAATACCAAACTAAAGACCCAACCCACACTGCTGACGTCAGAGGACGCATGGAGGAGGGATAACCTCACCTCTACCAGCTGACTTATCGGATAAGAGTGCTGGGCTTTTCAAACCTGCCGCCATCAAGGGAGGCCACGCCCCACTCCCCGCCGTCCTTGCTAAGCTGGATTAACCGTCAAACTCACGGAATGCGAACCCAAAAGACACCCACATTATCCTCCATCCCTTTCTAAGACCTAAAAAGGAGCTTTAAAAAAGACCAGCACACGAGCTTAGTGCCCACAGACATAAAAGAGAGTCCTGTATGGCAGTAACCACCAGCCCAGTAATACCCCCCACCCCCTATACCTACTTTCAAATCGTTAAGACTCTAAGTGGATAACATCGATCGTCAACAACTGTACAGTTTGGCATGCAGAAAGAACAGGGAGGGAGGGAGGGAGGGTTTCACAACAATGGTTACCGACGACCACCCTCAGGTGTTAAAGGACTGGTAGGAGAGGGCGTGTGGGGGATGGCGCCCGACAAGAATCTTGGCTGGGTGGAGGGAGAGAGGGGGGGGAAAGGAGGAAGAGAGGGGGTGAAGGAGGAAGAGGAGGAGGATCGTGGAGGTTGAGCAGGAGAAAGAATGTGAGACGTCATGTCACGGTCCGCTGGAGATGGGGCTGGATCGTGAGTGGGCAACAGGATAAGAACGGGGAAGGGGGAAGAAGTAGAGGGAATGAGAGAGATAGAGAGCGGGGGGGGGATGCACCAGGCTCCAGTCCTCTATAGCTGGGACCCAACTGACCGTGCCAATGCCCCCTCCCACTCTGCTACCGCATCTACCCCCCCCCACCCCCCACCCCACACACACACACACACGCACGGACAGAAAGAGAGAATGGGAAGGGGGGGGGGGTGGCGAGAGTGACAGATAGAGAGAGGGAGGAAGAGGGACGGAATTGCTTGATACACAAGACAGACACAAACTGGAAACAGCAAATCCGATTAACCAACTCACCCTTCTGTTTGCTGATATTGAAGAAGAAAACGAATGAGAAGGAGGGGGCAGAGAAGAAGAAGAAGAAACAACACTGACACTGAAAGGTAACCATACAAAAAGGGGAAGCTACCGGGTAAAGATGGAAGAAGGGTGCTGGAAGGGAGGGGGAGGAGGAGATAGAAGGAGAAGAGAGGGAGGAGGGTCGGAAGCCTCCCCCAGCCCCGCCCCCTCAAACCCCCCTTCCCCCGCCCCCTCCCTCACCCCCCACCCAACCAAGCCACCACAGGCACCCGCCACACACCTCGATCCCCCAACGAAGCGGAACGGGTGGTGATAGCACGCACATGCATCTCCTGTTTAACCCTTACCAACCCGCCATCTTTCCTGCCTCTTCCCCACCTCGCCCCCCCTCCCCTCCCCTCCAGAACAAACTATATATCCGCACGTGAGTTATCTTTTCTTACCTCATACCCGCTCTTCTTTCTCTCCCTCCTCCTCCTCCTCACTCACTCTTCTTTTATCATAAGTCTTGCCTGTATCCCAACCACCACCCTACTCTCTGTCTCTGTCTCTCTCTTCCCGCAACGACTTTATCTTTTATCAGTTGTCGCAGTAAGCAGGGCTTCCGTCTGTCTTACGAGAGACTGGTTTGGAACTCGCCATGTTTTATGCTCGTGCACCGCGACGTAGGCTAGTCCATTGTGTGTGTGCAGGGCAGACAGTACTGGTTTACGTGACGGGACCTTACACTGGTTGCATCTGCTACCTTGGTTTTATATATGCTGTACTGGGTTGTACCGTGTTTGTTTTGTAGTATTTTGCACTGCAACAGCACTGCAATGTGCTGTGTTGTGCTGCTGTATACTGCGTTACTTATATCTTGCAACGTACCACTTGTTGCCATAGTTTCTTTTACGTGGCGCTTTTACAGTGGGCATCATTTATGTGAAATCATTTTCATTGCCCAGACAACAAATCCAGACCTACTGGAAGGGAAAGAGACGGGGTGGGAGGGGTGAGGGAGAGAGGGGTATACCTCCCCGAATCGAACGACGAAGAACCTGGGATTTTCTCGCTTCCAAGCTCGGCACGTTATCCCTTTGGCAATCGTTCTCCACTTCCTTTTTAACCACCCCCTCCCTTTCCCAAGGACAGCTGAGACAGTTCCGTAACCCAGTTTAACAAAGTTAGATTTATATAAAAAAAAATTAACCCCTGAGCGTTTATACTGCAACACTGCACCCAAATTCGAGTCGCAACCATTAACAAGGCAGCTCGATTGTTGTCGGTGTGTTCAATCCGTATGGCAGCACAGAGTTCATTTAAAAACTCGAGAAAGAAGGAAGAGAAGGAGGAGAAGCAGCAGCAGAAGAAGAAGAAGAAGAAGAAATCATCAAGAACATTAATTTCGTATCCCTGTCCCTGGATCTCAGAGTAGGTTTGTTTTGTTTTGTCTTTTGTTTTGTTTTGGAGCACGTTTTTCAGCCCACACACAAAGGAGAGCTACAAAGAGACAGAGACAGGCTGACAGAAAGAGACAGAGACAGAGAGAGAGAGAGAGAGAGAGAGAGAGGCCGACAGAGAGAGACAGAGACAGGCCGACAGAAAGAGACAGAGAGACAGAGACAGGCCGACAGAGAGAGACAGAGACAGGCTGACAGAAAGAGATAGAAACAGAGAGACAGAGACAGGCCGACAGAAAGAGACAGAAACAGAGAGAGACAGAGACAGGCCGACAGAAAGAGACAGAAACAGAGAGAGACAGAGACAGGCCGACTGAAAGAGACAGAAACAGAGAGAGACAGAGACAGGCCGACTGAAAGAGATAGAAACAGAGAGAGACAGAGACAGGCCGACTGAAAGAGATAGAAACAGAGAGAGACAGAGACAGGCCGACAGAAAGAGGCAGAAACAAAGACAGAGACAGGCCGACAGAAAGAGATAGAAACAGAGAGAGACAGAGACAGGCCGACAGAAAGAGACAGAAACAAAGACAGAGACAGGCCGACAGAAAGAGATAGAAACAGAGAGAGACAGAGACAGGCCGACAGAAAGAGACAGAAACAAAGACAGAGACAGGCCGACAGGCAGAGACAGAGACAGGCAGACAGACAGAGACAGAGACAGGCAGACAGAAAGATACAGAAACAGAGAGAGATAGAGACAGAGACAGGCTGACAGAAAAAGCAAATCAATTTCAGGACTGGGCAGCACAACGTGTCAGACCCAGTCTGACCACTGTCTGGGGATACATGCATATCATTTCAACAAAACCTACAGAAAGACCCTTCTCTGAGTCTCCCTCTCCCTAATAAAGAAAAAGCAATGACTGGGTGAGAGAGAGCGGTAAGAGAGAGTGAGAGACACAGACAGCAGACAGACAGGCAGCTAAAGGATACAGACACAGAAAGAGAGAGAAAGAAATAAAAGAACGAATGAATGAAAAAGAAAAATAACGAGAAAAAACCCCACCTAAATCAGCGAGAAAACCACATAATTTATCGCCTACGTAGGCAGCAGTTCGCGAGAAAGGAAAAAAAAAAAAAAAAAGAAAGAAAAAAAGTCCAGCAGGCACGTGCATCATAATCAGTCTCCTGCAGAGGGCGCTCCAGATAAACAACGCAGAGACGCAGCCAATGAGAGCGAACTATCTCACTGAGGGTGATATTCGGTACTCCAAAACTATGGTAAACCACTAGCTACAAAAGTTGTGCATTTCAATTTTCTATTTTTCTAACCGAAAATATTGATAATCATTTCACATGATACTGAACTGACGGCACTGGAATTTTGACACCAGAATTCTATCGCTGCTCTTAATGGAAGCTTCTAGACAAGCTGAAAATACGCGTCAAAAAGCGAGAACATTATAAGGTGTCCAGGCTCTCTGCGGCTCTGACCACGCTTTCATCAGTGGGAATTAAACCAATGGCCGCTGTTGCCTTTACCGGCCGTCTGTTCACTTCAATCTGCGCTTACCAGTGCATCAAAGGACACCACAACATGATCGAGAGGTCTCACCTTTTTCCTTTGGCCCCAAGAGCATGTGCATCAATCATAATTCTATCACGCATTATTTCCACCTTTTCATGGCGAACGAACGTTAACATTTTCTGATTTTGGAATTTATCATCCACCGTACAGAAAGCCGTAAAAACCAGAGAAGCCGGAGTTCAGGAGTTTTATGAAGATGCCAGTGTTGTGTGAGGGTCCAGACCAGACTGCTGGAGAGGGCAGCCTGTAGGGACGGCGACCACCTTGAAGGAAAGCAAGGAGCAACCCCCCGAGTTCCATCCATCTCAAGCAACAGTGCTGTGGTGAACGACTCACTGGCTGAAGCCATGGCTCAAGCTGTTCAGGGTTTGAGTCTTAATTCGGTGAAAGTTGACTTGTAAAGTACTTTTCCACGAATCGTAGTCAGGATACCTACCAGTGTTTCTGGTGATAATATGAAACTCCCCCACCCCCAAACTATACCCCTTACTGTAATGTAACGCACGTGGAAAAAGCGAAAGTTACAATGAAAAAGTCCTTGGTTAAAAAAAAAAAAATCCAGAAAAAACAGACAATCCACTCTAACATAGGGAACACACACACACACACTCTCTCTCTCTCTCTCTCTCTCTCTCTCTCTCTCTCCACACAACCACACACACTACCCCTATTTCCTTTCCGCGTGGAAGCAAAACAAGTGCCTGGGAAAGATAGGATCAGATTTGCACAGAGAGAGAGAGGGGATGTGGGGGCCGGGGGGGGGGGGGTGGTGGCAAGCTCGTCTGTGGAACCACCACAAAAAAATAACAGACCTGCAACAACAATAACAGTAACATAACGCGTCTACGGAACAGACAGAGAGAGAGAGAGAGAGAGAGAGAGAGAGAAACGTAAACAAAATCAAATTCACACACACACACACACACACACACACACACGCACGCACACACACACACACACACACACACACACACCAATGCACACAAAGATACACATACAGACACACACACACACACTTCCACCCAATTTCCCATTAATAGGAAAGAAGCAAAGAAAGAAGTAAAGACAGTGCTAGTGAAAAAAATAATAATAACAAGGGCAAAAAGAATTGAAACCGCCTTGCCCTGCCACCCAGTCAAAGAACCACACTCCACCACCAACCCCTCAATCGCCAAGCTGTTTACGTTTCACAAATGAGATAGACGCAAGCTGAGCGCAACTCGGCTGCTCCAAAGGTAAGCAAAATTAAATACGCGCCTCGCCTTGGATAGAGATGCGAGTCGATAAAATGGAACGCACATAAAAACGTACGTATATAAAAATCCAATAAAACAACACTAAAACATATTCAAAAGAGACTACAAAATAGAGAAGGAAAAAAAAGAAAGAAAGAAAGAGAGGAAGGAGGGAAAGAAAGTGGAGGAAAGACAACGAAGAGACCGAAGGGGAAAAAAAACACGAAGCACAAAGCGAGAACAGCGAAAAGGGAGAACAAGAACACAGGAGAGAAAAAAAGACGAACAGAACAAGGAAGGTGGGGAAAACAGAAAGGAACAAAGGGTGTACAATGACAGAGAACAAAGGGTGTACAATGACAGAGAACAAAGGGCGTACAATGACAGAGAACAAAGGCAGATGGAAAGGAGACAAAAGGAGAGAAAGAGAAATTAACGGGGCAGAAAACTGAGTGGAAAAAAGAACACACGAAGACGTGGGGAACAAATGACATAGATATGCTGAATAAACAGTGATTGTCAAAAAGAAAACACAACAGCAAATTGAAGGCACGCATACAGAACGGAAAACAAAATGAAAGAAGGAAAAATCTGTACGTTTTTGTTTCGGACGCTTTTTTTTTTCTTTGAACCCTTCAGCAACAAGCACTCCGGAAGAGTGTCTTTGGACTGGGTTACAGGGATGGTGGACTCCAGTCGAGAAGTATGGCGGAAAGAGAGGGATGGAGGTGGTGAGGGGGGCAGGAAAGGGGGGGAGGGGGCTTGGGTTTTCAGCCGTCAAGTGGAGCAGTTACATCTCCGAATTATATTACGTGCCAGATGGAGGAACAGCATTGTATGGTTTACTTACCTGTTAGACGGGGAATAGAGTGGATTGTGTTTCTGAGTCAGACGGGGAACATGATTTTGTATTTATGAGTTAGAACAGGATTGTGTTTGTGCGACAGAAGGGGAACTGTATTTACATGTTAGATGGGGTACATGATTGTATTTACACGTTAGATGGGGAACATGATTGTGTTTAAACGCTAGAGAACATGACGGTCTTTGCAAGTTGGATGGGGAACATGACTGTATTTACACGTTAGATGGAGGAACAGGATTGTATTTACGCGTTGGGTAAGGAACAGGATTGTATTTACGCGTTGGGTAAGGAACAGGATTGTATTTACGCATCAGATGGGGAACAGCATGGTATTTACACGTTAGATGGGGAACAGGATTGTATTTACACGTTAGATGGGGAACAGGGTGGTATTTACACGTTAGATGGGGAACAGGATTGTATTTACACGTTAGATGGGGAACAGGGTTGTATTTACACGTTAGATGGGGAACAGGGTGGTATTTACACGTTAGATGGGGAACAGGATTGTATTTACACGTTAGATGGGGAACAGGGTTGTATTTACACGTTAGATGGGGAACAGGATTGTATTTACACGTTAGATGGGGAACAGGGTTGTATTTACACGTTAGATGGGGAACAGGATTGTATTTACACGTTAGATGGGGAACAGGGTTGTATTTACACGTTAGATGGGGAACAGGATTGTATTTACACGTTAGATGGGGAACAGGGTTGTATTTACACGTTAGATGGGGAACAGGGTTGTATTTACACGTTAGATGGGGAACAGGGTTGTATTTACACGTTAGATGGGGAACATGATTGTATTTACACGTTGGGTGGAGAACAAGATTGTATTTACAAGTTAGAGGGGGAACAGGATTGTATTTACGCATCAGATGGGGAACGGGTTTCTATTTACGCGTTGGGTGGGGAACGGGTTTCTATTTACGCGTTGGGTGGGGAACAGGATTGTATTTACGCGTTGGGTAGGGAACAGGGTTGAATGTATGCGTCAGATGGACAACAGGATTGTATTTCCCCATCTGACGCATTGATACAATCTTCATACAGGAACGAAACAGGACTGTACGTGCACACGCAAACGTACGTGCGTTCGGTCTGTACATGTGGGATTTTGTCTCTCTGCTTGCTTGCCCATCCATCTATCCCCTCCCCCGCTATCAGGGGATTGACAAGTCTCAATCAGGCCCCAGCAGCCCAGCAGCACATTACTGTGTGGCCCACAAACAGCCTGGCCCACCCAAAGCTTCTTTCTTCAACAGGAGAGACGCCAGTCTAGGAGGAGGGGGTGTGGGTAGGTGGGGATGCCACCAGGAGCTTGTTTGGACCAAAATAGCTCCTTGACAGATGGGGAGTTTATCCTGCAAATGTACGTATCATCGCCCCAACTCTTCTTCTCCACTTCTTCCCCCCCTCCCCCACCCTCCCGCACTCCCCTTCATCTTTTTCTTCTCCTTTTTTCCAAGCCTTTCTGTTCCACCTATGTCGGTTTTCAACTACGTTTTTCTTTCCCAGTCCCTGTCTTCGGGTCTGTTGTTTGGGTGTTGTGTTTTGTATGTATGTGTGTGTGTGTGTGTGTGTGTGTGTGTGTGTGTGTGTGTGTGTGTGTGTGTGTGTGTGTGTGTACGCGCGCGCGCACGCGTGTGTGTTTGTGTTTATAGTCTTTACCTATCTTTCTCGTGCTCTCTCTAGAAGAATCAAAAGCCAGTAAAATTGTTGCTGTTTTTTTTTTTATTAATTCGTTTGTTTGTTTTTGCTTTTCAAGTTTTAGCAGTTTAGTTCTTACAACTTCCGTGTCTGTCTGTCTGCTCCCTACCCTCCACCCCCCACCCCACCCCCACTCTCTCTCTCTCTCTCTCTCTCTCTCTCTCTCACTCTCTTTGTCTGTATGTCTCTTTCTCTCCTTCACACACACACACACACACACACACACACACGTACACACACAGCCTCCTCCACACACGCAGTGTTTGTACTGTATGTCTGGCACTGTTTTCCCACAATAAAACCTGAAAAGACAGCCAGGGAGTCAAACTGCTCGAAATGTTCCAATTTCAAAGCACTTGGTTGACTCGTTAGCGCTTCTGTGTGCTTGCTCGATTGCGTTCTCTCTCTCTCTCTCTCTCTCTCTCTCACTTCGCTTTTCTCCATCACCTATCACCTGTTTCCTTTCTTCGTCCTTCATCTGTCTTTCTCTCTTTCTCTCCATGCCACCCCCCTCCCCACTCTCTCCCTGTCACTGGTCCAGGGCTACCCCTCTATCTCCCACCAGCGCCACAGGCAGGCATCACAGCCCGCAGGCAGACAGGGGGTGAGGGAGTGGGGGGGGAGAGAAAAAGCGAGGGGGTGGAGAGAGACAAGACAGACATGCAGACAGACAACACACACAGCCATGTGAAGACAGGTGGACAGAAACATACATATAACAAGACCCCCCTAAAACAACTGCCTGAAAGACATAACCATTCAACTTCAGAGACCAGTAGCAGGCTAAAAACTCACAAAGAATGGTAACAGCCCAAACAAATAGCGAAAGACAACATTCGCTTGCTCTCATTCACTCCCCCACTCTATGTGTAAAGCAATACACATTATATTCACCGTATTTTGTCGTCACTCCTCTTGTCATGGGGTCTGACAAATTTTACTCTGACTCCACTCATACTCTGTTTCTCTCTCTCTCTCTCTCTCTCTCTCTCTCTCACGCAAACACCCCACCACACACATTCTAACCCTCACGTTCGCGCACAACACCCCCACAACATAAAGTGGAGGATGAAGGGTGACTCACTTGATGATGAAGTCGAACTGTGTGCTGAGCAGCATGATAATCCCCAGGAAGGTGGAGGTGGCCCCGTGGATGACAGGGGCAAACGTGTGCTCCGTGGCGATCAACACCCGGCGGTTTCGGTTCCCGATGGCAGTCACGAAGCCCTGCAACCCGCAACAGCACAACTGTGGCCATCTGACATGTACTACGTCTTACAAGGCTGGCAAAAACGTCTTCCACAATAACTAGGAGGATTAATTTATCAATCCAAACCAGAGTCGCTTGAATGTCTGGGAACCTGCCAGTGGCAAAAAAAAAAAAAAAAAAAAAAAAAAAAAAAAAACCACACACACACCCACACATCCACACACACACACAAAAACAACAACAAAAAACAATGACAAATGCTTTGTTGATTTCTGGAAACATGAAGGTATCAGTCGAACTAGAATTCCAAACTAAAAAAACTGATTCAGTGCTTCGAATTTGGAACTGCGTGTAAATTATTTTACCAATATTCTGTTCGCCATTGGCAATACGTTTGTAAATCACATGAAAGAGCATGATGTGAGCTCAAGCTTGCTGCTCAAGTTATATTTCTTTCCATATCTTGTAAGCCAAACACTGTAAATTGTCTGGTTTGATGAACTAAACACTGCCCAGACCCAGTGAGACAGGAGAGGTGTACTGACCACGGCCACGTGCAGAGTGAACTCCACCCCGATGCCCACAGTCATGATGAGGATGACGGCGGGCACAGCGCTCAGCTTGATGCCCGTCACCCCCATGAACCCGAACAGCTCCACCACCACCATGGCCAGCACCGCCACCTGGACACAACAACATGTAACACCTGGCCACAACAACATGTAACACCACCTGGACACAACAACATGTAACACCTGGCCACAACAACATGTAACACCACCTGGACACAACAACATGTAATAACACCACCTGGACACAACAACATGTAACACCACCTGGACACAACAACATGTAACACCACCTGGCCACAACAACATGTAACACCACCTGGACACAACAACATGTAACACCACCTGGACACAACAACATGTAACACCTGGCCACAACAACATGTAATAACACCACCTGGACAAAACATGTAACACCACCTGGACACAACAACATGTAACACCACCTGGCCACAACAACATGTAACACCACCTGGACACAACAACATGTAACACCTGGCCACAACAACATGTAATAACACCACCTGGACACAACAACATGTAACACCACCTGGACACAACAACATGTAACACCACCTGGCCACAACATGTAACACCACCTGGCCACAACAACATGTAATACTACCTGGCCACAACAACATGTAATAACACCACCTGGCCACAACAACATGTAATAACACCACCTGGCCACAACAACATGTAACACCTGGCCACAACAACATGTAACACCACCTGGACACAACAACATGTAACACCTGGCCACCACAACTGTCATCACCCACCTGGACCACCAACATGTAATACCACCACCTGGACACAACAACATGTAACACCACCTGGCCACAACAACATGTAACACCCAGGACACACAACAATGTAACACTACTGGCCACAACAACATGTAACACTCCCGGACAACAAACACAGTACACCAGTGGGGCCACAACAAACTGAAAACACTACCTGGACACAACAAAAATGTAACCACACGTGGACACAACAACATGTAACACCACCTGGACACAACAACATGTAACACCACTTGGCCACAACAACATGTAACACTACCTGGACACAACAACATGTAACACCACGTGGACACAACAACATGTAACACTACCTGGACACAACAACATGTAATAACACCACCTTGCAATGGCAACAATGTCCCTCTTTTGCTTTGACAAATCTCTACATTTAGCACTGTCAAGTCTGGCCTTAAAACGGACCTCATTCCAGAACAGACCCTCTCTCCCCTCCGTCTTTCCGTCCATCGTCTCTCCACCCTTCTGTCTACAAGTATGTTTACATTTATCTTTCACCCCTTTGTTTCAGATTTATGCATACCTGCAAAATGTGGGTGCGAAAGCACTTTGATTTGCTTCTGCTAAAGTTCAGCGCTATATCAATACATCAATTGTGATCAAAATCACTCCATGGAAACAACAGATGTTAAAGAGGGGGATCGCTCCATGGAAACAAGGGATGCTACAGGGGGAGGGGGGGGGGAGCATGCACTTCACTCACCACGAGAGCGGCCAGCCAGGGGTTCATGAGGGTGATGGTGAGGACGATGAAGGTGGTGGACAGCACACACAGCAGCGCCATCAGCAGGTAGAAGCGCAGGTTGATGTACTGCTCCCAGTAGGTGAACGGGTAGCCGCTCGGGTAGTTGGGCAGACCCCGCTTGGAGAACTCGTCACACACCTCCCGGATGGCCTGCAGAGAAAGAGACGATGCTCAGGGTGGAGAGATGATGGTTGAGGGTGGAGAGAGATGATGCTGATGGTAGAGAGATGATGGTTGAGGGTGGAGAGAGATGATGCTGAGGGTAGAGAGATGATGCTGAGGGTGGAGAGATGATGAGGGTGGAGAGATGATGCTGAGGGTGGAGAGATGATGGTTGAGGGTGGAGAGAGATGATGCTGATGGTAGAGAGATGATGGTTGAGGGTGGAGAGAGATGATGCTGAGGGTAGAGAGATGATGCTGAGGGTGGAGAGATGATGAGGGTGGAGAGATGATGCTGAGGGTGGAGAGATGATGGTTGAGGGTGGAGAGAGATGATGCTGATGGTAGAGAGATGATGGTTCAGGGTGGAGAGAGATGATGCTGATGGTAGAGAGATGATGGTTGAGGGTGGAGAGAGATGATGCTGAGGGTAGAGAGATGATGCTGAGGGTGGAGAGATGATGAGGGTGGAGAGATGATGCTGAGGGTGGAGAGATGATGGTTGAGGGTGGAGAGAGATGATGCTGAGGGTAGAGAGATGATGCTGAGGGTGGAGAGATGATGGTTGAGGGTGGAGAGAGATGCTGAATGAGGATGGAGAGAGATGTTGACTGAAGATGGAGAGAGATGCTGACTGAGGATGGAGAGAGATGTTGACTGAAGATGGAGAGAGAAGCTGACTGAGGATGGACAGAGATGTTGACTGAGGATGGAGAGATGGTGACTGAGGATGGAGAGAGAGAGATGGTGACTGAGGATGGAGAGAGATGTTGACTGAGGATGGAGAGAGATGTTGACTGAGGATAGAGAGAGATGCTGACTGAGGATGGAGAGAAGGAGATGTTGACTGAGGATGGAGAAATATGGTGACTGAGGATGGAGAGAGATGGTGACTGAGGATGGAGAGAGAGAGATGGTGACTGAGGATGGAGAGAGATGGTGACTGAGGATGGAGAGAGAGAGATGGTGACTGAGGATGGAGAGAGATGTTGACTGAGGATGGAGAGAGATGGTGACTGAGGATGGAGAGAAGGAGATGGTGACTGAGGATGGAGAGAGATGGTGACTGAGGATGGAGAGAGGGAGGGAGAGAGAGAGAGAGAGAGAGATGGTGACTGAGGATGGAGAGAGATGGTGACTGAGGATGGAGAAATATGGTGACTGAGGATGGAGAGAGAGAGAGATGGTGACTGAGGATAGAGAGAGATGTTGACTGAAGATGGAGAGAGATGGTGACTGAGGATGGAGAGAGAGAGATGGTGACTGAGGATGGAGAGAGAGAGAGAGAGATAGAGAGAGAGAGAGAGAGAGAGAGAGAGAGAGAGAGAGAGAGAGAGAGAGAGATGGTGACTGAGGATGGAGAGAGATGGTGGCTGAGGATGGAGAGAGGGAGATGGTGACTGAGGATGGAGAGAGATGGTGACTGAGGATGGAGAGAGGGAGAGAGATGGTGACTGAGGATGGAGAGAGATGGTGACTGAGGGTGGAGAGAGATGGTGACTGAGGATGGAGAGAGATGCTGACTGAGGATGGAGAGAGAGAGATCGTGACTGAGGATGGAAAGAGATGGTGACTGAGGATGGAGAGAGGGAGTGGTGACTGAGGATGGAGAGAGATGGTGACTGAGGATGGAGAGAGAGATGGTGACTGAGGATGGAGAGAGGTGTCGACTGAGGATGGAGAGATGGTGACGAGGATGGAGAGAAAGAGAGATGGTGACTGAGGATGGAGAGAGAAGATGACTGAGGATGGAGAGAGATGTTGACTGAGGATGGAGAGATGGTGACTGAGGATGGAGAGAGAGAGATGTTGACTGAGGATGGAGAGAGATGTTGACTGAGGATGGAGAGAGATGTGGAGAGAGATGTTGACTGAGGATGGAGAGAGATGTTGATTGAGGATGGAGAGAGATGGTGACTGAGGATGGAGAGAAGGAAATGGTGACTGAGGATGGAGAGAGATGGTGACTGAGGATGGAGAAATATGGTGACTGCGGATGGAGAGAGAGAGAGAGAGAGAGAGAGAGAGAGATATGGTGACTGAGGATGGAGAGAGATGGTGACTGAGGATGGAGAGAGATGGTGACTGAGGATGGAGAGAGAGAGAGAGAGAGAGAGAGAGAGAGAGATATGGTGACTGAGGATGGAGAGAGATGGTGACTGAAGATGGAGAGAGATGGTGACTGAGGATGGAGAGAGAGAGAGAGAGAGAGAGAGAGAGAGAGAGAGAGATATGGTGACTGAGGATGGAGAGAGATGGTGACTGAGGATGGAGAGAGATGGTGACTGAGGATGGAGAGAGAGAGAGAGAGAGAGAGAGAGAGAGAGAGAGAGAGAGAGAGAGAGATGGTGACTGAGGATGGAGAGAGATGGTGGCTGAGGATGGAGAGAGGGAGAGAGATGGTGACTGAGGATGGAGAGAGATGGTGACTGAGGATGGAGAAAGATGGTGACTGAGGATGGAGAGAGAGAGAGAGAGAGAGAGAGAGATGGTGACTGAGGATGGAGAGAGATGGTGACTGAGGATGGAGAGAGATGGTGACTGAGGATGGAGAGAGAGAGATGGTGACTGAGGATGGAGAGAGAGAGATGGTGACTGAGGATGGAGAGAGATGGTGACTGAGGATGGAGAAAGATGGTGACTGAGGATGGAGAGAGAGAGAGATGGTGACTGAGGATGGAGAGAGAGAGAGATGGTGACTGAGGATGGAGAGAGAGAGAGAGAGAGAGAGAGAGAGAGAGAGAGAGAGAGATGGTGACTGAGGATGGAGAGAGATGGTGGCTGAGGATGGAGAGAGGGAGATGGTGACTGAGGATGGAGAGAGATGGTGACTGAGGATGGAGAGAGGGAGAGAGATGGTGACTGAGGATGGAGAGAGATGGTGACTGAGGATGGAGAGAGAGAGAGAGAGAGAGAGAGAGATGGTGACTGAGGATGGAGAGAGATGGTGACTGAGGATGGAGAGAGATGGTGACTGAGGATGGAGAGAGAGAGATGGTGACTGAGGATGGAGAGAGATGGTGACTGGGGATGGAGAGAGATGCTGACTGTGGATGGAGAAAGATGGTGACTGAGGATGGAGAGAGAGAGAGATGGTGACTGAGGATGGAGAGAGATGGTGACTGAGGATGGAGAGAGGGAGTGGTGACTGAGGATGGAGAGAGATGGTGACTGAGGATGGAGAGAGATGGTGACTGAGGGTGGAGAGAGATGGTGACTGAGGATGGAGAGAGATGGTGACTGAGGGTGGAGAGAGATGGTGACTGAGGATGGCGAGAGATGGTGACTGAGGATGGAGAGAGATAATGATTGAGGATGGAGAGAGATGATGATTGAGGATGGAGAGAGATGATGATAGAGGATGGAGAGAGATAATGATTGAGGATGGAGAGAGATGATGATACAGGATGGACTGATGATGACCAAGGGTGGAAAGGGATGATGACTGAGATTGGAGTGAGTTGATTATGGTGAAGAAACTATGACTGAGAGTCGAATATTTGACTGTTGGTGTTTGTTTGGTTGTTTTGTTTTGTTTTTGTTTTGTTTTGTTTTTGGGGGGGGGTTATTTTACTCACTTTTTTGGTGACTACGTATAAAAGCACAGTCATCATGCTTAAGTACAAAGAGGAAAAAGTGCGAGTCTAAAACACGTACTGTGCAACAGAGTTATCAACAAGTATGGATTCTGACTTCATTTCACATATACAGGTATCTCCATATGCAGGACATGACTGTATCTACGATTCTCTTGCTGTCCTGTTTGATTAACTGTATTTGTATTGTGACATGCTGAAAACAAATGACTGTTTAATCCCAAAGTCTGCCGACACTTACCACCACGGCGTCGATGATTTCCTCTGTGGTGGTGAGGTTGGTGAGGAAGAAGGGGATCTGTGCGTACACCACAGGCTGTGACTTGAGCACTGCAACACACGTCCACCTTCACTTCAGGCTGTTGGTATCAACCCCTTCAATGCTCAACATTGGCCAAACGATGTCATCTCCAACACTCATAATTGAGGCATGAGTTAGTCTTTATATATATATCATATATGTACATATGTCTTTTTGTATTTGGGAGGCAGCTTGAGATAAAAACAACACATATCAAAACAAACATCATCAACACCAAACAAACTGTACAAAAAAGTTGAAAGTTTAATCTTCACGAACAACAAAAAGACTGCACATATCCACGACCATCATCATCACCTTAACCACAACAATCATCACCCTTATTTATCACATACATCTGGAGACTATTTCTATTCATAAAATAGAGCGAAAAACACCGTTAAAATGTTGAATGTAGATCTATTCCCGCTATTCTGATGAAAACTAGCATAAAGCAACCAACCCAGACCTTAAGATGACATGGATTTAAGTTTTCTGGAGTAATGGCAGCTTTTGCAAGCTGAATCACAATATGGCGGATCTACGCATACGCATCTCACAGATCACATCAGCAGTTTCAATAAACTTAAAGAGATGGAATAAAATCTAAAGGGCATTTTCTAACTGAGTTCATGTAAAGCATTACCATGGAAGTCGTAGTCATAGGGGATGTGTCTCCACTCTTTGGGCACTGGGTGCAAACTGGCCATGGAGGCAGAGTAGGCCATGGCATCATTGGCGTACCACGCCGACAGGTAGTTGTAGAACGCCGCTGGATTGATGATGCCCTCACCGCTCACCAACCGCTTGGACATCACCTGCCGTCACAGGATGCAGGCTGGCATATGTATGTACGAATGTGTGTATGTGTGTATGTATGTATGTATGTATGTTTGTATGTATGTGTGTGTGTGTGTGTGTGTATGTATGTGTGTGTGTGTGTGACTATAGAAGTTGTGTGTGTGTGTGTGTGTGGGGAGTCATATGTGTGTGTGTGTGTGTGTGTGTGTGTGTGTGTGTGTGCACATGTGTAAGTGTGTATGTGTGCGTGTTTGTGAGGGCGAGAGACAGAGAGAAAGACACAGAGAGAGACAGAGAGACACAGAGAGAGAGAGAGAGATAATCACCACTGTCAACATAATCATCGAGCACATACATATTACACTCACTCACACTTGCACGAACACACACACACACACCCTCCATGCACCTCCTCTCTCACCACAACACCGCAGCCACACAACCAACCACACCTCCTTCTTCACACCAACCCAACTCAAACACAAACAGCCCCACCCAAAACAAACCACACCACAACCTCCCCCAGCCCCCAAACCCACCTTGGTCTTATCAAAAGGGTTATCCACATCCCCAGTCTGCGACAGCAGCTTGTAAGCCAGGATGCCCTCGTCCGAGGCGTTGTGGTTCCAGCCGGACTCCGTGACGGTGCCCACAGCCACGTCCCTGTCGAAGGACGCCTGCAGCTGCTGCAGCCACTGGCGGAAGATGTCCAGCCAGAAGGTGGGCACCGTGCCATCCTCCCGCTTGGAGATCCGCTGCACGCGCTGGAAGGCCGCGTGGTAATCGTACAACAGCTTCTGGTTGTTGGGGTAGTCAAAGTCACCCTGTGCAAAGCACAGCATTTAAGTCATGTTCAAGGAAGGAAGGAAGGTAAGGGTTATTGTTGAATGTCCCGTCGACACACTGATCATTGCAGACATTCGTTACAGCATTGATCTTCACATCTGAATGTTATTAAAAAAAAACAAAAGATACAAAATGAAAAGGTAGTAGAGGAAAGGGGAACAGAGGAGAGGAAAGGGCCTACATTTTATGATGATGGACATACATATGAACACTTCATCTCAATGCTGATGATCCAATGGTTGAGGATGTATGGCTTGTAGTGTTATCTACATATCACCAATACATGATCTTGTTACCTTGGTGACGGCGTAGATGCCATAGAAGCCGAAGTACTGAGCCTGGGCCTCCAGGAAGCTGTACTCCGGAGTGCCCTTGGGAACGATGTCTGTGAGGTCAAGGCCGTCTTTCACCTGGGCCACGCCCCACGCCCCCACCACCAGCATCACCCCAAAGGACATCATCACCATCACCTGCAACAACAGTAACCCTGTTTTGCCTCTGGACTTCACTGTTCCCTGCTGCTGTTGTGGGGAAGCTGTGGTAAAACAGGTTAACTGATGGACTTCTGATCCAGAGTTCAAGGCCCTGTTTCGGCATGATGTTGTGTCCTTGGGAAAGGCACTTTACTCCGATTTTCAGCACTCTACCCAGCAGTGGTCGGGGATGTTTTAAACGTGCGCTGGACACGATGCATATGAATTCTCTGCCATGATTACCCTTGAAGGCTATGGGAGATTTAACTACTGTTGTGGCGTTAATTGTGGTTCTGGTACACAATGCGATTGTCTCCAGAGTGTCCTGAACTGATGTGGCATCTCCATCACATACACTCTCTCTCTCTTTATCACACACACACACACACACACACACACACACACACTCCCCCTCTCTCTCTCGCTCGCTCTCTCTCCCCCTCTCTCTCTCTGACAGCGGATCTACCAAGAGAGAAAACAAAACACACACACACACACACTCAAAAACACACGAAAGACAAAAGTATAACAGAAAAAGTCAGCAAGATCGGACAGACAGACACTGAGAAAAGACTCACATATTATAGCCAGAAACACACACATGCGCGAAGGCGCCACTCCCGCCCCTGTGCACATATACACTCACATACACCTCAGCACATACCCCCCAACGCCCAACGCACACACACACACACATACGTACACACACACGTACACACAAACACAAACACACACACACACACAACCCCCCACCAGCCGGGGACACCCACCTTGACGAAGGTCCGCTCCAGCAGGAAGGTGTAGAGGCGCAGTGCCAGACAGGTGAGGGAGAGGGCGTGGCAGTGGCGGCGGGCCTGGGCACAGTGCTCCCCACACGTCACGCCCTCCTCGTGCGTCAGGCACTGCTGGGAGGACGTGGTGGACGGGCACCCCCCTGCCCCTGGCACCACACACATGGTGCACAGGTCTGTAGTGTGGTGTCGTGTGGGCTGTTGTGTTGTGTTGTCCTGTGCGCTATTGTATTGAGATGTATTGCGATGTGTTGTGTTGTGTTGTGTTGTGATGTGCTGTGCTGTGTTGTGCTGTGCAGTATTGTATTGAGATGTATTGCGATGTGTTGTGTTGTGTTGTGTTGTGATGTGCTGTGCTGTGTTGTGCTGTGCTGTGCTGTGTTGTGTTGTGTTGTGATGTGCTGTGCTGTGCTGTGCTGTGCAGTATTGTATTGAGATGTATTGCGATGTGTTGTGTTGTGTTGTGTTGTGTTGTGTTGTGTTGTGTTGTGATGTGATGTGCTGTGCTGTGTTGTATTGAGATGTGTTGCGATGTGTTGTGTTGTGTTGTGTTGTGTTGTGTTGTGTTGTGATGTGCTGTGCTGTGCTGTGCTGTGCAGTATTGTATTGAGATGTATTGCGATGTGTTGTGTTGTGTTGTGTTGTGTTGTGTTGTGCTGTGCTGTGCTGTGCTGTGCTGTGCGGTATTGTATTGAGATGTATTGCGATGTGTTGTGTTGTGTTGTGTTGTGTTGTGCTGTGCTGTGCTGTGCTGTGCTGTGTTGTGCTGTGCAGTATTGTATTGAGATGTATTGCGATGTGTTGCGATGTGTTGTGTTGTGTTGTGTTGTGTTGTGTTGTGCTGTGCTGTGCTGTGTTGTGCTGTGCAGTATTGTATTGAGATGTATTGCGATGTGTTGTGTTGTGTTGTGTTGTGTTGTGTTGTGCTGTGCTGTGCTGTGCTGTGCTGTGCGGTATTGTATTGAGATGTATTGCGATGTGTTGTGTTGTGTTGTGCTGTGCTGTGCTGTGCTGTGTTGTGCTGTGCAGTATTGTATTGAGATGTATTGCGATGTGTTGTGTTGTGCTGTGTTGTGCTGTGCTGTGCTGTGCTGTGTTGTGCTGTGCAGTATTGTATTGAGATGTATTGCGATGTGTTGTGTTGTGCTGTGCTGTGCTGTGCTGTGCTGTGCGGTATTGTATTGAGATGTGTTGCGATGTGTTGTGTTGTGTTGTGTTGTGTTGTGTTGTGTTGTGCTGTGCTGTGCTGTGCTGTGCGGTATTGTATTGAGATGTATTGCGATGTGTTGTGTTGTGTTGTGTTGTGTTGTGTTGTGTTGTGTTGTGCTGTGCTGTGCTGTGCTGTGCGGTATTGTATTGAGATGTATTGCGATGTGTTGTGTTGTGTTGTGTTGTGCGCTATTGTATTGAGATGTACCGCGATGTGCTGTGCTGTGCTGTGCTGTGCTGTGCTGTGCTGTGTTGTATCTTAAATCAATCTATATACAAATTAAGATCAAATTACAAGTCTTGTATTCTGCTTCGTTGTGGTGGTGGTGTGGTGTGGTGGTGGTGGTGGTGGTGGTCTGGTGTGGTTTAGTTTGGTGTGGTGTGGTAATGTGCTTCAATTGTGCTTTAAAACCACAGGGAGAAGGACTGTGTTGCCATAGTGGTGATTTGCAATTATGTATTTCATATGTAAAATAATAACAAAAACAAAACAAAAAATCAAAAACTGATACATTTCCGACACCTTACAATCATCTTTGTATTCTGAATCCTTTCACCGCTGTACCACATAAACCAAACCGCAATAAACAAATCCACCTTTTTCTCTCACCTGCAATGGTCTCCCTGGTCCGTCTGACGTAAATACTGTCGGTGGGAGCCAATGACGTCACTGGCGACGAGCCGTCAGATGACGTGCGCGTGACCGCATGGTGCTTGGGGAAGGAGGAGGAGGAGGAAGAAGAGGAGGGGGTAGGGGAGGAGTAGGCCGGGGGAGGGGTGTAGGAGGGGGGCGGGGACTGGTCGCGCTGCGAGCCTCGCATGTAATCACGTGACCGTGACGACATCCCCAGTACCGGATTGGATGGGCCGGCGCTGAAATCAATCGGACGAATATGACAATAACGATGATGATGATGATGATGATGAATCTTTGTTTAGCGCTTAATTTTGCTTAATGCATCTCAATGAGCTCTACACACTCCACTCACACAAATAATGCACCAACATACGAAAATGGCTTGGGACTTCATAGTACTGACACACATTTAAATTTTTGTTTGCAGCACTTTTCAAAGGTTACACTTCCATGCCATTTCATTCCCCTTCACTATATTTAACCACTAACTTAGGAACTTAACAGTTTTGTTCTGAGGGTCATGGTGAAGTGATGCTGAACGTTCGGCAAACAACGGTGAACACGAGTAACGAGCATCACTCCTAACTGGAGGTGCTTCTTCAACCTGCCCTTCTAGTCTTCACAATGAAAACAAAACCTATCGTTCATAAACCATTCAGATCACTGTCAGTTTTGAGCTGAAACATTGATTTCTCAAACATTTTTTCAAGCTCTTGGTGCTTCTCAGCCTGAAACCACCGGAAGGGTGTTCAGTGAGAGGCCAGTGATAAACTGTATCCTGACTGCACGATTTCACTCACATCTCCTTTCATTTTTAGTGTTTGCTTTTACGAGGTGGCCCTTAACTATTTTTTCGAAGTTTCTATGATAGTCAGTCATGTCCGACTATGAGGAGGCAACTGCTGTCCCAACTATCTGGATCAGAATTTGATTATAGTGGAGAGTGTCTCATCCCCACTCTCTCGGCCAAGTTGGTTTTTAGGACAGTCGGCGTTGGGATGGTCCCCAAGGGCCAACTAGCCCCCGAGGCTGCAGCACTAAAAGCCAGTGTAATCTTGCCCCCTGGTCCTTCATAAAAGACCAAACTATAAATGACTTCCCACTGCAATCGTTGATCATATAGCTCTCACTTTGCTGTTGGCCCAACTGTAAGCTTATGTCAATCTGTGATAGAAACTGAGCGTGCGACGTCTGCACCCACCTCTGGAAGCAGCACAGGACGTCGATGCGGTTGTCGTCCCTGCGGGCCAAGTCCAGGCTGACGATGGCGGGGAAGACGACCAGGACGGAGGCCATGTTGAAGAGCACGAGCAGCGCAGCCTGCATGGAGAAGGCGCGGAGGGCCGGGATGGGGATGATGGCCGCCGTGAAGAAGGCCAGCATGTTGGTCACTGACGTCAGCAGCACCGTCACCCCTGTCCGCTTCAGGACCTCGCCTGTCAGCTCCTGGAGAAGGGTGAGGAGGGTTGGTTGGTGTGTCACATCTGTAGCGTCATTGCTGTTGGTGCAACGTGTGTAAGGTCACTGCTTTTGGTGTAATGTGTGTGACGTCACTGCTTCAGATGTAATGTGTGTAACGTCACTACTTTTGGTGTAACGTGTCTACTGCTTTCGACGTAACGTGTCTACCTTTACTGCAGGATACAGAACACACAGTAAACTCCATGCGAGTTTGTGTTGTGGTTGTACAATAAACACATACGCCCACTGACTACACCCATAATATGTACAAGATCGAAAAATACAAGATATAAGAAAAAGTATCCTGTCAACAACCTTAGGGTAGTGAGGACTGCAAGAACACCATATCCATCATCACCGTCGCCATCATCATCATCATCATCATCACACACACACACACACACACACACACACAAACATCAGTATACGCACGTGCATTCACCGGAACCAACAAACAACACATATAGACATGGCACTCTCTCACACTGAAGGCCCTTCATCCCCCCTTTCCCCCATAAAATAAAAACAGAGAGAGACAGAGAGAAGGAGAGAGAGGGAGAGAGAAAGGGGGTGGAGAGAGAGAGAGGGAGAGAGAGAGAGGGAGAGAGAGAGAGGGAGAGAGAGGGAGAGAGAGGGAGAGAGAGAGGGGGAGAGAGAGAGAGAGAGAGAGAGAGGGAGAGAGAGAGAGAGAGAGAGAGAGAGAGAGAGAGAGAGAGAGAGAGAGAAAGTTTTAGTACTTACAGCATCCCTGCAGCACAAAACAACAAACACAAGGGAGACACGTTTATGCACGTGGCACCCGAAGTCATCACGTTAACATACAATCCCCCTCCCCCACCTCCACTCCTCCGCACCCCCCCCCCCCTTCTCTCCCTACCTCTCCGACCCCCCAACCCCACCCCATCCCCTCCTTCCACCCCTCACAGCCATCTACCAGCCTCCCACTTCGCCAAACTGGTTTCGACCTTTCCACAACAATACGCAAAGTTCTGGAGGGAAGTCTATCTTCAGCTGCCTTCCATGTGCCCAAATCGCGAACACTTTATTGAACGTGCATCCACATGAACACGCACACACACACAGATACACACGCAACACGCGCGAACAGGCGCGCGCACACACACAGACACACACAGACACACACACACACACACACACACACACACAGAGAGCACGCACGCACGCACGAAGTACATACAGTGAGAGAGAAAACGGGGTAAGTCACACCACGAACCTATAAACATATACATATACGTCCGTACAGTCGCATACACAGAGATTCAGATGTTTATTCCGATAAAGGCCGCCCCATACTGAAGGGGCTAATACAAAGGAATATAATACATAATTTTCACTAACAAAGGCAACAGTTAACAGACATAAGGTCTGCAAACGAATATTAAGAGAGAACAACAAGAACAAGAACAAATTTTTATTCCTTAAGACGGCCACCAGCCCATAGGAAAGGGTCTCTTACAAAAAGAGTGTACATCTTTGGTATACGTTTCATGTCAATTGAGTAGAAACTTGAATAATTAGACCAAACATACAGAGAGAGGGAGAGAGGGAGACAGGGGGTGTGGAGGAAGAGAGAGTGAGGGCGGCAGTGAGAGAGATGGGGACAAGAGAGAGAGAAAGAGAGAAGCAGGGAGGGAGGAAGAGGGAGAGACAGACAGAGAGAGACAGGGGGGCAGAGACAGAGAGAGAGAGAGATCGTTTAAAAACGAATGATTCTGTTTGTTCGTTTGCGGCGGGGCCACAACACATGCCACAGCGGGAGGAAAAGGACGATGCACACCCGAGTAAGCAACAATCATCATCATCATAAATTATGAATAGATAAATGAATAAAAAAAGAAATATAGAAACATGGGAAGAGACGGAAGTTTATGGCATGGGGTGGGGGGAGGGGGTGAAAGGAAGACTAAGAAGGGTGGGTGTTAAGACGGGATGGGAGGAAGGGGGTGACGACAACAAAGACAGTGAACAAAGAGGGAGTGGGCAGGTTTTAACAACCCACCACCACCAACAAAAAAAAAAAAAAAAAAAAAAAAAAAACCAAACCCAAAATGGAGGGAAGATTCTCCACCAGCAGTCGTTCCGTGGAGCGGCGTCAGGGCAGATAATGCGCTTCGCTAAACCTCTCAGAGGGGTTGGATTTCGTAATCCGCTCACTCAGGCGTCAAGAACTCTACTCGCCCAGTCTGGTCCTCTTCCCCACCTACCTCCCTCCCCCCAACCCCCTCCACCTTGACCCCTCCACTTACCACCACCACCCCCCGAACCCCTCCACACACCTTACCACACACCCAACTCTCCCTAAACACACACACACAGTATTCCTGTATTTGCATGCCACCTCCAAATTGTTTCGTCCTTTCTATTTATTTATTTACTTTTATTTAAGTAGTTCGGCGTTTACTACCCGTGACCATTCTACCCAGGTGGAAGTGGAGGGAAGATGGGGGGTGGGAAGTGAGGGTGGGGGAAGGGGCAGAGCGGAGGGTTGGGGGTGGGGGGTGTGGGGGGAATTTGGGGGGGGGGGGGGGAGAGCGCGTCAGGGAAACGTGCATGGCCTTCACCCACTTCGTTGTCGTTGCTGTTGTTGACGCATTTCTTTCAACATTGTGCCACCCGTTGCCTGCTACTGCAACAACTCACTCCTCTCCCGCTTCAAAAGTTACATTAAACAGAGAGTGTCAGAAACAGCGAGATAGGCATTGTCTGGGTGTAGGCGTGCCTCTGTGTGTGTGTGTGTGTGTGTGTGTGTGTGTGAACAGAACAGACCAAACCATTTTACTTTATGGGTGAAGGGCATTTGCAACTCTCCAATCCCCATCCTACTCACCGCCTTCCTCCTCCTCCTCTCTCTTTCCCTACAACCAACACATCTCCATCGCTACACCGTGTGTGTGTGTGTGTGTGTGTGTGTGTGTGTGTGTGTGTGTGTGCGCGTGTGTGTGTGTGTGTGTGTGTGTGTGCGCGCGCTTGCTTGCTTGCTTGCTTTGACACATCTGTGCACTTGTTCAAATGCGCAAAAAAGTCAAAATCTTCTGCATCCGACACTTTTCTTGCACACAGAGACAGACAGAGACAGAGAGAAAGAGAGAGGGTGAGCGAGACAGAGATGGAGAGACAGAGAGAAAGAGAGAGGGTGAGTGAGACAGAGATGGAGAGACAGACAGAGAGAAAGAGAGAGGGTGAGCGAGACAGAGATGGAGAGAAAGAGAGAGGGTGAGCGAGACAGAAATGGAGAGACAGAGAGAAAGAGAGAGGGTGAGCGAGACAGAGATGGAGAGACAGAGAGAAAGAGAGAGGGTGAGCGAGACAGAGATGGAGAGACAGAGAGAAAGAGAGAGGGTGAGTGAGACAGAGATGGAGAGACAGACAGAGAGAAAGAGAGAGGGTGAGCGAGACAGAGATGGAGAGAAAGAGAGAGGGTGAGCGAGACAGAAATGGAGAGACAGAGAGAAAGAGAGAGGGTGAGCGAGACAGAGATGGAGAGACAGAGAGAAAGAGAGAGGGTGAGCGAGAAAGAGATGGAGAGACAGACAGAGAGAAAGAGAGAGGTGAGCGAGACAGAGATGGAGAGACAAACAGACCGACTGAGACAGAGACAGAGAGAGACGCGGTTCAATCAATCAATCAATCAATTAAAAGCACTTTATTAATCTACATGGAAATTAAGTTGTGCAATCACAGGCTCGTTGTAAACACCAGCATAAAAATTATCATGCGCAACATAAAAATAGATCAAAACTAGTCAAATAAGAATTCCCAATAGCTGACGATAGACAAAATCCACCCCCCACCCTCGCCCTCCCCCCACACACATACTCATGTTAAGACAACAGGGTATAATTCAGAGAAATGTCTGCACAGCGTTTCAGGCTCTACAACCACAATGAAAATAGAAATTTAAAAAAACAATTATTTTTTCTAAAAGAATAAGATGTATCAGCCCCCAACCCCAACCCCCTTACATACACACTTCCTCCACTTACAACTCTCCAAACGTGCACCCCCACCACCACCACCACCCCTACTCCCTGCCCTCCTCCCTCTCCCTCTCCCCCCTCTCGCTACCTCTTCCCCTCAACACCACCACCACCACCACCACTACGCATCCAACTGCACCCCATCCTCCACACCAGCAAGCATTGCAGCCGCAATCACAAACACGCAGATAGGTATGTCCGTTCTCAAGTGGGCATCAATGTCGGCGAGAGATGGCACGCACCCGGACCACCCAGGCACACACTGTTTTCAGCTGTCTTTCATACCCCCTCGCCTCACCCCCCCGCCCCCCCCCCCCCCCCCAACCGCCTCCTCCTCCCCCTCCCCACACACACACCTCCCATGCCCACTTCTCGTTCCTACTCCCCACTTTTCTCCAGCTTCTCCCTCCCCCTTT
>NC_134878.1:41267647-41290147 GCF_041734735.1 Babylonia areolata
AAGATCAAAAACAACAACAGCACGAAATGTGTTTACATAGCGTTGAATCATGTGCAGAGACAAATCTTCCACATGAAGAGTCATGCATGCGTGTGAATGACTGGTGTGAAAGTGCTTAGATCTGTCTCTGCACAAGAGTCAGCGCTATATAAATATTATTATTATTTATTATTATTATCATGTGCCTTTCAAATGCACAAATAATTATGAATCAAAGAAATGGAAAAAGACACTTTATAAGCGTAGGTACAAGGCTAGATAAACCATGAATTAAGTATATAAAAAATGATAATCAAGAAAGAATAAGTAGCAAACAAAAAACTAAACAATACAAAAATGATGAATACACTGATACAATGCAAACATAAACTCATCAGTAGATTCACTGCATCATTTCTCTTTCTCTGAAGAGAAAACAATTTATGACAAAAAGAAATCTATTGGTTTTCCACGATGAATCAATTCTTTTTTTTTTTTTGGAAATATGAACACTAAATAAAAATAATCAGGCACAATTGGAAATAAACAAATAAACAATGTCACAGAGACTGATCGCAGACACTCTCAAACTTGGAGCGTGACGGCACGCAATAAACCCTGACGTCCTAATAAGTGAACCCAGTCAAAGACCTTCATCTATGTCCAGGAATCGGCCAACCACCAATCAGAAACAGCCAGATGTCCATGGGAATCAATGAGACAGACGGAGACAAAACCAACTCACCATGAGGACGTAGCCAATAACGACCCTGGTGACGGAGATACTGGAGAAGTCCTCCATGATGTCCATCAGAGAAGTGTAGGAAAAGGAGTAGATGTTGTCCCTCGTGGTGGCGTTGTTCACTTCGTTCACAACCTGCCCGTAACAATGACAAAAACGGTACTGACAACAGCAACGACGACGACCACAATGATGACGACTTTGATGATGGTGGTCATGATAATGGTAAACACACGCAGGCACAAGAGAGAAAGGAACTAACATACAGTGAAACAGAAATATCACTTGTGGCACAGATCATTACAGTGTGAGGCTGACTGGTACAATGATAGTCTAAGAGGGACAGAGCGAGGATGAAAGACGGAAGGGGAGAGGAGAGGGAGGGAGGGAAGAAGGAGGGAGAGTGAGTGAGAGAGAGAGAGAGAGAGAGAGAGAGGAAAGAGAGAAGGGGGTGGAAGATGATGGCAGTAACCGATAATTAGAAGCCCACAGAACGAAACAGAAATACATACAAATAATCTACCAAATGGGCATCCAACCAACCAACCAACCAACCAACCACACACACACACACACACACACACACACACACACACCATGCTAACATGACAACAGGAACAGAACTGAGACTATGAACCACCGCTCACCGAGACAAACTTTCGCTGCCACTTTTCCAAGACCGATCTGGCGGCTTCCACATTCCAGTTGGTACCCGAGGTTTTCAGGGTGTCTGACCAGTAGTCGTACAGGTTCTGCTCCCCCATCAGCTGTAAGATGGACTGGTAGGCTTCCACCCTGACAACACAGACAGCCCACCAACACTCAGTTTATATGTATGGCTTTTGGATGCTTCACAATCACAATTCAGTACAAAGCCGCCTTAACGACAGAACAGTTCATAGTTGGTGTGTTGAACTAAACTTTCTCTACATATTGGAGTTATTACTGTTCAGCTCAGTGCCCAGCCGAAGTCATGGTTGATCCTACGGGCAGCCAGAAAGACCCCACTTCGGCCCAGAGCCTTCAGAGTTCACATGAATGTGAACTCACATCCCTCGGGAAACCTTGGTTAAGGTCAAACGACTCGTACCCTGTTACGAACAGGGCAGTGAATTCATGTTCTCTGTGTCTAGGGCTCAGCATAGGAAGGCGGGGCCCAATTCTCTCCTTCCATCGTTTTTTAAACTTCCCAAACCCAAGTCATGTGCCCACTCACACCTGAGTGGAGTGAGGAAACTCGGAGTCTGTGCCTTTTCCCAAGGACACAACATCCAGCTGAAACAGGGCCCCCCAACCCTGATCACTGGTCAACACTGGACCGGAAGTCCACGCGTAAACGACTATGCCACGACGCATCCCAATCTAGCAGTGCCAGTGTGCTATTAGGTACAGGAATTACTCTCCTGGGTATAGTGAAGAAAAAGACATACGTCAGCTTTACCAGTGAAAGAGGTATCGACGCTGTCTAGCTAAATAAAAAAAATGTCAATGACTGACTTCGAGATTCCCCGTGACGACACTGACCTGCTGATGTGGCCCGTCTTGTTCTTCATGAGGCCCCCGAACAGAAGGTCCTCCGGCCACTGCATGTACTTGCTGGAGAACCCGCTGCACCCACCAGTCAGGATGCCGCCCAGGTCCGGCACCTGTCACACAACACACACTTCACCCTGCAGCTTTCTGCTGTGTCATTAGAGAGACAGACTGAAAGAGAGAGACAGAGAGAGAGAGAGACAGAGAGAGAGAGACAGAGAGAGAGGGGGACAGAGAGAGAGACAAAGACAAAGAGAGAGAGAGAGAGTTTGAGAACTGAAGAATTTTAATCTCATCTGACTGTAAGTCACCATCCTGTATACAACTGGGGAGTACGTGCTGCACACATATCGCACTAAGAATAAATCAGAAAGAAAAAAAAACAACCACAAAATATACAATAGACAGAGAGAGAGATGGAGTGTGTGTGTTTGTATCTATAAGTAAAAATGATCTTCATTCAGGGTGAAAGTTTTCCCATCCCGACCCCTGAAAAAGGGCAGCGTGCATCTGTGTGTGTGTGTGGTGGGGGGCGGGTGAGGGGGGGTGCGTGTGTGAATGTTATGAATGATTCAGATCTAGTACCTTGGAATGCTCAAGATGAACAGCCATGATGATAATATTTGTTCAGTTATCCGGGATTGTGGAACGGAATGATGATCGGTAATGCAACGTGCTTGTCTGAAGGCGGTCTAAAATCTGAGTCTGTCTGTCTGTCTGTCTCTCTCTCAAATGTATTATAAGTTAAGGCAAGTTTTGCTCTACCCTTATCACACTACCAACGAGTAGTGTCCAAAGTGACTCATCCATGACTCATAATCTAAGTTATTAAAGATGTATATATCATATATATTTGATTCATAAGCAGGCATATCTCGCTTGACTCATCATACCAACACACACAAAGAACACCATGCTCGTTCACTACATATGCATACTTCCCCCTCCTTCCCTTCCTCAGAGAACAGAGAATCTTATTCCACCCATATTTTTTTCTCTGCAGATCACCACTTCTCCCTCTCCCTCTCTACTCCCTCTTATTCCCTCCCTCCCTCCCACCCTATGAAAACAAAGAATCCTTTTCCACCCTCACTCTTTTTTCTTTACAGATCGCTCACCCACCCACGCCCCTCCCTCTCTCTTTCTTTCTTTCCTTCTCCCCCTCAGAAAGCAAAGAATCTTTTTCACATCCATATTATTTCTCTCTGTGCAGATTGTTCACACTTTCCCACCCCTCATCTCTCCTCCCCGTCCCTCCTCGCCCGACCGCCCCACCTCCCCCCCCCCCCCCCCCCGCGCCCCCCACCCCCCTTTGTCCTTTCCCCAACCCACACAAAAACCTCGCACCCTTCTGCGACAGACCCCAAGAGAAGGAGGAAGCAGTGCATGACACCAGTCCACCCCGGTGAGCGATTTGTACCCTCAGACACTTGGTGCTGGGTGGCTGGGTGGGATGTAGGGTAGGAATGGGCATGGGGGCTGGAAGAGAGTGGGGAAACATTCCACGTCCACCCTCTCCAATGACTTCCTTCCAGTCCTTTCATTCTCGCCGTCCATTCATTCTGTCAATGTTCTGTCTGCCTGTCCTCCCGTCCTCTCTCACCCCACCCCCTTCCTCCTCTCCCCCCTACCCCCGCCTCTCCGTCACCGTCTCTCCGATTCATTATGTCCACATCCTCATTTACTGCAATGTACAAACATAAGCACACACACATAAACACACACACTCACACCGCCTTCCTCCCCTCTGGTGTTGACTCCCCCATCAGCAGTTTCAATTAACCCTGGCTCCGCCATCATCACACACACACACACACACACACACACACACACACACACACACCACATGCATAATCACTGGGAGAGAAAACCCCACCTTTCTCATCAAACCTTCCTCTGCAGTGAGTGTATCTCCACGTGAACCGTGTAGGTAGGAATGGGAGAGAGAGAGAGAGAAAGAGAGAGAGAGGGAGAGAGAGCGGGCGTTGCTGAAGTGGAAAGAGGAGGGGACAGAAGAGAGAGGAAAGATGGTGAGAGGAGAGAGAAGGGAAAGGGTTGGGATGAGAGAGAGAGTGGGGGTGGGGTGGGGGAAGATGTGGCGTTTGTAAAGAAGAAGAAAAAAATCGAAACACCCACCTCTCATTCTTACTGTGCAGTGAAGAAGCCAAAATTTATGGTACTCACATACCAATAAATCGTCCCCCTCTCTCCACCCTCCCCCCGACCTTTCCAATCTTTTTCAGCACAAAAAAAAACGGATCTTATAATCATCTCGATCTTCTTTCCCTCTGTCCCGAGACGTAAAAAGAATCTGTGTGTGTGTGTGTGTGTGTGTGTGTGTGTGTGTGTGTGTGTGTGTGTGTGTGTGTGTGTGTGTGTGTGTGTGTGTGTGTGTGTGTGTGTGTGTGTGTACTGACGTGAAAAGGAAAACTCTGTGTGTGTGTGTGTGTGTGTGTGTGTGTGTGTGTGTGTGTGTGTGTGTGCGCGTCTACTGACGTGAAAAGGAAAACCCTCTCTCTCTCTCTCTCTCTCTCTCTCTGAACAAACAGAACCTCACATTCTCATTTCTCTGTTTTGCCCAAAGACCACGACTGCGTGGTGTTAAACAAAAACTCCCCACTCTTTTTCCCCTCTTTCCATCCCTCCACACGCCCCTACCCCTCCGAGTATTCCAATTTCACTGAACGGATATATATGCATAACTATTTGGTATGATTATATTACTAAGTCTAGATCTGGTACTTCTAATATCAAATAAATAAATAAATATGATCCTTTGTATACATGTTCTGTTGTCACGGGAAAGCCCGCTTTTTTTTCTCCTCATACTTCCTCACTTACTCACTACACTCGATGTTTCACAACTGCACACCCACTGTGAAAGAGCCGAGACATAGGCATGGGGTTTGGGATGCTATATAGTGGAGAAAATAAGTGCGAGCAATAACTGAACAACCCTTCCATACGTTCGAAATAACTGTGCAAAGATATATAAAGAGGACAAAAAGAATTCTCTATTAGGGAGAGAGCCAACTCTGCCAGATACTCTGTATTTGGGCACAAGCAGCGAATTATCATCCCCTGAGGTAAGTTGATCCCGAGACTTTGTTTTGTTGGAGTTCTCAATCTTTGCGGGACAAAGTCAAATTATACAGAATTACATATAAAATGACCACAGATAAACAGACATGCTTTCATCATTCTCCACTCTACATTTCGTCATTCTGCTCGCTGCATTCCGTTCTTCTCACTCGATGCTGCATGGAACAATTCATCCCACCACCCCCTACCCCCTCAAAAAAAGAGACAAATGGAATGTTGATTTCTTTTCTCTGTCTGGACCGCCGCTACTGCAGTCGTCTCTTCTCCCAAGTTGGTACAATTCCTTCCCAGACAGACAGGGGATAGATTTTCCAGCTTGAGACGGTTTCTCACCACCACCACCACCACCACCACTATGCACACTCCAAAGCCATTCTCTGCTCTGCAAACAAACTCTCTTCTATCACGCCGGAGGTCGGAAGCCAGAGAGGAGCCCACATCTGTCCGTGTACACTGATTTCAATCTCCAGCCAACGACAGTTGTTGACTTGAACGACCTGCCGAATTGCGGCCTCATGGCCATGTTGTTCTGTGCTTGGGTCTTGGCCTGGTGAGGGTCGCGTTGTTCGAGGGGGTAGAGTCCTGGGTGTCTGTCCGGGTGGGAGGTCATTCTTCTGAACACAGGGTTCTTCGTCATTTCTTTTAGTGTCCCCTTTCAGTTCACGTAACGGCTATGATATTCACCTTGTCCTGCAGTCTCCCAGTCAACTCCAGCTGGCTTCAGATCTCCGGGGGCCAAGTCGCTCTTCGTTTTCGTCTTCTCTAGCAGATTTCAAGCAATCCACATGCATTCCATTCACCCAGTCTCCAATTACTGTTCTCAGCTACGTCTCGGGACGCTCTTTACCTGACCCTGATTGGCTACCGATCTTTTGAACTGGACTGGCTTCTGGCTTCCAATGCTGGGACACTGATTGGCTACCGGTCTTTTGAATCTCATTGGCTCACCAGTTCGGTCACGTTGATTGGCTACATATCTTTTTGGATCAGATTGGCTTCCAGTACTGTGATGCTGACTGACTCAACCAGACTGGGCGCCATACATCGTCCACGAAACTTGGGCAATCGGCGCCTCAGCAATTCAAGCTTCTGCTTCCTCGTCATTCTTGCCTCTGGTTTCTCATCCCCGTCTTCTGCCTTGTGTCCCAAACCCTTTCCACACTAAAGTTCAATGCAAACTAATTTCCCAGGGCCGTGGTCATTGACACACAGAAAGAAACAATAACAAAAATGAATAAGGAAGAAAGGTCTGTCGCCTTTCTCTGTAACGCCAAACGCGAGTATTAATCGAGACTTTCTCCAGTTGTAGGCGAGTGAGGGGGTAGAGGGGAAAAGGGGTGGGGCGTGCCATGTAACACATGAAGAGAGAAAGTTGGGTGGGCGGAGGGAGAGAGGAAGTGAGGAGGTGGGAGTAGGGGGGAATTGTGTGGTTTGGGAGGTGGGTAGCGGGGGTGCGGGTGGCTTGGTAAGACGACACACACGTGAACAGCGGTGCTGTCTAGGGTTCCACCTCTTCCCCTGAGCAAACAGTCCTGTTTAGCCGCCTGTTTACCTACCCCCGCTGCACGCTATACCCGCTCCCCCACCCCACCCCGAGAGAGTGACAGACAACCCACCCGACCCTCCGGACCAGGCACAAGATCTGAAAGGGTGGTGGGTGGAAGAGAAAGAGAAAGATGGGAGAAGTGCAGAGTATGGGGTCAGGGATGGGGTAGGGGTAGCAGGCTAAGGTTCTGCAGGTGAGAGAGGCCTTGGCAGCACGCAAAGAAAATACTCATTATCCGCGCCTCCCGCACACAGCGAGGTCTGTGTGTTGGGGGGAGTAAGTCAATACCAGCCATGTCGGCAAGGGGCTGGGAGGGTGAGGTGGAGTGGGGCGTGAAGGGTCGGGTGGATGTTGGGAGCTGGGAAAGGAAAAGCGGTGGAGGGGGGGGGGCGGAGTACGGGGGGCGGGGGGTAGGGGGGGGGACAAAGAGACCACAGTCTGACACCTCAGGCCCCGTCTGAAAGTCTGGTCCTTGAGGCTGGCTCTCCCTCCCCAGTGGTGAGAGCAGATAGTGTGCATTGATGACGATTACCATCTGATCTCCTCCCGTCTCCCCTTGTCCCCAGACCCGACACTCTGTCTCCCCAGTCGTGTTTTCTTCTTTTTCTGTCGCTGTTATCTGTCTGGAAATGTCCTTCCCCTCCTTTTTTCTTTCTTCCTCAGTACATGATCTTTACGATTCTCCATTATTTTCCTCGCAGGCCCACCCAGTATCTATGACATCTGTTCCCCCACTCACCCAACCCCCACAAACTGTTCCCCCATTCACCCCACCCCCATAAACTGTTCCCCCATTCACCCTACCCCCACAAACTGTTCCATTCACCCCACCCCCATAAACTGTTCCCCCATTCACCCCACCCCCATAAACTGTTCCCCCAAGCACCACACCCCCACAAACTGTTCCCCCATTCACCCCACCCCCATAAACTGTTCCCCCACTCACCCCACCCCCATAAACCGTTCCCCCATTCACCCCACCCCCACAAACTGTTCCCCCGTTCACCCCACTCCTATAAACTGTTCCCCCATTCACCCCTACCCAACAAACTGTTCCCCCACTCCCCCCATCCCTATAAACTGTTCCCCCACTCACCCCACCCCCACAAACTGTTCACCCATTCCCCTCACCCCCACAAACTGTTCCCCCACTCACCCCACCATCATAAACTGTTCCCCCACTCAACCCACCGCCACAAAATATGGGCCAGACAACATCTTAACATCACAATGAGATATAGCCATAACTTCACTAAGGTGGTGTCTTGAAAGTGAACGATTCACAAAAAACATATGCCTACCCCCACTCCCCCTAACCCCCTCCATGCATTTATGGAGACAAGTTACGGAGTCGTCGTTATGACATTTAACTGCCTTTCTGTTTTCAACAGCTGCACGAATCTGAACGTTCAGACTTGTTGCCACCGCTCTGCGGATCTCGCTCAGCTTTGTGTGTGAAAAACAAACAAACCCTGAAGTGTCTTCTGTTTTTTCCAGGATACTGCTTTGCACTGGGCACAAAAGGTCAAGCGTGAAAGAATCACGCGTGCAACGTTAATTGTGTCTTGTCGGGAGCACGTGACTTGGTACATTGAAGAAGGCCTGTAACTTTCGCTGGAAGGAATTCGGAAATACATCCTACATTGTACACTGACATGGATTTTGAAATCACGGACTTTAGTATAATTCTTTTTTTTTAACCAGTAAATAAGGTAAAAGCGACAGCCAAACTGATTCGACGTCAACATTCTTGAACTCACAGAAATTTGAAATTGCGTGCAATACTGTGTAGCACAGAATGTGACCAAGATAGGGGAGGGAGATGGTACCTGACAGACAGACTGACCGAAAAAAATGGAAAATAAAGATCACACACAGACAAGTATACAGCGAGACAACGAGACTGACACCAAGAGGCGGACGGAAACAGTGACGCAGAGACACAGAGAGAGAGAGAGGCAGCAACAACAACAACGACATCAAGAACCAGCAACAGAGGACACAAGACATGGGAAGGAAAGACCGAGGCAGCCTCTCTCACCTGCTTGCTGTGTTTGTTGGGGGCCGTGTCCGGGCACTGCTGGTCGTGAGGGTTCAAACAGGGCTTCTCCTGGTAGGCAGTGCCCACTCCAGACTGCAACACCACCAGTCCACACACACCGTCATCGTTTCCGTCATTTGTTGTGGGGGAGCGAGTGATCGAGAGAGAGAGAGAGAGGGGCCGGAGGATGTATATAGAATAGAATGTCTGTATTACCAAGTGTAAGGGATAGTACATAACAAGGTACAAGCTTTAATCGAAAATCATACACAAACACAGATACAGTAGAATTTAGGATACATACATGTGCATATATGAATGATGACTTATTCTGTTGTAAGTAATTGTTCCTGATAGGAGAGGGTGAGGGGGGAACCGACGCAGATCTATACAGACAAAGGGGGTGGGGGGGTAGAGACACACAGAGAGTGTGTAAGACACGGCTAGAAAGGGGAGAGAGGGGCTTGTTTTATTATCAATCTACAGCACATGTATTTCAAAGGAAGGTGACAGAACGCTAAGACGCTTAAGTTATCTATCAATACAGTGTCCGTGAGGGTCTGGGTTCCAGTCCCGGTCTCGCCATTCCTCCCTCTCTCTCTATGCACTCTACTATAGAGAAAACGTTGATCGACATGGGTTTTTCACACATAAATACACACCGCCATCCCACAATGCAAACAGATGCTTCATCTAAATTTAACCACAATAGCTAAAGAAAGAAAGAAAGGAAGAAAGAAAGATCGAAAGTCACAAACAACAACCAAACAATAATAACAACAACAAACTGATAAGGAGGACGATGATAATGATATTAGCGACGATGAGGGAAAAAAACAACAACAAAACAACCACGACAACAACAACAAAATGATGCTGATGACAACAAAGACGACGACGATGATGATGATGATGATGATGGAAGTGATGGTGATGGTGGTGGTGGTGGTGGTGCTGCTGCTGATGATGATGATGACGACGACGACGACAAGGACGACTCACGGTGTTCATGATCTCCTCCAGCTGCCGGCCGAGGTCCTCCGTCCTGTCGTTGTTGACCATGGCCGTCACGATGCTCACCGGGTTCAGGTTGGCCCACGTCAGCTGCTCCGGAATGCCGTTTATACCCCTGTCAACACCCCGGACACCGCTGTCATCCCCATCCCTCTGTCACTCAACTGGGGAGCCCGATTCGCCACTTCCCAGTTCTCCTATTTGCTCAACTACTGTGTGTGTGTGTGTGTGTGTGTGTGTGTGTGTGTGTGTGTGCACGCGCGCGCGTGCGTGTGTATATGTGCGCGCGCTCGTACCCGTGCACTTACATGCGTGTGTGTGTGTGTGTGTGTGTGTGTGAAAGACACATGGAGAGGCTGGATAGGCGAAACGGGAACGTCGAAACAAGACAAGGAGTCACTCTCATTAGGCCATTAAGGGCAGCGACACCGTCTGAGAGTAGGCGACACGGGAATAGGCGAATCGGACCTGCTACCATGCAACATCACACTGACTGGAAACACAGCGACTACGTCAGTCTTAACATCACCGCGACCAACAATTCACTGTCGACATCATGTATTAAGAACCCAAGTAATATCCATAAAGACACACAACTAATGTATGTTTGTATACATTTACATGTATGTTTATATACATATATATATATATATATATATATATATATATATATATATATATATAAAAGAACAAGGCCGACAGCCCTGTGGCATGTTAAGTGCTTGTCAGGTTTCCTTGGTCCAATCAAATTTCGTTTCGTTTCCCTCTCCCTCCTTCCCTCTGGATGTTAGAAAAAGCACACCAGTGCTTATCTATTGTCCTCGGAAATAAAGAGGATTTTATCTTGTCTTGTCTTGTCATATATTTCTAATCTTGTCTTTCTCTCTCTCTCCATTCCCTCCATCGCGCCTCCTACCTCTGTTTCCTTCCCTCCCAGTTCCATTCGGCCCAACCGCAGCCCCAGACTCCCTCCAAGCCCATCTTCCCTTCCCTGCTACCCCCACCCCACTCCCCCCAACGTCAGTTGTTGAGGCAGGCAGGGAGGGAGGGAGGGAGGAGGGGGGGTGGTTAGGGGGCCCAACCAAACCCCTGACGGGCCACCCACACAGCCAGGGTGTTGAACCATGACCGAGGGCATTCTGATCAGCCCCGGTAGGCAACAAAGCGCGGTCCCTCAAGCGTGACCAGTCCTCAATCCAGGCTGTAAACTGAAAGCGGTGAAGGCTAAAGCCAGTGATTCACTCACTGCCTCGATCCACAACCACAGATGATGGTATCGGGGGGGTGTGGGGTGGGGGTGGGGCGAGGGGTCGAAAAAGAAGATGGGGGGGGGGGGGGGGGAGAGGATTAACAAACCAAAAGACTCGGGAAAATGTACAATGAGCAAGTAAAGCTTAGTACAGATTTTCAAGAAGAGAACATGAGTATCAGAATTTAAAATAAGGGGTAAAAAGAAGGGTAAAATAAAGACTAGGAAAATGTATTTTAAAAAAACAAAACAAAGCGTAATATTCAAATATAAGATGTGAGAAAATGAGTATTCATATTCAAATTAAAAATAGGGAGGGGGGGATGGAGGAAAAGACAGAACCACGATCCAGAACAGACGGCTGACGTACTGAACTAACACAGAACGAAACGCATGGTATATCAACTCTCTGTCTCTCTTTAAAATACAAAACGGAACGCAGAAAATTATACGCCAACTCCTCCCCCCCCCCCCCCACACACACACACACACTCACCCAGTGTTAGCGGGGTAGTCGGGTCCAAGGAGCAAGCTGCCTTCCCAAAAACAATCCATGGGAGTGATTATCACACACGGTAACAACCCGTACAAAATCTGCAAGCACAGGCACATCCAAGTACAAATGGCAGCTTGCAATAAATTTAACGTCACAGCTTCTTGACAAACATGCGAAGCATACACAACACAACGAGCGCCTGTATCTGCGCACGCACACAATCCTTTGCATGTGCACGTTTAAATCGTATCAACACAATGAAAGTGGGAGAAACCACTTCAAATCAGACATTTTATCTATATATATATGTGTGTGTGTGTGTGTGTGTGTGTGTGTGTGTGTGTGTGTGTGTGTGTGTGTGTCAATCCTTTTTATCAATGCCTTCCATTTCATCTGTCCCACCTTCACCAACTCCCTCTCTCTCTCTCTCTCTCTTTGTTTTTGTTTGTTTGTTTTTCTCGCGCGCGATATTCACAAAGCAGGGGTACTTACATGGTCAAACAATTCATCTTCCACCAGAGGAAAGTTAGCGGCGTAACAAATATCCCGAAACTTCCACGTCCTGCAAAGAAAAAGAAGAGCGATGTGACAGCTGAAATCTGTTATCTGAAGAAAGAGAAGGAAAAAGATGATCACACGGAGAAGAAGGGGAAGAAGGACAAGGAGAAAAAGAAGGGGGTGGGAAGAGAGAGAATGGCAAGAAGAAGACCAACAACTACAACTCCTACTACTTGTTGTGGTACGACAACAACGACGACGGCGACTACACAAACAACAATGACAACAAGTGTTTTCAAACATGCATCGTATGGAAGAAGATTATGAAAAGCGAAATAACGAGAATATGGTTCAGATTCGGGTTCCTATTTTTTCGAAAGGCGAGAAAGACGAGACCGAGAAACTGAGACATATGGACACGGAGCACAGCGAGAGACAGAGGGAGAGACAGAGGTACATTCAGAAAAAAATATATTAAAAAAAGAATACACACACAAAAAAGAAGAAAAAAAGAAATCAACCACCCAACCACTCACACGAAACAAAACAAATCCAATATTCAAAAAACGACCCAACAAGAATTGAACCTCAAACTACTCACACTCCATCGATCTCCACTTGCACCTGCGTCGCCTCGTACACGGCCTGGAAGTGCAGCAGGATGGAGTCGATGTTCAGCAGGTTCTTCCTCTTCTTCGGGGTCTGGATGAGTACCTCGTAGGACGTCCCGCTCCCCTCGCCTAGTGTGTCGCGCGTGTACTTCAGTTCCTGTTCCAGCCGTCCCCCCTCTGCACACACACACACACACACACACATACATATATATATATATACAACGTTGATAGTGCCTTTCAAAGGTACTCTAATCAAATAAAAATCATGGTGACGGCAAAAGGACCAACTCTGGGCTGATCACCCGTCAGTTGGTTTGGGTTTTTTTGTTGTTGGGTTTTTGGTGTGGTTTTTTTTGTTTTTTGTTGACTCACTTGTGTAAACAAAGTGAGTCTATGTTCTAACCCGGTATTCGGTTGTCTGTGTGTGTGTGTGTGTGTGTGTGTGTGTGTGTGTGTGTGTAGGAAGGAATTTTGTGTGTGTGTGTCTGTGTGTCCGTGGTAAACTTTAACATTGACATTTTCTCTGCAAATACTTTGTCAGTTGACACCAAATTAGGCATAAAAATAGGAAAAATTCAGTTCTTTCCAGTCATCTTGTTTAGAACAATATTGCACCTCTGGGATGGGCACAAAAAAATAAAAAATGAAGCCTAATTATATGCAAACTGCATTTACTGTTATATCTATATTTTTTGTATTCTCTAAACTTGGCACTTTGATCTGATATTCTGACACAACAACAAGAGCAGTCATTGTTATCATTTTTTGTTCAAACAGGAACTTCTTTTGCTAAGCATGGAAGTTTTATTTATTTTGCAAACGTTTTGGTGCAGGTAGTAAAAAAGGGAAATTACTCTGTAATTAATGCTAGGGGACTTAATTTGCTTTAAACTGATCTTTCTCATCTTAAACATTACATTTTGAAATTATACTCAGTACATAAAAAGCTTGTGTGTTTTACTCTCAGTGTACAGGGCTTTCACTATGTTCATTCGCCCAAGTGGTCTTTTTCGGAAAATACTAAAATCAATACGACGAGTGGACTTTACAGATCTGTTGGCTGAGCCCTGAAGGTCATGGGCAAAAATTAATTGCGTACACATTCAAAGTGCGTGCTCATATTCTTCGCGAACGCGAACGACGCCATTTTGTTTCAAGTTGTTAACCTGTCCGTTCAATCCTATATTCAATGGACAATACACGATAACATGTGATGGAAAGTTGGAGAAGGAGACCGTTAAATATTTATTCTGAGAAAGATTTGTGAATGCCTCATCACTTACTGGATTATGCCCCAAACTGCCATAAAAATATCCACAGAATCAGTCGGAATTCACAGTCTAAAATTGTAAACCATGCGAGTTAATACCCTTGAGCTGATCACGATGAAACGAAAAAATTTCCAGTCTTGACTTTTCTCAAAATGAAGTCCTTTTCACTTCTTACGACGTTTAGAAGTAATTGTAACTAAACTTGTACATCTATCTAGATCTAGTGAAAACGGCTAAATGTTGCAGTGTGATTGCGGCGATAACCATTAAAAAGAATTTTTTTTTATTGCCCTTAAAGATTTTTTGAATGCCCAAGATACACCAGAATAATATGATTTAAACAGCGTTCTCACTGCGAATACCGCAAATGATTTACCGCCCTTTAAAAAAAAGTATGTTCAAATGTTAAATTTTAGAACATCAGTTAAGGAGCCACGATAGTGTAATGGGTAAGGCAGTTTCTTCTCACCCGAATACGCGGGGTTCGAATCTGTTTAGGACTTTTTTCTTTCTTTTTTCTTTTTTAAACGCGAAGCTTTATAATAACAAATACAGAACACATTTTAACGATTAGATTTTTTTTTTAAGTGTATCACAAGTGAGTCTTGAAGGCCTTGCCCCTCTTGTTTTGTTTTTTAATCATTTTAAGAGAACCAAGAGCAATGTTAAAAGATCAAGCAAAACGACTTCAAAAGACCAGTTCATCCACGTCTCGCGTCAAGTCCAGTCAGAGAAGCGAGTAAATATATATGTATATATGTATGTACGCGCGTGTGTGTGTGTGTGTGAGAGACAGAGAGAGAGAGAGAGAGAGAGAGAGTGTGTGTGTGTGTGTGTGTGTGAGTGTGTGCTGAATGAAGGGTCGGCTGCCCTGTGTGTGTGTCGGTGTGTGTGTGTGTGTGTGTGTGTGTGTGTGTGTGTGTGTGTGACCTAACTTCTATAAATTTCCCAGTCAGCACTGATTAGCGTTACTCATGGTTTCTGGACTGTATTCATGAACAGACCATTCGCAATTTTGTCAATTGATCTATCTGTTCAAAGTATTCAGACTGCGATCAACTCTGATGTCCTAAAATACTGAACCAGGTTTGTTTCTTGATTACATGACCGCGTATTAGTACTATTACTTATTGCTGTTGGGTTTTGTTGTTGCTGTTGTTGTTTCTTAATACGATCATGTGTTTGTACCCCTTCATGAGGAGCAATGGCCTACAGTTGAATATATCTAGATATATATATATATATATATATATATATATATATATATATATATATATATATATATATATATATATGTCATTCCGTATCCATATCTCTTTCTCTCTCTCCTAGCCGCACGCTCCTTATGCACTCGACCGACTCAGAAAATTTCACACGAACACTTTATCACTGTGACTGCACCGAACATCAAAAACATGTTTGATACACTGATAACAGACAAAATATCAACGAGAAACAGACATTCTCATTTCATGCCTCATGTTTCGTGCAACGATGGTTGAATGTTGCTGCCTTTCAACACGTGCACGCGTGCGTGCGTGTGTGTGTGTGCTGCGGTGTGGCGTGTGTGTGTGTGTGTGTGTGTGTGTGTGTGTATTGTGTATTGTGTGTGTGTGTGTGTGTGTGTAAGTATATATGTACATGTGCGCGTGTGTGTGATGTGATTAGCAGGCTCCTAAATGCGTGCGTGCATCTGCGAAAGCGGGTTTTAAATGATTCATAAACCCACGAAATAATAACATGTCCCATTTTCCATAGCATCCTTCAACTCTCTCTCTTGTCTGTTTTTGTTTTTCTTTTATTATTATTATTTTCTTTTTTATCATCATTATTCTTGCCCTGAAGGCCGGATGTAAACAAGCACATTGTGCTTACTCCTTTACCCTCTTAAAATTTCGTCCGTTCATTTCATTTTTTTCTCTCTCTCTCTCTCTTTCTCTCTCCCTCTCTCTGTCTGTCTGTCTCTCTCTCTCTCCATTATCTCTCTCTCTCTCTCTCTCTCTCTCTCCATTCACTCTGTCTGTCTGTCTCTCTCTCTCCATTCTCTTTCTTTATCTCTCTCTCTCCATTCACTCTCTCTCTCTCTGTGTCTCTGTCTCTCCATTCTCTTTCTCTCTCTGTCCCAAACCAACGACGGCTAAGCACAGAAAAGGACAGACCAAGTGACAGCAAGCGGGAGAGGAGATCAGATGGAGGCAGTGGAGACAGGTAATGGTAGGAAGTGGGAGGCAAGGTGGGAGAGAGAGCTCGGGTGAAGGAGAAGAGGATGGAGGTGGGTGGGTGTGTGGGGGCGGGGGGGGGAGGTGCAGGTGGTGGTAGCGGAGTGGGTGGCTGGAGGCTGGTCGACTGCCACAAGGTCACCCGGCAACAATAGTTGTGTGCCCCTGGTTAAGGCCCGACAGCCCTCTCCTCACCGTGACAACCTTCCCCAACTCTACCCCCCCCCCCCGCCCCCTCAACCGTCGCACACACACAGACAGACAAACACAACACAACACACCACAACATCCCCATTCTCAAACTTCTCTCCTCCGATTCATTAAAAACAAACAAAAAACAAATGAAAAATAAAGCCAAAGAAAAAATAAACAATCAAAACAAAACAAAATTATCAGTCTTATTGTGGCTATCGCAGTCGTCGTCACTGTGGTTCAAAGGAGGAGTGAAAAAAAAACCGAAACAAATCCCTGAGCACAATTTAAATTTCGTATTTTGGCGCGAGCAGCCAATCATATTGTGGTCAGGAACCGGGGAAAAGAAACAACAACAAACCTTAAACGAAATAACAACAATATAAAAATAACTGAAATTTTTTTTTTTTTAATTTAAAAACCGGAAGGTAACAACAGTCTTAGGTGGGGTCTTGGGAAGAGGAACAAGAACCCGGGACGTGACAATGGGGAAGAAGGGGGCCGGGTTGGGCGGTGGGGTGGGGGGTGGGGGTCTGGGGGTGGTTCGTGGGGAATGAAAGGAAGGGGGGGGTGAGGGTATTGGGAGTCAGTAGAGGTCAAACACAGAGGACCGTCACAGGTCGTCCATTCTACTGACTGGTGAATGTCTTCTTCCCCCAATCAGCGCGCGTGTGTCTGAGAGAGAGAGAGAGAGAGCACGTGTGAGTGCGTGCGTGCATGCATGCTATTGTGTGTGTGTGTGTGTGTGTGTGTGACAGAGAGAGAGAGGGGGGAGGGAGGAGGAGGAGGACAGGGTGCTTGTTCAATCCGCGTGCGCGCGCGACCAAGAAAGAAGGAAATGAGATGAATTGACACTCACTGTTCCTCCCCCAAACCAACCATCCCCCGCCTTGCACACACAAATGAAGAGACTTGTGATCACACGCTCAGGACGTTATTGTAGCCATAAAAGGTGATGTATCTTTCATCGATCTATTAATGAAGACTACATATCATTCAGCTGACCGTTATCCATTGTCCCAAAAAGATACATTACAACCAAACAAAAGCTGATGAAATGCAGAAACGGATCGAAGGAGAAAATAAAATAAATGTAATTATTTTATGGAAAGATTGCTTCAGAAATCTGTGCAGTTTTGGAAGAGAAGAAAGAATGAGAACTGGTACGAATACAAAACTGGAAGTCCCGCTCTCACTGAGCAACTGGAAAACTGTTCACACCTGTTGAACCATGTGTTCTCCTCTTCCACCCTACAGCTCACAGTCACAGTTATAATGTGCATGTGCAACCCGAACTGCACGCCCGACACAGGCACAGCTATGCACAGTGAACGTTTGTTACAGTGGGAAACCCGGGGTTCTTGTGCAGAGTACAAAAACATTGCACACGTGATACGTCCCATGCCACATTGCTACAAACTGAGTACAGTATGTACATACTTCTAGAGACTTCGACACACCCGTCACATATTTAGTGTGAGTCGACATAATATATATATACATTACGACAGGACACCATAAGTCGAATTCATTGCATTCTGTATTGCGATTTTCTTAAATGAACACTGCTTAATTCAAACCAAAGGGTCCCACGCACAATTCCACCCTCACCGGTTTCCAGTTCTTTTAAGAGTCTAATGGAGATCAAAGTGTAGACTGGTGCCAGTTCATCACACCGTGTACTATAATCACGTCACATGAACTGTTGTTTCGTTTATAAACAAAATAGAGACTGACAGACATGTATATGCCAAAGCCAGGTCTTCCCCAACTCTCTCTCCCAGCCTACACACAGAAGACATTGTCAACACGGCCACCGCCATGCGGACAGTGTGAAGGCTTCCACCGAGACATAGCCAGACCACCTCGGGACAAGCGACATGTAATTCGAGGCCATCCCCACCTCGCCCCGTTTTCCTTTAATGCCCCGGCTATCGCTTTTCAGGCAGGCCCACCAGACTTTGTGTCTGACCCCAACTGTCCCATCAAGCCGTTTAATACCCCGTTCCATTACGTCTCCGGGTGTTCTGTTCTGCGCTGTGCAGTTTCGGGCCGTGGAAGATGGTAAAGATGAGAGAGGGGAGGGTGTGTGTGTGCCTGGTTTGGGTGTGGGTGAACAGGAGGGTCATGTGTAAGACCATGAGAGGGGAGTGGGGGGTATATGGAAGGGAGTTCGTGTAGAGGGGAGTGGAGAGGGGTGAGGGGGACAGGCATGTTTCATTTCATCAGTCCTTTGGATAAAACACATCTACAATTACAACCCATCAAATGCATAAAAACATAATTATCATATTTGAACCACAGAGCGACAAGTTCAAACATTTAAACATGAAATTCACTCATGGGATGGCTGGTAAACCATAATTATACTGACCAAAGCAATATTGCAAATTATATGTATGCAGTTTGATTGACAGTAATACTCTGATACCCCATGCTCTGTATTGCTCAGTCTATTTTGAGCACTGATATATATATATATATATATATATATATATATATCTGTGTGTGTGTGTGTGTGCCCCCCGCCCCCCCAACAAAAAAAAGCATGAACAGATCGCTGTACCTATAGAGTTGTATGCTGGAATCCAGCAAGACGGGCACGCGCTACGTCTGGAAGACATAAATGACGGAAAGAAGTGGGGGGTGGAGGGGGTGAGGGAAGGTGGGGGTGCGGGCCCCGAGGGGAGGGTGGATGCTGGCTGGCAGCTGGGGTAAGAAGTCAATATAAAATACGTGCTACAGCAGTGGTGGGTTGGCGGGGTAGGGGGCGAGTTTTCAAAGACTTCCATCTATAATCCAACAACTAGTGCTGGTGTTGGTGGGTTTGTTGTTTTTTTGTGGGGAGCGAGAGGGCGGGAGGGGGTGGGGGTCGACTTGTGCACCTCGCGCGCGCCATGTCGCCACGAGCACTTCCGGTGCGTTCACCTTTTGCGGGCCTCTCTCGACTCACTCCCCCGACTAGGAGGAGAGTACAGAAACAAGGGAGACAACTTTTTTTTCCTTTTTTTCCTTTTTTCTTTTCTTTTTTTCTTTTCTTTTTTTTCTTTCTTTCCCCCTTTCAGGCTGTGATGTTGGCTTTTTCGGCGATGGTGGGGGTTACCCTAGAGGAGAGGGTAGGGAGGGGGTGGCGGTAGTGGGCTGCACTTTGCTGCTTCCTATTGTGTTCTGTCTTTGATGTCCTTGGATCCCCACATCTGTCTTTTAAATTTTATTAGGTATTTCAATGTGGAGTTCTGCTTTTTTTTTGCAGATTTAAATATTGATGGTCTTTCTGTTTCATTCCCGCGGAAGGTGAAGAGGGGGGTGGGGGTGGAAGAGGAGCTGCAGGAGGAGACAGCCCCCCCCCCCTCCCCCTTCCTAATATGTTTGTTCAGAGAACGCTGAATGGAGTCTACCCTTTCCTCATCCATCCACCCCCCCCCCCCCCCCCCTCCTCCTTTTCCATTCTGTTTCGAGAGAGAGAGAAAGAAGAAAAGAGAAGAGAAAAAGGAAGAGAGAGGGCAGAGAAAGAGAAGAAAAGGGGAAGCATCAATTGCAAAATCAATAATACACCACCTCTGCTTTTAACAAATATACAGAATATAAATAACAACGGCTCAGATGCGTAACCCACGTGTAACCCTACGCGCTGATCAAGCCTTGAGACTATGCCTATGAGATCCTGCCACAGATTCCTAGAGAAAGTGAGGTGTAGAGAGAAAAAAAGAAAAGGGTGAGAGAAGAGAAAGAGAAGAATGAGAAAGAAAAGATATATAAGAAAAGGGGAACAGAAAAAGAAGAGAACGAGAAGCGATGCGAAAGAGAACGAAAAGAGAAGGAGAAATTAATGGCCTTGGGTGAGAAGGGGAAAGAGAGAAAAAATGGTGATTAAGAAAAATGAGAAGAGGGAGAAAAAATGAGTGAAAGAAGAGACGTGGAAGAGAAAGAAAAAGGTGAGAGAGAGAGAGAGAGAGAGAGAGAGAGAGAGAGAGAGAGAGAGAGAGAGAGAGACTATTCAAAAAAATTATTCATAAAGCGCCTTATCAAATAATTTGCTCTAAGCGCCATATAACCAAAGAGTACAATGAGAAAGCATTATCTAAAATAAATGTTACACCATCCATCAAAACAAGCAAGTCCAACTAAGTGAGAAACACTAAAAAGATAAATGATAATGCAGCAAAATTACTATGAATACATAGCAAAATATAAGACAGACAGACAAATGAGAGAGAGACAGAGAGAGAGGTGTATTGAGAAGAGAAGGGTGGTGGCAGTTCTTACTGAACCCCTAGGTGGCTCCTGACATTTCAACCACCAGCTTCTCCCAGCCCCCCCAACCCCCCCCCCCTCCGCACCCCCCCTCCGGTCCCCCTCACCTCCATACCAATTTCCTTCTCTCATCCTATCCTTCTTCCTGTGTGGTGGTGTAGGGTGTTGGGGGGCGGTGGGCGGCTAGGTGTGGAGTGGTGGGGGTATGTGTGTGGGAGGAGAACAGGAAGGAGCGGAGGGGTGTGGGGGGTCGGGGGGTGGTGAGGGCGGAGGAGGGAGGGGATGCTGTGAGAAGTTTAGAGCATGGTGGCACTAAAACAAGTAAGAGAGAGAGAGAGTGTGTGAAGTTTCTGGGAGAAGAGCTGACGGTACTCAGGTTGTCTTGTCAGGTGGAGAGGGAGGAGGGGTGGGGAATGGAGATTCGTGAATAAGGAAGGAGAGTGGGGTGGAGGAAGAGCACAGAGAGAGAGAGAGGTCTATGTAGACTGTGGAAATGGAGGACTGGGGCGAGTTGGAGATAACAAAGGGGGACAATAATTTGTTGACATAAAAAAAATAAAATAAATCGACCCCATTTGGGATCAGTAAGACAGAGCCACCCCACTTTTTTTCTTTTTTTTTTTTTTTTTTATTAATCGCAGAAGAAAAAGACTTCCTTCTGATATGATTTTTTTTCATTGGGGTCGGATGGAGCATTGATTTGGGTAGTAGTGGTCGGTGGTTAACGGGGAAGTGTGAAAGTGAAAGAGGTTAATGGGGAAATGTGAAAGTGAAAGAGGTTAATGGGGAAGTGTGAAAGTGAAGAAGGTTAATGGGGAAGTGTGAAAGAGGTTAATGGGGAAATGTGAAAGTGAAAGAGGTTAATGGGGAAGTGTGAAAGTGAAGAGGTTAATGGGGAAATGTGAAAGTGAAAGAGGTTAATGGGGAAGTGTGAAAGTGAAGAAGGTTAATGGGGAAATGTGAAAGTGAAGAAGGTTAATGGGGAAGTGTGAAAGTGAAAGAGGTTAATGGGGAAATGTGAAAGTGAAGAAGGTTAATGGGGAAGTGTGAAAGTGAAAGAGGTTAATGGGGAAGTGTAAAAGTGAAGAAGGTTAATGGGGAAGTGGGGAAGTGAAGGAGGTTAATGGGGAAGTGTGAAAGTGAAAGAGGTTAATGGGGAAGTGTAAAAGTGAAGAAGGTTAATGGGGAAATGTGAAAGCGAAGGAGGTTAATGGGGAAGTGGGGAAGTGAAGGAGGTTAATGGGGAAATGTGAAAGTGAAAGAGGTTAATGGGGAAGTGTGAAAGTGAAGGAGGTTAATGGGGAAGTGGGGAAGTGAAGGAGGTTAATGGGGAAATGTGAAAGTGAAAGAGGTTAATGGGGAAGTGTGGACGTGAAAGAGGTTAATGGGGAAGTTAAAGTGAAGAAGGTTAATGGGGAAGTGTGAAAGTGAAAGAGGTTAATGGGAACTGTGAAAGTGAAAGAGGTTAATGGGGAAGTGTGAAAGTGAAAGAGGTTAATGGGGAAGTTGGGATGTGAAGGAGTTTAATGGGGAAGTGAAGGATGTTAATGGGGAAGTGAAAGTGAATGAGTTAATGGGGAAGTGTTAAAGTGAAGGAGGTCAGTGGGGATGTGAAGGAGGTTAATGGGGAAGTGAAGGAGGTTAATGGGGAAGTGGGGAAGTGAAGGAGGTTAATGGGGAAGTGAAGGAGGTTAATGGGGAAGTGGGGAAGTGAAGGAGGTTAATGGGGAAGTGTTAAAGTGATGGAGGT
>NC_134878.1:41295147-41297647 GCF_041734735.1 Babylonia areolata
CACAAAATGTTACAGTACCACCTACATCAACCACTGACATAGTGTCATATGAACTCGTGGAGTGGAGGAAAACCGGAACACACATGTCGATGTTACCTAAAGTCTATGTTCGTTCACCCAGGTCTAAGTTCGCCAGGTCTATGTTCCCCAAGGTCCATGTTCCCCAAAACTGACGTTTTCTGGAGGAACAAATACCTGGTGAGTATAGACCTGAGGGAACACAGATCTGGGGGAACAAATACCTTGGGAAACATAGACCTACCACGTACACAAATGTATTTTTGCCAAAGAAACGTAGTGAGAGTGGAAGAGAGGGGGTGTATGCAAGGTTGAGGGGGGTGGAGGGGATACGCAGCACTACACAGTACGTTACAGGACCACCGTACATCACCTATTGACATACTGTCAGATGAACACGTATATAGTGGAGGAAAACTAAAGCATGTCTGTGTTCCATAAAGTCTGTGTTCGCCCAGGCCTAAGTTCCCCGAGTTCTAGGTTCCTAGAGCGAATACATTCCAGCCGACAAGAATGAAGAACAGCCAAGGCGAGTGCTCGGCCCCCCCACCCCCTCTCTCTCTCTCTCTCTCTCACCTTGACACTATAAACGAAAATAAAACTGTATCAACATAATGCTGGGGGATATTCAAATAAAATGACACGACCAAACAAAGCAAACGAACGACAAAGGCAATAATAATTTCAAAATACGAGAAAACGAATGATCCAAACATTACAGATAACTTGAAAGTGAAACACACACACACACACACACACACAGAGAGAGAGAGAGAGAGAGAGAGAGAGAGAGAGAGCCACACTCACTCCCTCACATTCCCCACCCTACCTCCTCTTCCTCGCCCTTTTATTATTCTTTCTCCACTTCTTACACTCCCTCATCTATTTTCAGTTTCTCAGCAAACAAGACTTTCCACGTCCCAAATCCTAAGAACACAGCTATTCGTGGAAGAATTAATTTGAAAATTGCTGTAAAAATATTTTTTGAAGGGCAATGCCTCCTCCCATTCAAAACTTGGCTACACGAAACCAAAGGAAAGAACTACAAAAAACAAATGAGAAAAGAATAGAAAGGAAAGCACACGCACGCACACACGCACGCACACAAACACACAAGATGAAAGTCACAAAGAAAGAACTAGAAATGGATCTGTTGCGTCTATACTATGTCTATCTGCCACTGAAAGAACCAACGTTTTCTGCTGGCGTGTTTGTTTTTCGTGTGTGTGTGTGTGTGTGTGTGTGTGTCTGTGTGTGTCTGTGTGTTTGTTGTTGTTGTTGTTTTTATATTTAAAAAAAATAATTTAGTTTTCATAAGAACTGCCATACACGCAATATCCTCTGACCCTTAAAAACTAAGGTAATTTTTTTTTTAATAATTATTTATATAAAAAAAAAAACAGAGCTCAGTAACATTGTATTAAGGTGTGACGGTGCATATTCCATCGTAATAAATATTATTCTCTTGTCACAGAAACCTCTCCGTGAGACCGTAAAGCCACTCTGGGTTGGAGGGGTTGGGAGGGAGTAGTGGGGGGGGGGGGGGGGTGCATCGCTGGAGTTTTTCACCCCTCCTGCCCCCGTCCCCCTTCGCCTTCTAATCTGCATCACCACTGCATGTGATCTACTTTCCTTATCATAAATTGATCACCGGTGTGTCCTGCAGAAGTCTGCCATGGACAACTGTCTTGAAAATGCCGAAGGTTCCTAAACGTGTGATGGATTCGTGCTGCGCTGCAATCAAAGCACTGCATTGAACTGTACACATTATCACGGTCAGTCATGACTGGAAGGCTCACAACCGGGACACACACACACACACCGATGACAGAATGAGAAAAACAGACCTAGGCAGAGAGCCTAAATCCGAGAAAGACAATGTAGCTAAACCATAAAATACTCGTATATACATCCAGTACTGTTTTTAAGATTTAAAACATATTTTTCTGTTTAACTGAATGTGCCTGTGGCTGCACGGGGGCTGAAAAACAGATCGGAGGTGAGATGTGGGTGGTCCTGAACGAGTGCCCTCCCTTCTTGTGCAGCAATTGTACAGGGCCCAATTCTTCCAGCAGCACAAAAAAGGGGAGGGTTGGGAGGGGGGGGGGAGAGAAATATTTCAGGAAGAAAAAAGAAAGAAAGAAAGAAAAAAGCAAAGCCATACTATTTTCTGACTTTCTTTTTCTGGCGTCTTACGACGGGGTCTACGAGGTAATTCCCAAACTATGGCCGTGGAAATGATCTCCGAAGAAGCATTCTCACGATTCCTTTGAAAAAAAAAATTCCCTCCAGTTTTTCTTTCGGCAAACGTTCGTCCTGACTGTAAATAAAGGAGAAACTTATTTTATTTTGTTTGTAAATAAAGGGGAACCCTTTTTTAGTTTTGTTTTGTTTTGTTTCTTTTTCTTCAACCTTTTTCTTGGTAGTCACTGAGCTGGCCGCAAACCAACCAAAAATCATGAACAAGTAGAAGAGACACCAA
>NC_134878.1:41302647-41334257 GCF_041734735.1 Babylonia areolata
AAAAGATTAAAAATAATACATTATACTTTTTTTTTCATATGGCTACCTTCATCAATTATAAATTATTTATCAAAACAAAAGAAATTTTCGTAGATTTCTTGGAAACTGACAAAAATGTCACTCTGTAAAATTTAACTCTATAAATAATTGATTTTTTTTAAAGGATATAATACAAGAATCTAGTGACACATTTATGATGTGGTGTTTGTAGTCAGTTTATGCTAGTAATAGTAGTATACTGTATAGCAAGTGATGCACAACCAAGATTCGAAAAATATCTGTTTGAATGTTGTACCAACATACATATATTATATCAATATATGACACTGACAGTCACTTTTTATATTAGTGTGTGCCTGATGTCTAATAAAATATTAAAGGCTTCATGACTGGTAAAATTAATTGCTCTGTTCCATTCCATTCTGCTATTCTAATCTATTCACACACACACACACACACACACACACACACACACACACATGCATACACATGAATGTGAGGTTTAACAAAAGCAGGGAGAGCAGGGCCTTCAGCTTTCTTTAAATCTATGTAATTAATGTAAAATGTTGCATTGTTCATCACCCATTTAGGTATTGTTGTGTATGATAACCAAGGGGCAGTTAGATTTGTTTTAAATATGCCAGAGGTATAAGTACCAAAAGTCGTGAAGAAGTGAATAGACTGGTTTTTTTTTAGGGAAATGAAGGTTTGATTTTAAACTGATCTTGGCAATATTTGAATTTTGAACTGTTGTACTTCTACAACATATCACTTAATGAATATACAGACGGTTCAGTACTTGATAACAATCAGGCAAGGGCAGCATTTATTATTCCGTCATTAAAAGTAGAGAAGTACTATCATATCGGTAAAGATTTTTCTGTATTCACAGCAGAACTTATGGCTATATTAATGGGATTAAATCACTTACTAGATCTCTCCATTACCATATTTCAAGTGTTATTTTGTGTCAGTTCTAAATCAGTATTACAAGCATTACAATCTTTTAATCTGAAGACAATAGGAGAACTCGTAACAGAAATTTGTCATGTAAATTATAACTCATGTTTTGACCATCCATGGCACAAAGATTAACTTTTTTTGGATCCCTTCTCACGAAGGGATTGTGGGAATTGAGCAGGTGGATCGTTGTGCAAAGAAAGGCGCAATGAACATTGACAATGCCATAAAACTTTGTATTCCACATTCATTTACAAGAATGTTATTCTCTGCTGGAGAAAACTTGCTGGAACCATGTCAATAAACTAAAACAGGAGTCTGACCCTGACAGAGAAAATACTGAGTAACTGACTATAGCTCATGCAAAACTGATCGCATGTTTTCTTTTCAAACAAATAAAAAACATCACAGTAGCAGAAGGCTCACCAGTCTTATAATACAGACTTCAACTGGATGCCATTAAAACAAAATATACTTCTAATGTGACTTACATTTGTGGCAATGAAATTACCCCCCGTGCATATCATCCGTAAATGTGAACAGTTAAAACCATATCTACCTATGTCATTTACAAAATCTGCAGTTCCATCTGCTTCCATCAGAAATGTCATATATGATAATCAACATGTGTTTGAAATGGTTCAGAGTTTAATTTGGAGCCCAAATGACTCTTTGTTGTAATTCTACTGGTAGTAAGTTAGCTTAGCTTATTTCGTTTATACAGGGAAAGTAGTGATGATTTTAAGGCATGGGTGGGATGGGGGAGATGATGGATTTTCGTCTAAAATCACAAATGTGGCAAGACGTTAAGCAAAAGAACACACACAAATCTTGCTGGTACATGGCTGCATATAAACCAAATGATAAACATGCGAAGACACACGTCCACACACAAACACACACACAAGAAAGAGAATGTTGGTCACAAGCGTACATCCATTACCGATCTGCACCCAACACCCTTTCCTCCATGCAGTTACCTTCCTCCTGAAAAAAAAGAAATGGGCGGGATCCCCCACCCACCACCCTCCAATTTTTTTTTTAAACTGAAGGGCGGTTGAGGGGGTGGAAAAGAAACCAAGCGATCAGCCCAAGCCAAACAACACTACAACTGCACCACAACCCCCATTAAAAAGAAAAAAAAAAAGAAAAAGGTAACCTGTCTCCGCCCCCAATGTAGCTTTGAAGCTGTCAAGGCGCTTGATTGAACGACAACGAATCAGCATAATGCATGCAAAAGCCCCACAACCATGTCCCAGAAGACGAACACCGTGCCACACACACCACGACAGGGGGGTTGAAGGTAACAGAAGCAGAAGGTGAGGGAGGGTGAAAATAGGTGTGGGGTGGGGGTGGGCTTGGGTTAGAAATAGAATGGAGGAATCACTGTCACTGAATGAAGAAGTGACAGACAGAGGGTCATACCTGCCATTGCCTACGCACACACACACATGCACACACTCACACACACACACACACTCATGCACGTGCTCACACACACACACACACACACACAGATCAGAAAACAGACAGATCATATCCAAAGGGTATCTCAGATATATATATAAGCACATGCACTTTTCTATGCACATAACATTATATATATTGCACAGTCACATGAACAGAACACATATGTATACATGCACACACATACGCAGTTTTCACACACACACACACACACACACACACACACACACCCCAGAAGACATGAATGCATACACAAACTCATAGTATTAACACACACACACACACACACACACACACACACACACACAAACACACTTGAACAGAACAGATATATATATGTATGCATACACACATGCATAGTATTCAAACACACACACACACACACACGCACACACACACACACACACACACACACACACACACACGCACACACACGCACACACACACACACACACACACACACACCACAAAGCAGTCTACACTTAAAGTCAGTCCCCCCATCACACCCACACCCCCAATTTACAACTCAATGACTTGAAGACTGCTACCCTTAGTAACATTATATGTCTTATTTTCAAGGGCACATTTGGATCAAAAGTCAACTTTACTGTCTTAAATTTCACTTCCTGCTGAACAGTTATTAAGTTTTAAATCAACTATCCCATGTAAATATGCAATAGAAAAAATATGACTGATGACAAAACCATTTCCACATTTCAGAATTCTTCATTCCACCACAATGCTCAAGATTTTTTCTATCGTATAACTAGACTAGTTTTATGTGATAGAAATGTGTCCCTATTTAACATTAGTCATTAATGACTCCTTTTTTTCATGGCCAGTTCTATAAAGAAATAATGGAGTTAACTGCACACACACACACACACACACACACACACACACACACACACACAAGTATACACACACACACACAATATGTATTGCATGTAATGTACAAACAAATGAAATGAACATGCTCATATGCATGCAAACAAGCATGTGATGTATACAGAAAGAACAGTCATGACATGACAAATGTTGATATGTACAAAAGATATTGATATAGACTGGCAGACAACTTATCTGGGTGTGAGGGAAATGAGGAGTATGTCGGAGAAATGAGTTCAAATATATTCTAACGAAAAATTACTGGAATGAAATTGTTTTGAATCGTTATCCATGTGTGTGTGTGTGTGTGTGTGTGTGTGCACTATCAATTTTAGTATTTTTACCCAATGTTACAGTGTTTAGACTCACATTAACTGATAAAGTTACTTATTAACTAACATTCAGTTCAGAAATTTATGTACCAGCTTTATGCGTTCAAGTTTCTATGATTTATATCTAAACTTATAGCAGTGATTCTGTTCACGTTTGCTGAATGAAACCTCACTCGATTTTATGTTTCAAGTCTTGCATCTCAAGTTCTGATTCCACATGTTCAGTGTGTTCCGATTTTCGTTTGGGTACACCTCGACTCCTACTTTGTTTAATTTCCTCTCCAAACCTAAAACTTCGCTTCACTCAACCTTTTTGCTTCACCGCAAAGGCTTTCAAACGCTCATAAAAAGAAACACAAACCGAGCGTGTCACACACACACACACACACACACGGTGAAAGCAAAGCGAGGAAGAGAAGGGGGGGGAAACTTCGAGAGAGTTTCGCCATTGCCTCAACTAAAAATAACTGCAAAGCTTGTGAGGTCGCGAGTGGGACGGTGTTGTCCTCAGTGAGACCAACCCCTCAAATCGATAAGCTACGTCAAGATCAGCCCAAACTTTTTTGGATTGTTTGGCGCGAAACTACCGGACACCGTCCACCTACTGGACAAGCTTTAGGAATGGGGATGGGGGGGCGGGGTTTGAATGGGTAGAAAAAAAGAAAAAAAAAAGGAAAAAAGAAAAACGAGGGGATGGAGGGAAGGCGAAGTGTGGCGAGAGAGAAAGGGGAGTGTATGCTGGTGAGGGCAGAGGGGAACAGCACATTCCTCCAGTCTGAATGCTGTACAGTGTACGTTGTGTGCCAGCGGCTGGGGGACCACACACGGCTTCTCCTGCCCAGCCTTCCCTTCCTCCCCGATCAACTAGGTCAGGATCCAAGATGGCGGGCTCGGGCTGTGTACACACACACGTACACACGCGCGCGCGCGCGCATGCATGCGACACACACTCCCAGAACGAGTGCGTCGACACGACACACACAGAAGAACACACAAAATAGTGCTTTATGTTTTATTAGGGGAGAGCAGGGGAGGGGGCAAGGCGTGTGAGGAAAAACTTAGGGTATCAAGAGTTAACAGTTTGCATACATCTTTATATATCCATGTACTCTCCCAGTCCCCACCGCCCGCCCACTCCTCTCTCACACACACACACACACACACATTATGAAGAAAGAAAGGAAAAGGAGACTCACCTTCAACCCACAGTTCTTCCACATTGGTTTCGATGTGTGCAGTCTTTAATCCAACACAACACAGGGATAACAACAATAATCCAAGGAACAGCACTTTCCCACAGTGTAATTGTAAAAAACATCCTAAACTGTACAGATGTCTTTGTAAATGTAACCGCAACAACAGTGCACATTTATTCCCGTCAGCCCGGCCCTGAAAAAAAAAAGCAGTGGTGGTAAGTGCATGTTTACAGTGTATACATTTATTATCTGACATTAAGAACTTAGCTTGATTTTCTTGATTATAATCATGATTTGATTACAAATGCTTTCCAACACGTGGGATATATATATATATATATATATATATTAGTGATGCTGACATTGTAGGCCACAGAAAAGAATCAGATGTTTAGTGCAACAGACTTGAAATATATACAAACCTGGCTGCTAGATACAAATATGATAAACATGGTAAAAAGAAAAATCAAAATACTATCAATGGAACTCCTTTTTATTTGCATCCATTTTCTTGAAGTTTGTTAAACAGTGTTAACAGCAACACAAAATACAGTATATTCACCCAAGCAGTATTCAACACATATAGTAACTTCAGCATTTGAATAATCAAATTGTAAAATGTTGTATCACATACACAAACAACTTCTAACTGGTTGAACTGTTTATGTAGATTTCCACTTTTAAAAACCAGAAGTGTGAGTGACCTGAGGAGAAAGAAGAGAAAAAGCATGTGTGTAAATAATTTATTGGTATGTGTATCATGAAATATAATCAGCTACATGCTTTGAAGCTAGTTGCAGTTCTGCGAAAAAGCACATCCAATTTACTATCACTTCTGTCATTGTATTTATTTGAAAAAAAATCATTCTTTGCAATTTTAAACATCTGTCTTGAACATCTTGTATGAACATGTTACATGGTTCTTTACAGTGGAATGACAACATAATTATGCATTTAATGCCCTGCCATAAGGAAACAGTGTACAACACATGAAACAAATGCTGTGATTTGACAATGGTTTTGGTCATATTAGCTCAACTGACTATTCACAATAAATCACACATGCACACATATGCACTAAACCAGAGAATTCATTGGTTTCATCTAACATCTATGGGATTAACATACATATCTGCATATACTACCTGCAACATAATTAGCTATTCATATTAATCACACATACATATATCTGCATCTGTTTTCTGAGTGTGTGCCTACATGTGTAAAAGAAACAACAGGAAAACACACACACACACACACACACACACACACACACACACACACATTATATCTATCTATCTATCTATATATATACATATATATATACCATTTCTTTGATGTGTTTTTTTTCGACCACTACCAAGAGAAAAAAATCCGGCAACATGAGGGGAGAGGCCAACACCATCCCCTCACAGTGAGTGGTGACTAAAGCCTGCTTAAGTAAACACGCTGCTCGGGCCGACTGGCATCAGACCTCGCCGTGTACCGACGCCACACTCCCCGACACGCACATGTTCCCTACGAAATCCTCCCGGGGTCTTCAAAAACGGGGCAACCTACCCGTTTGACTTGTCTGTAGGCAGTTGCAGCATTCACCCAGCTTGTCCTGGTCAGCAGTTCGGGGTCGGACTTTGGGGTGGAGTCCCTCTTTGTACCGCTGGTCATCGTTAGACCCTGCCAACGGAAAGGAGGGAAAGCGTAAGATGCTATGTGCTCTCGCTCCCTCTCTCTCTCTCTCTCAAGATGGTGGCCTACATGGAAGCAGGGTCGGTATTTCACACACAACAACAAAATCACATCGTTCCATGCCTTTCGGACATACCTCGAGGGGTCTGTTAGCTGGGTTTGACCAGCTCTCCATCGCACAAGGCACGAAGTTTACGGGACACGTACATTGTCGCTTTCGAATCCATGAACTACACTGTTCGTTCTGACTCTCAACTTGTGTCCAATTTGCATGCCGGGCTCCGCCTCGCGCAGTGACTGATGTGTGGAGGATCGCTGCGCTGATTGGTCAATTATCGGTAGGACTGCTCGTGTAACACCAGACCGACATTAGTTGCTTAGCAACGGCTCACCCAGGTAGAGAGACCACCCAAGATGCAGGAGATTCGTGTATAATCAGTTCGTGGTTGGCGACCAGGCGCGCCGGCGAGGGCTGATGCATATCTTGACTTGACTTGACTTGACTTGACTAGACGACGGTTTAGGCCTCTCCCGAGGCCTGTTCGTGTTCCTAAAGAACTATTACTGAAATAGTTGCATGCGTGGCGAGCGCGGCTAGACCAGATCAGTTGTCTGACAGGCTGGGTTATACAGGCCAGGTAGGCCCCTCCAGTGTTTATCTAAGCGGGTCTTAAAGGCGTTGACTGATGGCGCCAGGACCACGGAGTCTGGGAGCCCGTTCCATTGTGTCACTACTCTGTTAGAGAAATAATTCCCCCTGACATCAAGGCGAAAGCGTTGTTTTTGGAGTTTTAGGGTGTTGCCTCTGAGGTTCCCACTAAGTGACGACTGGAACACTGGCCTCTGTGCGTCGTAATGCCCGTGAAGGTATTTGAATAATTCGATCATGTCCCCTCGCAGCCTCCGGTGTTCCAGACTTGGCAGCCCCAGCAGTTTCAGTCTCTCGGGGTAAGGCTTCTCCTTCAGTGGGCCCAGGAGTTTTGTTGCTCGCCTCTGGACGTCCTCGATGTCACTACATAGTGTTTTGTGAAAGGGTTGCCAGACACAATGGCCATATTCCAACAGTGGTCGGACGAGGCTCTTGTACAATTGAACAAAAGTTGTCTCGGTTAAGAAATCAAATGATCGCCTTATGAGTCCAACCATTCTGTTTGCTTTGGATGTCAACTGTGCAACATGCTCTTTGAAATTCAGTTTGTCATCAATGAGTACACCCAGGTCCTTTTCACTTGCAGTCTCTTTTAATATCACCCTTGTACTGTCGTCCTCTTGATTTTTGCTTGTCATGTAATATGTTGCCTTTGACTTCTGCCCCCCCAGTTTCATTACGCTACATTTCTGTGGATGGAACTTAAGCATCCACGTGTCAGACCAGTGCTGAAGTTGGTCAAGGTCGTCCTGAAGCTCTTTTGGTCCCGTCTCTGTGTCACTTCTGTTGAACACTTTGGTATCATCCGCAAACATTTTTACTGTGCTCTTAACTCTAGCTGGGAGGTCGTTGATGAAAATAACGAACAAGACTGGCCCGAGCACGCTCCCCTGGGGGATGCCACTGCTCACACTGGCTTCCTGAGACTGCGTACCATTGACTATCACATGCTGTTTCCTGTTGGTTAGAAAGTCCTTGATCCATCCCAGCACTTTCCCCGTGATACCGTGGGCTGCGACCTTAGACAAAAGTCTACGATGGGGCACTGTGTCGAATGCCTTCTGAAAGTCGGTGTACACCACATCCACACTGCCTCCATCGTCTACAATGCTTGTCCAGATATCCATGACCTCTAACAGTTGGGTAGTACATGATCGTCCAGGGACAAAGCCATGTTGTTCTTCAGCGATCAGGGAGTTTTTCAGCAGGTGTTTCATAACGTGGTCGCGTACGATCTTCTCCATAACCTAGGCTATCAAAGGCTTGAAACTTCATCCTCTTTCTAGTCATGGCGCAGTTTCATGAATCTGCGTGTCACTGATTGAGATGTTTTATCTTTTAAGTGTGTAAATATGAAAATTAAGTTGTATGAGGGGTGGCATGATTGAAGTTGGGTGAAAGAGTGGCGTTATGTTTCAGCGGGCTAAAACTGAGGGGGAGGCGGGGGGAGGGGGGGTAGGGGGAGGGGGAGACCAATAATAATAGCTGCGCGACAACATGTGTGCATTCTACAGACGTTAAAATGGAAACAGAGTCACCACTTGTCTGTTGATTTGTCGAAGTCTTCAATTAAGTTGATACCGCCGGAGAAGAATGCCTCTTGAACCACCGTCCATCATGGACGCTAAGCGCAGAAAAGACTTCAAAACAGAACTGTTTTCATTAGGCTAGGCTCCACCCCCACACACACCCATTTCCCCCAACCCCACATCCCCACACCACCTCCTTGTGTATGTTGTTGATGGGACAGTTCCTCGGTGTTCCGGGGAAAGTGGGCACTCTTTTTAATGGATGGGTTGGGTGGGGAAGGTGAAGTGGATGGGTGGCGATGGTGGTAGTAGTTTAATACACAATGACATCGTGCCCCTCTGTCTCTGTCTCTGTCTCTCTCTCTCTCTCTCTCTCTCATTTCTTTTCACACATTCACCCCCAACGGAGAGAGGAAGGCAAAAAGTCCACCCATACGCAGTGAGGGGAGGTGCAAGTTTACCACCACTGGTGATTGGGACATCAACTACGCCCAGTTCTCGGAGCAGGTGAGATGGAAAGGTGGAGGAGGGGGTTCGGGGGGAGGACGACTTAATACGACAAAAACCATCAATAACACCCTCTCTCTCACTGGTTTGTGTGAGTGTATGTGAGCGTGTGTGGGAGTTAGGGGGGGTTGGTAGAAAGACGATAATATCACACACACACACACACGCACGCACACACACACACACACACACACACACACACACAGAGGTGACAGAATGTTTTCAAGACATTGGATGTTCGGTTCGTTAGTTTTGTTTTGTTGGAGACCGTTTGACTAGCGTTTATAGGTCAGTGTCAGGTTTTCTAGCTGGTCAAGAGGTTGGTCTGTTGATTGATCACTCTCGACTGACAGCTTGTTTCAGTGACTCTCTCTGTCTGTCACTCTCTCGTTTGGTTCACACACACACACACACACACACACACACACACACACACACACACCCGCAGTTTCCCACATCAGTCTCCAGTTCCACGAGCAACAACTGAGCAAACGATTGAGTGAGCTGATTCCACCCCCCACCCCCCCACCCCATCCCCTGCACTCCCCCCCCCCTCCCCACAGGCTCACAATTTATGCCAGATTCCCAACACCCTCCTCATGCTACGACCCATCAAGAGTTGGGTTCGAATGTTAAAGACACCCATGCAGGTGCAACTCTGCTTCACTAAGTTCGCTGTGAACGTGAACGGTACTGACATTCACAATTAAAGTGTTTGCCTAATGCGTGCAGGAAACGTTTTGGTTTTCCTCTTTCCTCTGAAACTTGGGCACATTCCTCAAGAAAAAAAATCAATGTGAATGGAAGATTTAGGAGAGGAGAGACAAACACGACACATAATGTAATGGGAATCTATGTACGTCTCCATGCATACATGAACTAAACCAAGAGGTACCTATGTGTGTAAAAGGAAATACAAGAAAAATGCGCGGGCATTAAAAACATACAGATACCTTTCATGCTTCTTGCAGTTTCTCTCAGACATTGAACACGTCGGAGTGAACTCAGTGAATATCTTTCGACTTTTCTGATTTGAACAGGAATATGCGAAATTGACCTTTGTATTGTAACCCGATTGTCTGAATGAAGAGGGGAAAATAAATATGTCAATAACGTTATTGTTTGCTTTGTTGTTGTTGTTTTTTAAAGGAATTATCTCTCAAATATCATAATGTATTGATTTGTTTTCGTGGTGCTTTATTATCGAAATATAACATCATCGTAACTGGTGAATCGAACGACGTCCTTTTGGACACTGGTTGACTCGCGCGCGCATGCGCTCGCACACACACACACACACACACACACACTGCACACAGCACACCACACCACAATCCGCTATTCCGCCACCCCCACCACTCCCACACACACCACGTCGGTTTCCGGGTGTAGTGTTCACAGTCACAGTCGTGCTCTCTCTCTCTCTCTCTCTCTCTCTCTCTCTCTCTCTCTCTATCTATCTATCTATCTTGTGTACTATTCGTCTGTATTCCAACCATCGAGCTCAATAGTGATTCCAACAGGGTAACACACACACACACACACACGATCTGTCGACCCACAGGGTGTACCCACCAGGCCGCAGGCGATCCATTTCAACGTGGGTGGCCTCCCCTCTCAAACTCGGCACTGTGCCTTCACCATGACAAAAGAAGAGCAGAAGCTCGTCAAACCATACTTAAACTTCTTTTTTTTATGAAATTATCTTTTATGAAAGGATTTTTTTTAATGAAAAATGGTTTATATACTTTATTATTACCCGCTAAATCTTAACTTTTTACTGTTACCCGCAAAACCTCATGAAAAAAAAAGAGAAAAAAAACACACACATCAGCGCGCGGATCACCATCCGCCAACAACACAACACACACACACACACAACACAACATACACCCACCACTACCACCACCACCACTCACACACACACACACACACACACACACACACACACACACCACAACACAACACAACACAACATACACCCACCACTACCACCACCACCACTCTCTCTCAGACAAACAGACACACACAGACACAGACACACACACACACACACACAGATAAATACACACAGACTGAAACCAGCTTTTCACAGTCCGATCTCACTCGCCCTCCTGACAAAGAGGGTTTTTTGTGTTTTTTTTAATAAAATAAAATAAAAAATTTAAAAAAGGTCGCTGAACAAAACACAGCGAGTGTGCGAGAAAGAAGAGAGAGAAGGGAGAGCACCGACTGCGAAGCAGCGGGCCAATAAATGCACTGACACAGCCCGAAGCAGTTCGACTGCTCTCTCTCTCTCTCTCTCCACACACACACACACACACACACACAGAGTCAGAGAAGATAGGGAAGGAGGGAGGGGGAAAGAGAGTGCGACACTGAGAGAAAGAAAGAGAGAGAGAGAGGGGGGGGGGGGGGGAGAAAATAAAACGGAAAAAATGATGATAAAAAAAAAAGCAACAACAACAACAACAAAGCGTCGACCCACATTTTATTGCCCAGATAGATTGTGAGGCCAACATGAAGGAGAGAATTAAAGAAGAAGAAGAAGAAAAGGAGAGAAGAGAAAGAACTTTTTTTTCTTTCCTTTTTTTCTTTCTTTTTTTTTTTAAGGCCGGGGAGCGTAAATCCCTTCTATATCCCATTCCGACTCGGAGTGTGTATGTGTGTGGGGGGAGGGGGAGGGGAGAGGATGGGGGGAAGAGAGAAATTAGGAAGAGGGAGAGTAAACCAGATGGACAGTCATTTGTCAGTTTTAACTTCTTCGTTGTTGGTTGTTTTTTGTTGTTGTTTTTCCTTCATTTTTGTTCAGTCGGAAGGGAAATTTCAAGTTTGTTCGCATCCTATTCGTGCCACTGAGTGTCTGTCTGTTTGTGAAATTTCTGTGCGTTTCTCTGTCTATATCTGTCTGTATCTGTCTCTGTCTCCGTCACTGTCTCTGTTTGTCTGTGTCTCTGTCTCTTTCTCAGTCCCTCTCCCTACACCTCAGCCTCCCCCCTCCTCCTCCATTTTCTTCTCTTTCTTTCTGTCCTATTTCTTCGTCTCCTTTTCCTTCTTCTTTTTCTTCTGCTTCTCCTCCTCAGTCTCCCTCATTCTTCTTCTTCGTCTTATTCCCTCATACCACAACAATCTCGTTTCAGCACCATGGACGCAGGTTCACAGTAGCAATTCAGTTACCGATGGAACGATAAGAAACATCGTATCGCTGCTTCAATGGATTTGATATCTTTTCTGTATTTCTTTTGTTCGTTCTGTCTTTACTCTTTTCTTCTTCTCTCTGTCTCTGTCTCTCTGTCTCTCTCTCTTGTTGGGGGGTGGGGGGTGGAGGCGGGGGGAGGGGGGATTCTTTTAAGTGAATGTCTTGTTTTGTTTTTAGTTCGAGAGAGAGACAGAGACAGAGACACAGAGAGAGGGAGAGATTCAAAAACTTTATTACTCAAGGATAAAGATTTTAGGCATCGCCTAGTCTTCCAACCTGTCCTTGTGACAACAATAATAATAACAACATTAACGATAACGACACAAAAATAATACTTTTGTTAACACTGCTACATCAACTGCTACTACTGCGAATAATCATCATCATCATCATCACAGAGAGAGAGAGAGAGAGAGAGAGAGAGAGAGAGAGAGAGAGAGAGAGAGAAGAACAAGAACAAGAGCAATTGTTTCAGTTTTTTTACAAAGGTTTTTGGTGCCCATCAGTCAGAGGGAGATATAATTATCAACAAAATGGACGTGAACATGCAATGTCAAATACAATATTTAAAAAGTTGAAATATATATATTAAGAGCATGTCGAAGGCTTGTCTGTTCAGTCTTAACATTGGATGTCCTATGAATTTCATCCAGTATTTTATGCATTTTACGGCAGCTGTAACATAAATGGGGAACATACTTGTTTCTCCGTACATTAGTTTATTTGAAGTATGTAGTGGAAAGTTTAGTTTTTATACATTGCAAACGTGTGTACGTTTTCAATTTGTATGGTATCTTCCAAACCCTACACTTCGGCAGCATAACTCAGAGCTCTAGTTGTGAATCAAGGAATTTAATAATGTGATTCGGCCAAATTCAGTCGTCTCATTGAATCGATTATTTGTATGACCCCTTTTTTTTCTTTTTTTCTTTTCGGACATATATCTTCAAAAACTGAGCTGACAAACAGTTTAGTTAAAAAGGTCATGCCCAGATACTTTTAGCTGTTCGTTACTTTGATCTCTTTATCTCCGTTCTTCCATTTTTTTCTTGTTCCTAGATACCCACCGACCTTGAAAATCATTATCATCGTTTTATCGATTTACTGAGCGAGAGAGAGACAGACAGACGGACAGAGACAGAGAGAGACATACAGACAGACAGACAGAAAAATAGACAGAAAAGGACAGAAAGGGGGAGGAGGGATGCACAGAGAGAGAGAAAGAGAGAGAGAGAGAGAATGAGACAGAGAAAGACACAGCTACAGAGACAGAAAAAGAGACAGAAAGAGGGTGCAGAGGGAGGAAAGGAGGTAGAGAGAGAGAGAGGGGGGGGGGAAGGGGGAGCGCGTGGGGGTGAGCAAAACCAATCAACTGAACAACGAGAACACTGGCAGTCCAACACTCAGAGGTAGGGAAACATACGGTCGGGTTTATGTCTGCCTGGACATCAAAGGCGGCATGGTACGTGTGTGTGTGTGTGTGTGCTCGTGCATCGTGCTTATACCTGCCAGTGTGTGTGAGGTCGTGGATGGGAGAGGAGGGGTGTGTGACAGGGGGGGGGGGGGTCTAGTATTTCCCCCTCCTTAGGGGGTGCACGGGAGGGGTAGTACCTCTAGAGGGGGGGGGGGGGGCTTGTCACGCTCTTCCGGGAGTGGTTCGTCCTCTGTTGGTCCCCACCGGCACCCAGCTCTCACCTATGGGTCCTAGAAGCTGCTAGCATGAGGCAGCGCCCAACCCCCGGGCAACGGCTTTGACAGGCTGGCTAAACTAGGTGAGGGTAGCCAACGGGTCTCAAACCCTCGGTGAGTTAGGGCTTGTCTGCCCAAGCATGTGAAGACTGGATCCGGCGGACTCTGCGGAAGAAACCTTCATGGTTCAACGGAGAGGAAGGCGGTTGCAGCAGAGCACTGTGAAGTGCTGAGGGCAGGATGAGACACATAGGATATCCTGGTCATCCACTGCATCCGTTTCCATCTCCAGTCGTCTTGACCTCGTCTTGCCACTGGATACAGACCGTCTCGGACAAGAGAGTGAGGTCGACGGTGCGCAACTCCTCCTCACTATAAACAAAGTCATCGCGCAAGTCATCAGTTATCCTTCATCCCATACCATCATTTTCCCCCAGCCCTGTGGCGACAGGCGAGCGACGAAGCGACAGGTGTGGGTACAATGGCAGTCGTAGCCGCGGACCTGCACACAGGCGGCTCGGCCATATGATCGTTTTTCACCGACTGGAGCAGCGGTGGAGATCGGCAGCCCCCTGAGCGACTGAACAGCCCTCTTCAGGACAGCACTGCTAACCTCCATGGCATGAGGAAGGGGCTAGAAAAGGTGCCCTAAACACTGCCTGCTCCACACCACCCTAGTCAGCATACCGCGGCTGACGGGGACCCTACTCAAGCGGTCGACACACAAAGGAAAGAAAGAAGAAAACAAGGAGCACCCCATTGACCATTGCCACATGGAACGTGCGTACGCTTCTGGACAGAGGCGACTCAGCCAGACCACAGAGACGCACAGCACTCATTGCGAGTGAACTAGCCAGGTACAACATCGACATCGCTGCCTTAAGTGAGACCAGACTGTCAGAAGAAGGCGAACTCTGTGAGCGAGGCGCAGGCTACACCTTCTTTTGGAGTGGTCGCGGATCTGAAGAGAGACTAGAAGCTGGAGTTCGCTTTGCAGTGAAGACAACCCTCGTTGGCAAGCTGGCTGGCCCCCCGAAAGGAGTGAACGATCGCCTGATGACGATGAAACTCCCTTTATGCAACGGGAAGAAGTTTACCACCATTGTCAGCGCCTACGCGCCCACCATGACCAACCCGGATGAGATCAAGGACAAGTTCTACGAGGACCTGAACGCTGTCATCGCCTCTGTTCCCAATGCAGACAAGCTCATCATTCTTGGTGACTTTAACGCGAGAGTTGGTTGTGACAGCACCTCCTGGGAAGGCGTGATTGGGAAGCATGGGGTTGGTAACTGTAACAGCAATGGCCAACTACTTCTCCAGACATGTGCCGAGCACGACCTTCTTATCACAAACACCGTCTTCTGCCTCCCTACCCGTAACAGGACGTCATGGATGCATCCTCGCTCTGGGCATTGGCATCTCATCGACTTTGTCATCGTCAGGAAGAGGGACAGGCAGGACGTACGAGTCACGAGGGCCATGTGCGGCGCCAAGTGCTGGACAGACCACCGCCTTATCGTCTCCAAGCTCAACCTCCGCATCCAGCCCAAGAGACGGCCTCAGGGCATGAAAGCACCCAAACGCCTGAATGTCAACAAGCTGGAGCTAGGCAGCATCAAGCAGAGCTTTGCTGACACCGTGCTGGACAACCAGAATGTGGAGGCAGCATGGGGCGCGCTGCATGAGACGGTGTACAACACTTCCATGGAGTGCCTGGGGCCTTCTGCCAGGAAGCACAAAGACTGGTTTGATGAGAACTGCACTGAGATCAAGCACCTGCTAGAAGACAAACGCCAAGCCTACAGAGCCCACATTGAAGATCCCAAGTCACAGTCAAAGAAAGACATACTGAAGAGCGCACGCAGCACCATTCAGCTGAAGCTGCGGCAGATGCAGGATTCCTGGTTGAGCAACAAAGCTGATGAGATCCAGGGCTTTGCAGACAGGAACGACATGAAGAACTTCTATAACGGCCTGAAAGAAGTCTACGGTCCCACCACCTCCGGATCTGCTCCACTCCTCAGTGCTGATGGTTCTACCCTAATCACTGACAAGGACGCAATCCTTGAGAGATGGGCTGAACACTTTGACAGCGTACTGAACCGCCCTTCCACCATCAATGATGAAGCCATCGACCGACTCCCCCAGGTGCCAGTCAGTGAGGCGTTGGATGCCATTCCAACTTTGGAGGAGACCCAGAAAGCTATCCGTCTGCTATCCAATGGCAAAGCCCCTGGCTCAGACTCCATTCCAGCTGAGGTCTACAAAGAAGGTGGTATGGCGCTGACTGAGAAGCTTCATCAGCTGTTCCAGCTCATCTGGCAGCATGAGGCGGTTCCACAGGACTTCAAAGACGCTTCCATCATACACCTGTACAAGCGCAAAGGAAATCGTCAGGCCTGTGACAACCATCGTGGAATATCCCTGCTGTCTGTCGCAGGCAAGACTCTGGCCAGAGTGCTACTCAACCGTCTCACAGCGCACCTTGAGCAAGGTCTCCTACCAGAGAGCCAGTGTGGCTTCCGGAAAGAACGCGGAACTATCGACATGGTGTTTGCTGCCAGGCAGCTCCAGGAGAAGTGTCAGGAACAGAACGCCGACCTTTACTCCACCTATGTCGATTTGACCAAGGCCTTCGATACTGTTAGCAGAGATGGCCTTTGGAGAATCATGGCGAAGTACGGATGTCCCAGAAAGTTCATCACCATCATACGGTAACTACACGATGGGATGCTGGCCAGAGTCCAAGACAACGGAGAGACTTCAGAACCATTCCCTGCCTCCAACGGAGTCAAGCAAGGGTGTGTTCTTGCACCCACCCTGTTCAGTCTCATGTTTTCAGCCATGCTGACAGATGCCTTCAGAGACGCTGACGTAGGCATTGGCATCAGGTACCGCACAGATGGCTCACTCTTCAACCTCAGGAGGCTTCAGGCAAAAACCAAGGTGAGGACAGACACCGTCAACGACTTCCTGTTTGCTAATGACTGCGCTCTCAACGCTGCCTCCGAAGCTGACATGCAGCACAGTGTCGACAAGTTCTCTGCTGCCTGTGACAACTTTGGCCTCACAATCAGCACAAAGAAGACTGAGGTGATGCACCAGCCAGCTCCAGGAAAGCCTTACGTTGAACCAAACATCTTCATCAACGGGCAACGACTGAACGCGGTGGACAAGTTCACATACCTGGGCAGTACACTCTCTCGCACAGTTGTCATCGACGACGAGGTGAATGCCAGACACACCAAGGCCAGCGCTGCCTTCGGCAGACTCCATAAAAACGTTTGGAACAGGAGAGGCATCACCCTGGAGACGAAGCTCAAAGTATACAAGGCCATAGTTCTCACCACACTGCTCTATGGATGTGAATCATGGACGATCTACAAACGCCACGCCAAAAAGCTGAACCACTTCCACACCACCAGCCTCAGAAAACTTATCGGCATAAAGTGGCAAGAGAAGATCCCTGACACAGAGGTGCTCACTCGTGCAAACTTGCCCAGCATCTACACCATCTTGATGCAGGCCCAGCTGCGCTGGGCAGGCCATGTAGTTCGCATGCCAGACCACCGGCTCCCCAAGAAACTGCTGTACGGCGAACTCCAACATGGCAAGCGCTCCCGTGGAGGCCAAAAGAAGCGCTTCAAAGACACTCTGAAAGCTTCTCTGAAGACCTTCAACATCAGCCACGTCACTTGGGAGCTGAATGCAATGGACAGACCAAAGTGGCGTTCAGCTGTCCACAAAGGCGCCAAATCCTCTGAGGCCAACAGAATCGCTGCAGCAGAGCAACGCAGACAGGCCAGGAAAAGCAGTGCCAGGAAGTCCCCGACAGCCGCCACCATTCCCTGTCTACACTGCGTCAGAGCCTTTCAGGCGCGGACTGGCTTGACCAGTCATCTGCGCACCCACAAAGCCCAACCCACCCACCCCCAGGATGACTAGATGGTCGTCGTCGATCCCGACGGACGAACCACACCTCCACCTTCACCCCGTTCCTTGTTATTAACGCCCTTGTTCTCTCTCTCTCGGTCCTGGTCACAAGGAAACGATGCACACATGAAAAAAAAGAAAAAAAACAGAAAAAAAAAACAAAAAACACCTAAAAATCAACAATAAAAACCACCCTCAAGATCAAACCTTGAAAAGTAATGGTCCTAATTTCCGGCCCCTCAGTCATTACCTTCCTCAGAAAACTGTAATTGATGGTCAGTTGGTTGTTCACTGATTGAGAGAGAGAGAGGGGTGGGTGGGGGTTGGGGGTAAAATGACAATAGATATATTTTTTTTTAAACTTTGTTACTGTGAGAGACAGACAGACAGACAGGCAGACAGACAGAGACAGACGTAGGCAGAGGGACAGACAGACAGACGGATTGAGTGGAGGGCGGAGGGGTGGTGGTGGTGGAGGGAGGGGGAAGCAGGCAGTCCAGAGAGAGAGAGACTGTTGACTGGTTGAGTGGTTGGTTGGTTGCCTGATTGATTGCTTGATGGGACGAGGGAGGGGGTAGCGATGGAGCGGCGACTGGTTGAGTGCTTGCCTGACTGGTCGTCTGATTGAAAACTGAGCTTTGAATTGTTCATGGATTCCTACAGGTTCTGTTAAACTGGAGGAAGCGGGGGGGGGGGGGGGGGGGTAAGGGTTACTTGCATCCTGTCTGCAGTCAACATGTACGTAAGAGAGAGGGAGAGAGACAGGAAGAGAGAGAGAGAGAGTAGAACAGAAAAGAATAGAATAGAATTAATTCTTTTTGTTGGTGAAACCTTCATAGCAGTTTTTAAGACACAAGGAAAACGCACGCACAAAATGCGCGCGGACTAGAAATAGGTGGTTCCATTTGTCTGTGGGTGTGTGTATGTGTGGGTGTGTTTGTGTGGGTGTGTGTGTGTGTGTGTGTGTGTGTGGTGGGGATGGAGGTATTTGTGTGTGTGTGTGTATGTGTGTCTGTGGGTGTGTGTGTGTTTGTGTGCGTGTGTGTGTGTGCGGCGTACGTCAGTGTATGTGTGTGCGCGCGCGCGCGCGTGGCGTGCTCCTGCCTGCCACCAGTTTGGCATTTACTGCTCTCCTTCCCCCACCGCCACTCTTGCACCCTACCCCACATTCCCTGACAGCTACCACCACCCCCACCCCCTCACCCTCTCCCTCATCACACCCTGCTTAATTTCAGCTTCTTTCGGAAGTGGGGACCAACACTACAATAAAAACCCAACAGTCATGCCATATCTTTTAAAGAAAACTATAACCTACAACAGTCATGCCATACAACATTCATTCATTTTCATTTTGCCCATCGCTCCTGGTGGAGCATAGGCCATCGACGACCCCTCGCCATCGCACTCTGTTCTGGGCTGTTCTGGCCATTCCAGTCCAGTTGGTCCCTTGCTGCTTCAGCTCTGCCTCGGTGTCTCGCCTCCAGCTGTTGCGAGGTTGGCCTCTCTTCCTCTCTCCCTGCGGGTTCTAGGTCAGGGCTTGGCGTGATGATGCTGGACACTGGCTTCCTGAGGGTGTGTCCGATTCAGGCCCACTTCCTTCGCAGTATCTGCTTGGCCACTGGTTCCTGTCCCGCTCGCTCCCACAGATCTCCTGCCATCGGATCTTGTAGATGCGCCTCAGACAGGTGTTGAAGAATGTCTGAATCTTCTGCTGCATCGTCTGTGTTGTCCGCCATGTCTCGCATCCGTAGAGCAGAATTGACTTCACACTGGAGTTTAAGATGCGGAGTTTGGTTTTCATACTGATAGTTCCAGATGCCCAGATGTTCTTGAGCATGATGAAAGCTGTTCTTGCCTTGCTGATTCTGGCTGTGACGTCTCGGTCCGTGCCTCCCTGTCGGTCAACCACGCTTCCCAAGTAGACGAAAGACTCCACCTCCCTGATGGGCTCTCCACCGACTGTGACTGGTGTGTTGGCAGTGGTGTTGATCTTCATCAGCTCGGTCTTCTTGTTGTTGATCTTGAGCCCTGTCCTGGCTGACATGGTCTCCAGTCGAGTGGTCTTGTCCTGCATCTGGCTGTGGTTGTTTGACAGGAGCGCCAGGTTGTCAGCGAAGTCGAGGTCGTCCAGCTGTGTCCAGAGTGTCCACTGTTTTCCGTTGTTCCTGCCTGTTGTAGTGGTCTTCATGATCCAGTCGATGACCAGGAGGAAGAGGAACGGTGACAGCAGGCACCCCTGACGAACTCTGGTCTTCACCTCGAAACTTTCGGACAGCTGGCCTGCGTGGGCAATCCTGCAGCTCATGTCCTGGTAGGTGCACCGGATGAATGAGATGATCTTCTCTGGGACTCCGTAGTGCCTCAGCAGCTTCCACAGCGTCTCTCTGTCCACACTGTCGAAGGCCTTCTCATAATCTATGAAGTTGATGTAGAGGGGGCGTGGGGGGGTCCACTCCAGCGACTGCAACACGATGATGCGCAGGTTGGCGATCTGGTCGGCACAGGATTTGTTCCGCCGGAAGTCTGCCTGCTGGTCTCGGAGCTTGGGATCGACGGCTTCTTTCATCCTCTCCAGTAGAACCCTGTTGAGAACCTTGCCTGGCGTTGACAGGAGCATGATCCCTCGGTAGTTACTGCAGTCCCTGAGGTCTCCTTTCTTCGGCAGCTTGATGATGATTCCTTCTTTCCACTGGGCTGGTACCTCCTCCTTCTCCCAGATCTTGCTGAAGAGGCTGTATAGCATGTTGACAGCTGTTTCCATGTCTGCTTTGATGGCTTCTGCTGGTATCTCGTCCGGCCCTGCAGCCTTCCCATTTCTCAGAGTCATGATGGCCTTCTTGATCTCTACCTTTGAGGGTTTGTCGCAGCTGATGGGCAGTTCTGTCTCTGCGGGTGGAATGTCTGGTGGTGCGTCAGGGGCGGGGCGGTTCAGCAGCTCCCTGAAGTGTTCTGCCCATCGTTTCAGCTGTTCCTCGGTTGTTGTCAGTGGGTTCCCGTTCTTATCCTTCACTGGCTTGTCTGTCTGCTGGAACTTGCCCGTCAGTTTCTTGGTCACCAGGTACAGGTCCTTTAGGTTCCCCTGTCCGGCTGCTGCCTCTGCTTGACTGGCTAGGTCGTCGATGTAGTCCCTCTTGTCCTTCTTGATGCTCCTCTTTACATCTCTGTCCGCTGCTGTGTACTATTCCTGTGCCTTTGCCTTAGTTGCTCTTGTTCTGCTCGTGTTCAGCAAAGTTTTCTTTTCTTTCCTTGTTTCCAGCTTGTGGATGGTGTTGGCAGAGATCCATTCCTTGTGCTGAGTTTTCTTCTTGCCAAGGACGTCTTCACATGTGTCGTGCCAGAGCTTCTTGCTGTGTTCCCACTGTGTCTCGATGTCCATCTCACCGTCTTCTATCAGCTCTTGTAGTGGCTGGAACCTGTTGGAAAGGCTCATCTGGAATGCTGCTTGTGTGTCCTCGTTTCTGAGCAGTCCAACATTGTACCTTGTCCGTGTGTTGTTGGCGTTGGTGAATCTCTTGAGGCGAAGTCTCACTGTCGTCGTAAGAAGGTGGTGGTCTGATGACACATCGGCTCCTCTCATCACTCGTACATCCTGCCATGATCTCCTGAACTTGCGGCTAATGCAGATGTGGTTGATCTGGTTCTCCGTGACGTGGTTCGGGGATCTCCATGTGGCCTTGTGGATGCGCTTGTGTGGGAAGATACCTCCTCCTATCACCAGCTGGTTCAGGGCGCACAGGTCTGCAAAGCGCTCACCATTCTCATTCATCTGTCCCAGTCCGTGTGTCCCCATGGTGTCCTTGTAGCCGGTGTTGTCCCTTCCGATCTTGGCGTTGAAATCTCCCATCAGTATGGTTATGTCTTTGGCTCCTCTTCTGTCTACCACTGTCTGTAGTTGTTGGTGGAAGTCATCTTTCGTCTCTTCTTCTGCATCACTGGTGGGAGCATAGCACTGGATGATGTTCAGCCTGATGTCATTCTTCTTGGTGGTAAACTTGGCTGTGATGATGCGGGAGTTGACAGGTTCCCAGCCGATGAGTGCTCCCTGTGCCTCCGGTGCCAGCATCAGGGCCACACCCTCAGTGTGGGGGACTCCATCCTCTGTGTGTCCTGAATACAGCAGTTGCTCTCCAGATGAAAGTCTCATCTGTCCTGACTGTAGCCACCTTGTCTCACTCAATCCTAGCACTCCGATCTTGTAGTTTTTCATCTCTCTCGCTACTTGGATAGTTCTTCCTGATTCATACATCTTCCTGATGTTTCATGTGGCTACTCGCGTTGTTGTCCAGGGTGTCAGAAGGGGAGTCAGCCTTGCAGCTTCCTTTCGGCTTTCACTGCACCGCGTCATAAGTCTCCGGGACGGAGACCCTTCCTTGCCCATGTGAATGTTTTGGTTCTTTGTCGTCGATGCTTCTGTAACTGGTCTTTTTTACAGGCAGGGTAGTTAGCCCTACGCAAACCCCTTTATCCTCCGGGCGAGGTGGTCCTGCCTTAGTCGCCTCTTACGACATGCATGGCAGGGCAGTGGGTATATTCTATCAGTGCCCAACCCACAGGGCAAATGCCATACAACAGCCATGCCATATTGTCTTAAGAAAATTGTAACTTAACAGTCATGCCGTATCTTTTTCTTTCTTTTTTCTAAAGAAAAATATATAACAACGACATTTTGAATGCTGATTCGTTGATTCGTTGGTCGGCAGTTTGATTGACTGATTGATCTACTTAACATTGGCGGGGATATTTTACGAACAGTATGTACACAGCACTAGTGTTCAGGCCGCAAAATACAAGAACCTTTAATACCACCACCACCCACCCCCATCCCCTCACACACTCTCTTTAAGAATAAACCAAACAAGTCATCATTCGTTTCGAAAGCAACGCCAGACAGAAAGAAAAATAGAACGAACGAACGAAAGAAAGAATTACATGTATAAGTAGGAAGAAACAGGCAGTGTAATGGGAATGGATAACCTAAAAAATGGAAAGAAAAAAAAGAACTAAAGGGAAACCCTCTCACCCGCCACCAACCTTCGTAGCCCCCCACCACCCCTCCACACACATGCGCGCGCACGCGCACACACACACACACACACACACACACACACACACACAACTTGACACACAACACACACACACACACACACACACACACACACACACACACACACACACATAAACCTGGCAGACCCGAAGGGAAAGTTAGGGGAAACATACGGTCGGGTTTATTTCTGCCTGGACATCAAAGGCGGCATGGTATACCTGTGTGTGCTCGTGCATCGTGCTTCTGCCACTACTGATGCTCCTGGGGGGTAATTTTACACTGGGGGGTACTTTAGGAGGTCTGCTCCTTTCCATACACAACGCGTATTTCCCTTACTTCGCTTCGCAGTTCCCACTCTTCCGAAGAGAACAATAAATAGTGTCTGTCTGTCTGTCTGTAGATCTGCCTGCCTGTTACTCGGTCTTTCAATCATGGTCTGTTCAGATAGCTTACTAGGTACCTATGTAAATGGTTTTTTTGTGTGTATTTGTCCTAAAGTATATATATTATATCCTTCTTTTTTTTTTCATTTTACCATCCGTTCATCTGTGTCTGTTTTTCTGTCCGTCTGATGTCTATACCAGCTCCGGAAAGAGATGTTTTATGGTTTAACGGTTCAACACACACACACACACACACACACACACACACACACACACACACACACACACACACACACACACACACACACACAGAGAGAGAGAGAGAGAGAGAGAGAGAGAGAGAGAAGAGAGAGAGACAGAGACACACAAAGAGAGAGAGAGAGAGAGACACACACACACACACACACAGAGAGAGAGAGAGACAGACACACACACACACACACACACACACAGAAAGAGACACAGAGAGAGAGAGATTGGGAGAGGAAGACAGACAGGAAGAGACAGAGAGAAATGGGGAATAGGAAGATGAGGGGAAAAGACAGACAGACATACAGAGAAAGACAGAGAGACAAAGAAAAAGATATATACAAAATGAGATACAGAGAGACAAAGAGCGAGTGAGAAAAGGTGGAGGGGAGGGAGAAAGAGAGAGAGAGTGAGTGAGTCAGTATGAGAGATAGAGAGAGAGAGAGAGAGAGTCAGTATGAAATATAGTGAGTCAGTGAGAAAGAGAGAGAGAGAGAGAGAGTCAGTGAGTGAGTGAGTGAGTGAATATGAGAGATAGTGACTCAGTGAGAGAGAGAGAGAGTCAGTCGGTCAGCATGAGAGATAGTGAGTCAGAGAGAGAGAGAGAGAGAGAGAGAGAGAGTCAGTCAGTATGAGAGATAGTGAGTCAGTGAGAGAGAGAGAGAGAGAGTCAGTCAGTATGAGAGATAGTGAGTCAGTGAGAGAGAGAGAGAGAGAGAGAGAGAGAGTCAGTCAGTCAGTATGAGAGATAGTGAGTCAGTGAGAGAGAGAGAGAGTCAGTCAGTATGAGAGATAGTGAGTCAGTGAGAGAGAGAGAGAGAGAGAGAGAGAGAGAGAGAGAGAGTCAGTCAGTCAGTATGAGAGATAGTGAGTCAGTGAGAGAGAGAGAGAGTCAGTCAGTATGAGAGATAGTGAGTCAGTGAGAGAGAGAGAGAGAGAGAGAGAGAGAGAGAGAGAGAGTCAGTCAGTATGAGAGATAGTGAGTCAGTGAGAGAGAGAGAGAGAGTCAGTCAGTATGAGAGATAGTGAGTCAGTGTGAGAGACGCAGACGCAGACGCAGATGATTTATTCATTAAGGCCATAGCCCCATATGAATGAGGGGCGATAACAAGATATGCATACATTACCGTAACTGGCAATAAGCGTTCAACTGCTTATACAATTAAACTATAGAAATTAGGACAATACCATTTCTCTTAACTTAAAAGCTTTATATAAGTACAATGCGAGATTTCTTATAACACTGTCGTTAGATGATGCCATCAATAGACAAAATTTAAACAAACAAGGATATTCATAATATTTCTTTGAAACAAATTTTACACGAATATTATGCAATACAGGACACTTCAGAACAAAATGAACTTCATCTTCCATTGACTCTTTGCACAGAGGGCACAAGTTCTCTAAATGATTAACATTTTTATAGCGATACCTGTGCAAATTGATTTCAGAAATACCAAATCTAAATCGTGTTAATATGAATCGTAAATGTTTGTCAATATTGAGCAAAAGATAATTTTTAACTAAATGTGTAGAAGTATAAGCTCTATAGAAACAAAATCGATCACTGGATTGGACATGACTTTCCCAGTTTTGCAATCTACAGTCTATTAAACGTTGACGAAAAGATTTCAAAAACATATTCTCATTACCGACTCCTTGATATTCCCATACATATCCAAATCCCAATTCACACAGACAAGTTCGTATATTTGAAGCCCAGTTTCTTTTCCCTCTAACATCTAAATCATACAACATATTATAGGATTTCCGTGGTAGTCTATCTTCGTTCATTTTTAATAGTTTCAACCAGTATCGAACACATCTCACAGCAGAATTTATATTTATTGGATATCTATTCGTCTCACCGTATACTAAATCGTTTGGTGTTCTCATTTCAACTCCTAGAAACCTTTTAAGTCCAAATAAGTGAACAGATTCACATTGTAAAGTAGCATTCTTATCTAAGCCCCATAATTCTGAGCCATATTGTACTATGGGTTGTATCTGGGTATCAAAAATCTTAATAAAGATATCCAGAGAATTGTTATTCAGTACAAATAATTTCTTCATAACATGTAACAATGCATTTTTTGCCCTACTTGAAAGATCCCTACATGCAGCTACAAAACTCAAACGTGTAGAAAAAACAATTCCAAGATATTTGTAAGCATTAACAACTGGCACGGCAGCACCATCATACACCCACCTTTCCCTTGCTGCCAAATAACCACCTTTCCTGAAAAAAATTATATTACTTTTATCCAAATTAACTTTTAATTGCAAGTTAGTAGCTGATTTTTCAGGTTATTTAATTGCGTCTGTAGACCAGTAGCTGTTTCTGAGAGCAAGACATATCATCAGCAAGTAATAATATAAATAGTTCTATAAAATCAGTTGTAAATCTCGCACCATGTCTTTCCCCGGTCAATTACTTCTAATGCTAATTCATTAATGAACAATGAAAACAAAATAGGACTACAAACATCTCCCTGTCTTACCCCCCCTTGTACAATTTATATAATCAGTAAGTTTGTTACCGCACCTAATTCTTGTTTTCACAACGCTATACATACTCTTAATACATTTGAAAAGCTTCCCTGTTATGCCATGTTTTGTCAGAATGGGCCATAGTAAATTTCTATTAATAGAATCAAACGCCTTTTCAAAATCAATAAACGCTACATAAAGTTTACGATTAAGGGAAAACTGTTTCTGAATTAGAGCCTTAAGAGTAAACATGTGATCGATTGTTGAATATCCTCTTTTGAACCCAGCTTGTTGTTCACCCTGTTATGTTGTTATTTTCTACATACTCCTGAATCCTATGGTTGATAACTGTACTATACACTTTACTACTGATATCAGACAATGAATTCCTCTATAGTTATTTAGTATTATTTATGTCACCTTTCTTATGAATCGGTAAAGTAATAGATTCACACCAATTTTCAGGGAAAAAACCCTTATCAAATAAAGCATTGAATAATTTTGTCAAAAAAACTACAAACTGTTCACATGAAGATTTCAAAAATTCGCCAATTATGCCATCAGGACCTGCAGCTTTACGATTCTTTAATTTTCTAAGTGCAATCAAAACTTCTTCTTAGAAATTGGTCGATTAATAAATTCATTTTCCACTTCTGGTAGACTATGATCATCACTGCTGTTGTGACCTGAATCTATATCTAGTAAGCTTTTGAAATGTTTAAACCAACTATCAACGGATATATCTTCTTGGTTGCCTCTTTTTGAATGAAATTTTATTCATACATTCCCAAAATTCCTTTTGATCTTTGACAGATGCTATCAAGTTATTCAACAAACACTTGTTATAAATTCTTTTCTTATTATGACAAAGATTTTTATATTCTTTCCTAGCCCTTACAAACAAAATATTATCATCTTTCTCTGAAGTTCTACGAAACGTTCTCAGTAACCTGCGAAGTTTTCTCCTATAACATCTGCATTCCTCATCAAACCATCCCTCTTGTTGTTTATTACGATCCACGCTAATACTTATCTTCATAGAAGCTGCACATTCTCGAATACAGTCATTGAACAATTCTAAGGCTTCATTTACATTTACATCAATGAGATCGAGAGCCATTTTCAGTTTATCATTAATTACTTTTTCATTCAATTTATCATGAAATTCTTGGCTACACTGATAGTTCCACACATATTTTTCTATCACTAATATGGTATTACAATTATTATTTTTGAATGAGTTAACATTGGAAAAAGGGATACGGTACTCAAGGGGGAAATGATCAGAATCAGTTCGATCAGCAATACACAGTTCACATACATCACAAATCATTTCATAAAAATCATTTGACAAAATAAAATAATCATCAACACTGCTTCCATTTTCACCTGTATATGTATAGTGACCTTCCTGGTCACCGTTACATGCTCCATTCAGTATTGTCAGACCCCAATGCAGTGCACATGTTCAGCCTTAATTTACCATAAGAATTTACGTGTGTGTCCTGAGAGCAACGACTACAATTCACCGAACAACTTTTGTAATAAGAAGATTCAATATTGTCATTTAATAGTTTTGAAGGAGATATATTTGAGATACGACTGTTAAGATCACCACATAATATTATATAGACATCATTATGTTCTAACATCAGATCAGTCAGACATTCTTCAAGAACAGAAATACCATTGTCATAATCAAAAAAAGTATAGAAAGGAGAACCTTCTGGTGGTACATAAGTACATATGTAAAGAACGTCTTTCCAAGCATCCAAACAACTGCTTGTCAATAATGAATGCGCATATATTTTCGTATTTTATGCATAATTTGCGTATAAAGGGACAAAATCATTTCTCATCAAACATACTATACCACCTGATTTCCTCCTTGCCTGGTAAATTTAATAGCAGGTTTATTATACAATATGAACCCAGGAAATAAATCAGTTTGACAATCTTCTTCAAATGTTTCGACAAAACACACAAAATCAAAGGACGATACATATGAAAAGAAGTCATTGAACATAAACTTAGAACGCAAGCCATTGACGTTCCAAGAAAGAAAGGAAAATGATCTTGTGCTATTTACAGAAAGAGGGCTCGAGAGTTCGGAAGACGGAAAAGAGTTGTTTACAAAGCGATTCGTGTTTTGACCCCCCTCCCCACCAGAACGCAACCTGTCATTCCTCCTCCGTGGTTTAACAAACCGAAGTATGAGAAACCTCACACAAAGGTGAGTTTGCATTTTCTGTTCGCGCATCTCCACCGAGCATAAGCTTTCGTCGACTGAATCCCCACGTGCTTTACCTGCGGTAACCAGGGGTCTGTTTGAATGGACATGAGAATTTTTTCTGTGACGATCCTTCGTTTGTACCCCTCTCAAAAACAGCCGTTTCTGAGCCATGACAAACGCAAGGCCGGCCAACATCCTATCTCATTTCCCTCAAGAGCCTTCTGCATCCAGGAAATACTTTTTCCCCTCAATGACAGATGGTCATAGACCATATGGACACGCTTTCCCTCACTCCGAGGCCTTCTTCAAATGCACATTTAGTTTTCGTCTTATCTCCCGAACCCTCTGGGAAAAATCTTCACCAACGAAAAACACTGGTTCCCCTCAGCTTCTGTTTGGCTTTCAAGATCTTTACTTTCTGCTTATAAAAAAGCAGCATGCAATTATTGGGGAGTCTGCCTTTGGATTCAGTCGGTGCACCCGTTCAAACTCAATGTTATCAGACAGCTCAAGTGTGTCGTAATCAAGTCCGTAATCAAGTCTTCACACTGTTCATTTGTTTCTCCTTCTCTTTTATTGATACCATAGAAAATCAAGTTGTTTCTTCTAGACCTACTCTCTAAATCATCACATTTACTTTCTAGATTGTTTACCTTGGCTGTTAAATCACTGTTGTTTTTGCTCTAGAATGTCATTTCTCTGACGCAAGTCTCTCACCTCACCCTTCAGTCCACACACAAGTTCTTGCAAGGTCCATGCTCCTGACGCAGCTGATGCACTTCCTCTTCACGTCGTCCAGCTTACTGTTCATGGAAGTGTTCATCTCCTTCACATCCTGTATACAAGACATGACGTCAGCAAGGGACGGTTCCTTGGAGGAGCGAGACGGGTGGGAGGAGGACAGCCGGGTCTGCCGCATGCTGGAGGATCCTGAGGCGCCTTGGTCAGGGTTGGGGCCGGGGTTTGCTTCGATGTCTCCACATCGCAGTAACATATCACCAACTCCTCGGACGCAGATACAAATTGTCCCCCAAAACCTAAACACGAGGAGCAAACCAAGGAGAACACCGGTCGTTCGGGAACGAACTGTCAACATGGCCACCCCAACTTCTTCTCTTTGTTCACTGCCCTCTTCAACATAAATGGACGTAAACTGGAAGAAAGGCACCACACACAGACCGGAACTGCAGCTGGACCACGGCATAGTGTCACACAAATAGGTGGCAAGACGTAAGTACTGTACACCCCCCTACAGTCACTGAAACTGCTAAATAACTGAAGACAGTTTGACACAACATTCAGTTCTCATGCACGTGCAAAGCGCCCCCCCCAGTGTGAGAGAGAGAGAGAGTCAGTCAATATGAGAGATAGTGAGTCAGTGAGAGAGAGAGAGAGAGAGAGAGAGAGAGAGAGTCAGTCAGGTATGAGAGATAGTGAGTCAGTGAGAGAGAGAGAAGAGAGAGAGAGGAGAGAGAGAGTCTTCAATATGAGAGATAGTGACGGTCCGTGAGAGAGGAGAGAAGAGAGAGAGAGAGAGAGAGAGTTCAGTCAGTATGAGAGATAGTGAGTCAGTGAAGAGCGAGGAGAGAGAGGAGAGAGGTCAGTCAATATGAGGAGATAGTGAGTCGTGAGAGAGAGAGAGAGAGAGAGTGAGGTCAGTATGAGAGATTGGTGAGTCGTGAGAGAGAGAGAGAGTCAGTCCAATATGAGAGATAGTGAGTCAGTGAGAGAGGAGAGCGAGGTCAGTCAGTATGAGAGATAGTTGAGTTCAGTGAGAGAGAGAGAGAGAGAGAGAGAGAGAGAGAGAGTCAGTCCGTATGAGAGATCGTGAGTTCAGTGAGAGAGAGAGAGAGGAGAGAGTCAGTCAGTATGTGGGATAGTGCGTCAGTGAGAGAGAGAGAGGAGAGAGTCAGTCAGTATGAGAGATAGTGAGTCAGTGAGATAGGAGAGGAGAGGTCAGTCATATGTGAGATGGGAGTCAGTGAGAGCTGAGAGAGAGAGAGAGAGTCAGTCAGTATGAGAGATAGTGAGTCAGTGTGAGAGAGAGAGAGAGAGAGTCAGTCAATATGAGAGATAGTGAGTCAGTGAGAGAGAAGAGAGAGAGAGAGAGAGAGAGAGAGTCAGTCAGTATGAGAGATAGTGAGTCAGTGAGAGAGAGAGAGAGAGAGAGAGAGAGCGAGTCAGTCAATATGAGAGATAGTGAGTCAGTGAGAGAGAGAGAGAGAGAGTCAGTCAGTATGAGAGATAGTGAGTCAGTGGAGAGAGGAGAGAGAGTCAGTCAGTATGAGAGATAGTGAGTCAGTGAGAGAGAGAGAGAGAGAGAGTCAGGTCAGTATGAGAGATAGTGAGTCAGTGTGAGAGAGAGAGAGAGAGTCAGTCAATATGAGAGATAGTGAGTCAGTGAGAGAGAGAGAGAGAGAGAGAGAGAGAGAGAGTCAGTCAGTATGAGAGATAGTGCGTCAGTGAGAGAGAGAGAGAGAGAGAGTCAGTCAGTATGAGAGATAGTGAGTCAGTGAGAGAGAGAGAGAGAGAGAGAGAGAGAGAGAGAGAGGAGAGAGAGAGTCAGTCAATATGAGAGATAGTGAGTCCAGTGAGAGAGAGAGAGAGAGAGAGTCAGTCAGTATGAGAGATAGTGAGTCAGTGTGAGAGAGAGAGAGAGAGAGAAGAGAGAGAGAGAGTCAGTCAGTATGAGAGATAGTGAGTCAGTGAGAGAGAGAGAGAGAAGAGAGAGAGAGAGAGAGAGAGGTCAGTCAGTATGAGAGATAGTGAGTCAGTGAGAGAGAGAGAGAGAGAAGGAGAGAGAGAGAGGAGAGAGAGAGAGAGTCAGTCAATATGATAGTGAGTCAGTGAGAGAGAGAGAGAGAGAGAGAAGAGAGGAGAGAGGGGGGGGTCGTGGGGGGGTGAAAAGGGGAAAAAGAGAGGGGGGGGTGTCAGTGGAGGGGAAAAAGGGGGGGAGGAGGAGGAGGAGAGAGGGGGGGGGTCAGTGAGAGGAAGGGGGGGGAGAGAAGGGGGGTCAAGGGGGGGGTTTGGGGTAGGGGGGAAAGAAGGGGGGGGTGTCAGAGGTAGAAAGAAAGAAGAGGGGGGGGGGGGGCAGGGGAAAAAGGGGAGGGGAGAGAAAGAAGAGGGGGGCAGTAGAGGGAAAGGAGAGAGAGAGGGGGGGAGAGGAAAGG
>NC_134878.1:41334357-41341857 GCF_041734735.1 Babylonia areolata
GTGAGTCAGGAAAAGGGAGAAAAGAGGAGAAAGTAGTCAGTATGAAGATAGTGATCTGTGAAGGGAGGGGGTGTTTTGGGTAGGGTTTTTGTGGGGGGGGGGGGGGGGGGGGGGGGGGGGGGGGGGGGGGGGGGGGGGGGGGGGGGGGGGGGGTGGGGGGTTTTTGGGGTGTTCCCTGGGGAAAAATGGTTTTGGGGGGGGGGGGGGGGGGGGGGGGGGGGGGAGGGGGGGGGGGGGGGGGGGGGGGGGAGCGCAGACGCAGACGAGATGATTTTTTCTTAAAGGCCATCCCCCAATAAGGGGGGCATAACAAGAATGCAACATTCCCGAAACGGCAAAAAACTTCAACTGTTATACAATTAAACTATGAAATTGGACAATACCTTTCCCCTTTAACTTAAAATTTTATATAACAAGCGAGATTTCTTAACACTGTCGTTGTGATCCCCCCAATAGACAAAATTTAAACAAACAAGGATATTCATAATATTTTTTGAAAAAATTTTACACAAATATTATGCAATACGGACCTTCAGAACAAAATGAACTTCATCTTCCTTTGACTCTTTGCACAGAGGGCACAGTTTCTAAATGGTTAATTTTTTTATAGCGATACCTGTAAAATTGTTTTCAAAAATCCAAAATTTAATCGTTTAAATTGAACGTAAATGTTTGTCAAATTTTGACAAAAGATAATTTTTAACTAAATGTGTAAAGTATAAGCCTATAAAACAAAATCGATCAGGTTGGACATCTTCCCCAGTTTTGAAATTCAGTCTTTTAAACGTTGACGAAAAGATTTCAAAAAAATTCTCATTACCGACTCCTTGTTTTTCCCCATACATATCCAAACCCAATTCACAAGACAATTTCTAATTTGAAGCCCAGTTTCTTTTCCCCTAACATCTAAATCATACAACATATTATGGATTCCGGGGTAGTCTATCTTCGTTCTTTTTTAAATAGTTTAACCAGTATCGAAACATTCACGCAGAATTTTATATTTATTGGGATATCTTTGTCTCACCGTATACTAAATCGTTTGGTTTCCATTTCAACTCCAAAAACCCTTTTAAGTCCAAATAGTGAACAGTTTACATTGTAAAGTACATTTTTAAATCTAAGCCCCAAAATTCTGACCATTTGTACTAGGGGTTTGATCGGGGATCAAAAATCTTAATAAAGATATCCAAAAAAAATTTATTCATACAAAAATTTCTTCAAACATGTAACAATCATTTTTCCCCCAACTAAAAAGCCCCCCTAATGCCTACAAAACTAAAAACGGAGAAAAAAAAATTTCCCAAAGATATTTGTAAGCATTAAAAACTGCACGGCGCCCACATCACCCCCTTTCCCTGCTCCCCAAAACCACCTTTTCTAAAAAAATTTTATTTTATTTTTACCCAAATTATTTTTAATTGCAAGTTAGTAGCTGAATTTTTCAGGTTATTTAATTGCGTCTTGGGGACCAGTATGTTTCTAGAGCAAAAACAAATCATCAGCAAGTAATAATATAAATGTTCTATAAAATCAGTTGAAACTCGCACAATTCTTCCCCCGGTAATTACTTCTAACTAATTCATTAATAAACAATGAAAACAAAATGGGGACTAAAAAACATCTCCCTGTCTTCCCCCCCTTTTAAAATTTATAAAATCATAAGTTGTTACCGCACCTAATTTTTGTTTTCAAAAGCTATACATCTCTTAAAATTTTAAAAAGTTCCCTGTTATGCCATGTTTGTCAGAGGGGCCATAGTAAATTTCTATTAATAAAATCAAACCCCTTTTCAAAATCAAAAAAACGCTAATAAAGTTTACGATTAAGGGGAAAAAGTTTCGAATTAGAGCCTTAAGAGTAAACAGTGATCGATTGTTAAATTCCTCTTTGAACCCAGCTTGTTTTTACCTGTTATGTTGTTTTTTTCACATCTCCTGAACCCCATGGTTGAAACTTTATATACACTTTACAAAGAATCAACAAAAAAATTCCCTAAGTTATTAGTATTATTTATGTCCCCTTTCTTATGAATCGGAAAGTAATAGTTTCCACCAATTTTCAGGGAAAAAAAAACCTTTATCAAATAAAGATTGAATAATTTTTAAAAAAAAAACTACAAACGTTAATGAAGATTTAAAAAATTCGCCAATTATGCCATCAGGCCCTCACTTTACGATTCTTTAATTTTCAAAGGCAATCAAAACTTCTTCTTTAGAAATTGGGTCGATTAAAAAAATTCATTTTCCACTTCTGTAATATATCACATCTGTTTGACCTGAATCTTATCAGAAGTTTGAAATTTTTAAAACCCAATATAAAAGGGATTATCTTCTTTGGTTGCCTCTTTTGATAAAATTTTTATTCAAAAATTCCCAAAAATTCCTTTGATCTTTGACAGATGCTATAAATTTATTCAACAAACCTTTGTTATAAATTTTTTTTTTTATGAAAAATTTTTATTTCTTCCTTTCCCTTACAAACAAAATATTATCATCTTTCTCTGAAGTTTACGAAACGTTCTCAGAACTGCAAATTTTTCTCTAAAAACATCTGCTTCCCATCAAACATCCCCTTGTTGTTTATTACACCCACGAAATACTTTTCTTCATAGAATGCACATTTCGAATACTTCATTAAACAATTCAAAGGGCTCTTTACATTACATAATGAATCGAGACCATTTTCATTTTATTAATTACTTTTTTTTCCCCAAAATTTTCATGAAATTTTTGGGTACATGAATTCCCCCACATATTTTTCTATCATAAAAATTATTACAATTATTTTTTTTGAAGATTAAAATTGGAAAAAAAGGGGTACGGTACTCAAGGGGGGAAAAGTCAGAATCATTCGACAGAAATTTCACAGTTCATACAACACAAAACATTTCAAAAAAAATCATTTGACAAAAAAAATATCATCAACACTGTTCCATTTTCCCTGTATATGTATATACCTTCCCTTTCCCTTACATGCCCATTCAGATTTTCAACCCCAAAGCATGACATGTCGCATTAATTACCATAAGAATTTACGTGGTGTCCTGAAGCAACGACTACAATTCACCCCAACAACTTTTTTAAAAAAGAAGATTTAAAATTGTCTTAATAGTTTTGAGGAGATTATTTGAGTACGACTGTTAAGATCACCAATAAATTATATAGACTCATTTGTTCAACATCAGATCCAGACATTCTTCAAAACAAAAATCCATTGTCAAATCAAAAAAAAAATAGAAAGGGAACCCCTTTGGTGGTAATAAGTACATTTAAAGAACGTCTTTTTAAACATCCAAACAAATGCTTGTCAATAAAGAATCGTATATTTGTTTTTATGCATAAATTTTCGTATAAAGGGAAAAAAATCATTTTCATCAAACTCTATTCCCCCCTGAATTTTCCCCCTTGCCTTAATTTAATAGCGGTTTATTATACAAAATAACCAGGAAATAAATCATTTGACAATTTTTCTTCAAAAAAGTTTCGCAAAAAACACAAAACAAAGGCGATACAATGAAAAAAGTCATTTTAACTAAAATTTGAACGCAAGCCATTGACGTTCCAAGAAAGAAAGAAAATGTCTTGTGCATTTTTCAGAAAGAGGCTCGGAGTTCGGAAGACGGAAAAAGGTTGTTTTTCAAAGCGATTCGTGTTTTGACCCCCCCTTCCCCCCCAGAACGCAACCTGCATTCTCCTCCTTTTAAAACCGAAGTATGAGAAACCCACCAAAGGTGGATTTGTTTTCTTTCGCGCATCTCCCCCCAGCATAAGTTCGTCGACTGAATCCCCCGTGCTTTCCCCGCGGGAACCAGGGTCTGTTTGAATGGAATGAAATTTTTCTGTGCATCCTTGTTTGTACCCCCCCTCAAAAACACCGTTTCTGAGCCATGCAAACGCAAACGGCCAACTCCTTCTCTTTCCCTCAAAGGGGCCTTTTCATCAGGAAATACTTTTTTTCCCCTCAATGAACAAAGGTCATAGCCTTGACCCTTTTCCCCCACTCCGAGCCTTCTTCAAATGCACATTTTTTTGCTTATCTCCCCAACCCTCTGGGAAAAAAACTTCACCCAAAGAAAACACTGGTTCCCCCCACTTCTTTTTGGGTTTCAAAAATCTTTACTTTCTGCTTTTAAAAAGCCATGCAATTTTGGGGGGTCTGCCCCTTTTTATTCAGTCGGTGCCCCGTTTAAACTCATGTTTTCAGACAGCTCAAGTGTTCCGTAATCAAACCGTAATCAACTTTACACGTTCATTTTTTTCCTTTTCCCTTTTTTTGATACCTAAAAATCAAGTTTTTTCTTCTAGACCCACCTTAATCACCCAAAATTTTCTTTTAGATTGTTTACCTTGGCTGTTAAATCACTGTTGTTTTGCTCTAGAATGTCATTTCTCTGAGCAAGTCTCTCCCCACCCTTCTTTCCCCAAAACCCAAATCTTCCAAGGCTCCATGCTCCCCGCGCAGCTGATCAATTTCCCCTTTTACGTCGTCCAGCTTATGTTCATGGAAGTGTTCATCTCCCTTTACTCCTTATACAAACATGGGCGTCAGCAAGGGACGGTTCCTTGGGGGGCGAGACGGTGGGAGGAGGACAGCCGGGTCGCCCCTGGGAGGATCCTGAGGGCCTTGGTCAGGGGTTGGGGCCCGGGGTTTTCTTCGTGTCTCCACATCGCAGTAACATTTTTCACCAACTCCCCGGGGCAGATACAAATTGTCCCCCCAAAACATAAACCGAGGAGAAACCAGGAACACCGGTGTTCGGGAACGAATGTCAAAATGGCCACCCCAAATTCTTCTCTTTGTCACTGCCCTCTTCAAAATAAAATGGACGTAAACTGGGGGAAAGGGAACCACAGACCGGAACGCACTGGGCCCCGGGATAGTGTCACACAAATAGGTGGCAAAAGTAAGTCTGTACACCCCTCAGTCACTGAAAGCTAAAAATGAAAAACGTTTGCCCCAACATTCAGTTTTCATGCACGGAAAAGCCCCCCCCAAGTGTGAGAAGAGGGGAGGCACAATATGGAGATAGTGGGGCAGTGAGAGAGAGAGAGAGAGAGGAGAGAGAGAGTCAGTCGATGGGGGAATATGAGTCAGTGAGAGAGGAGAGGGAGAGGAGAAGAGAGAGTCAGTCAATTTGAGAGATGTGAGTCAGTGAGGAGAGAGAAGAGAGAGAGAGAAGGTCGTCATATGAAATAGTGAGTCAGTGAGAGAAAAGGAGAGAGAGAGAGAGTCAGTCAATTAAAGGATAGGAGTCGTGAGAGAGGGGAAGAGAGAGAGAGAGTCATATGGAGAAGGAGTCAGTGGGAGAGAGAGAGTAGTCAATAGAGAATAGTGAGTCGTGGAGAGAGAGAGGAGTCAGTCATATGGAATAGTGAGTCTTGAGGGAGAGAAGGAGAGAGAAGAGAAGGGGTCGTCTATGAGAGTAGTGATCGTAGAGAGAGAGAGAGAGGTCATCAGTATGAGAGTGTGATCGTGAGAGAGGAGAGAGAGAGTCAGCATATGAGAATAGTGAGTCAGTGGAGAGAAGAGAAGAGTCGAAATAGAGAATAGTGAGTCAGTGAGAGAGAGAGAGAGAGAGAGTCAGTCAGTATGAGAGATATGAGTCATGTAGGAGAGAGGAGAGAGTCAGTCAATATGAAGATATGAGTCAGTGAAAGAAGAGAGAGAGAGGAGAGGAGAGCAGTCAGTAGAGAATAGTGAGTCAGGAGAGGGAGGGGAAAAGGAGAAAGAGAGAGTAGTAAATATGAAGATGTGAGTCAGTGAGAGAGAGAGGGGAGAGTCTCAGTATGGGATGTGATCAGTGAGAGAGAGAGAGGAGTCATCATTTGGAGATAGTGATTCAGTGAAGAGAAGAGAGAGAGAGTCAGTCAGTATGAGGATAGGAGTCAGTGTGGGGAGAAAAGGAGATCAGTAAATATGAGAGATAGTGAGCGTAAGGAGAGAGAGAGAAGGAGAGAGAGAGAGAGTCAGTCGTATGGAGATAGGAGTCATGAGAGAGAGAGAGAAAAAGGACAGTCAGTATGAGGATAGTGGTCAGTAGAGAAGAGAGAAAGAGAGAAAAGAGAAGAGAGGGGAAGAGAGAGGTCGTAAATAGGGGTTAGTGAGTCAGTAAAGAGAGGGGGGGGAGAAAAGGGAGTCAGTCAGTATGGAGATAGTGAGTCATGAAGGAGGAGGAGAGGAGAGAGAGAGAGTCTCGTAGAGATTAGTGATCGGGAAAAGGGAGAGAGAGAGAGAGAGAGAGAGGAAGGGAGTCAGTCATATGAGTAGTGATCAGGGAGAGGAGAGGAGAGAGGAGGAGAGAGAGAAGAGAGAGTCAGTCAATAGTAGTGATCAGTGAAGGGGGAAGAAGAGAGAGAGAGAGAGAAGATAGAGGTCATATGAGAGATAGTGAGTCATAGAGAGAGAGAGATCAGTCAATAGAGAATAGGACAGTGAGAGGGAGAGAGGGGAGAGGAGAGGAGGAGAGAGAGAGAGTCAGTAGGAGATATGAGTCAGTGAGAGAGAGAGAGAGTCAGTCAATATGAGAGATGTGATCAGTGAGGAGAGGAGAGTCAGTCAATATAGAAAGTGGTCGGGGAGAGAGAGAAGGAGTAGTCAATATGAAGATGTGAGTCAGGAGAAGGAGAAGTCAGTATGAGAGAAGTGAGTCATGAGAGAGGAGAGAGAGAGAGGAGTCGGGTGTATGAGAGATAGTGAGTCATGGTGAGGAAGAGAAGAGAGAGAGAGAGAGAGAGAGTCGTGGGTATAAAGGATAGTGAGTCTTGAGAGAGAAAGAGGTGAGAGAGAGAAGAGAGAGTCAGTAAATATAAAAGATAGTGAGTCATGAAGAGAGAGGAGGAAGGGAAGTAGTTTGGGGAAAGTGAGTCTGAGAGAAGGAGAGAGTCATTATAGAATAGTGAGTCAGTCAGGAGAAGAGGAGAGAAAAGGAATCAGTCATTGAGAATAGTGGTCGTGAGGAGAGAGAAGAGGAAGAGAGAGAGAAAAAAGGGGAGAGTCATTAGAGAATGGTCTGAGAGAGAGGAGAGAGAGAGAGAGAGAGAGAGTGTCAGTCATCAGTGGGGGAGATAGTGATCAGGAAAAAGAGAGAGAGAGTAGTCATATATGAAATGTGGAAAGAGGAGAGAGAGAGAGAGAGAGAAAAACAGTGTGAAATATAGTGAGTCAGTAGAAAAAGAGAGAGTCAGTCATGAGTGAGTCAGTTGACTATCGAGTAGGAGTCAGAGAGAGGAGAGGAGAGAAGAGAGAAAAAAGGTCAGTCAGTCAGCATAGAACACAGTAGTAGTAAAAGGGGGGGAAGTGAATGAGTCAGTTGAAGATACTCAGTCGGTGTGTGGTGTGTGTGTGTTGTGTGTGGTGTGTGTGTGTGTGGGGGGAGAGGGAGGTAGTCACAGTAGCCATTTGAGTAGTGAGCAGAAGAGAGAGATCACAGTATGAAGAGGGGTCAGTGGCGAGAAGGAGTCACATCGGTCATCATTGAGAGATAGGAGTCGGGAAAGG
>NC_134878.1:41344357-41499357 GCF_041734735.1 Babylonia areolata
CACACACAAAGAGTACATGCCACACTATGTACGCGCACACACACACACACACACACACACACACACACACACACACACACACACACACATCTCCACCTCCTTTCTCCTAACTTTCTAATCCAGTTATGTTGGCTTTCTCTTCAAGCCCAGGGCACAAATGAAACGAAAACAAACTGGAGAAACGCATTTGCTGCATGCACTGAGCAGGCATAAAAACCTGCAGCACGGGAAACCTGTGTGCTCGCGCACACGCGCGCCTGCGTGAGTTGTTGCGTGTATACGTGCATCTCTTAATATGTACATGTTAACAGTTGATTTTTATCCCAAACTTCGAAAAGCAGAGTGTGAGCAATTGGAACAGAACAGGGGAGAAAGAGAGACAGACAGACATGTACAGAAAGGAGAGACTAACTTACTGAGGCAAAGGCAGCGATAGAAAGTGAGAAAGCCGGAAACACTTACGCACGCACGCACGCACGCACACACACACACACACACACACACACACACACACACACACACACAGAGAGAGAGAGAGAGAGAGAGAGAGAGATGAAACAAAACCAAACGAAACGAAACGTGACGAAACGAAACGAAACAAAGTTGATTCAATAAGGCCATGGCCCCATTTGATGGGATGATTACATACTATTTTGTAAGAACAGATTTAAATAAGGATATAATCTTACAACATGTACGCTCAAACAAAGCTCTGTACTGATTAACCAATCATGAAACTCCGTCGTCAGTTTTAATGACTTATAGGTAAATATGGCAAGATACGAAAGAGACTGATTCGAGAGAGAGAGTTTCGAGAGAGCGAGAGAGAGCGAGAGAGAGAGAGAGAGAGAGAGATGTACAAAGGTAGGACCGTGGTGACTGTCGAGCAAGTCTGGATGTGATGCATCAGTTGTTCCCCTGGCGTTGTTTGTGCCAGGGGAGCTTATTTGTGAAATCTTGAGTTCAAACCTGGTTATCCCCCATGATTTAAAAAAATTGAATGGCAAAACGCGCGTGCACAAAGAGCGAAAGCGAGAGAGAGAGAGAGAGAGAGAGAGAGAGAGAGAGAAGGGGGGGGGGGGGGCGGGGGGAGGGCGGGGACAGAAACAGAGACAGGGAGGTCAGACTCGGACACAGACAAAGTGAGGTAAAAACAAAGGCACTGAATTTGACAATGACAATGACTACTGACTGTTTCGTTGAGGGTAAAATCAATACACTGAATGAAAATCAGAAGAAAACTAAATAGAATACATCAATAGATACATAATTAGAATACAATGACTAAGCAAAACAAAAAAACAAGATGAATCACCGGGTACATGCAACAGTGAAATTTAAACGAAAACTGGCTTTATGAAAATTCAGTTGAACAGGAAACTTCAGGTGCAACAACAACAACAACAAGAAAAACAGACAACCGAACACCGTGTTAAAACATAGACTCACTTTGCTTACACAAGTGAGTCAAAATTCTTACACACACACACACACACACACACACATTTGGGAACTGTGGAGAAGACATGATAAACACGAAAAGGGTGGAAACAACACAGGGTGATGCAAAATAGTTAGAAGAAAACTTTGAGGATAATGCCGTCGACAAATTTAATAAAAAAACGAAAGTGTGATGATTCTTAACATAAAATAACAGCGAATTCTACCAAGTATACATAAGTCCTGGTTACTGAAGTCCATCTTATTCGATAGTTGTGTGTGTGTGTGTGTGTGTGTGTGTGCTGTAATAGTAGTAGTAGTAGTCTTCTAGTATATGTATTCAAAATTTAAGTGATACAAAAAAGAAAAGGAGACAGGTGTGTGTCTGTGTGTTCCGCATCAGAGTGCCCTTGTCTGTCCGTCGGTTCATTCACCTGAATAGTGAGTGGATTCGTTGATTGAGGATTATCAGTATCTCGGCCGTCACACACACACACACACACACACACACACACTGACACACTTTTCTTTCTTCTTTTTTTTTTCTTTTTTTTCTTTTTTGGTATCACTCAAAGTTTAAATACGTATATTCGAAGACTACAATTACTACTATACACAGGCGCGCATACACACACGCGCGCGCACACACACACACACACACCTACACACACCTACACACACACGCACACACACACACGCGCGCACACACATACCGTCAATTATAACAGTCCCCGTACACACACACACTGATTAATCAGTCCAGCTTCCTGTGGTTCATACTTTCTGCAGCAGACAACACAGTTCCAGAGAATGTCAGGCTTGTCTGGTATGTTCGGCATGCTGGGGTGGCTCAGTGGGGAGCGAGGATGGATGGTTGGTGTTGATGGGGAAGAAGAGGGTGGGTAGTGGGCTGAGGTGGTGGGCGGGTTGAGGTGGTTGCTGGGAATGTGATATGGGTAGGATGTGTAGGGTGCGTGTGTCACCCACCACGTGAATTGCTTATAATATAGGCACTCAGTTTCGTTCGTCTGATCTGAAACCATTTTCTTCTTCTTCTTCTTCTTCTTCTTCTTCTTCTGTGTTCTGAATCTTTCACCTTCTTTCTGTTTACCCTTTCTTTCTTGTCTACTTTCTTCCATTCTGACTGCTTTCCAACTGTTTGTTTCTCAGTTTCTTTTTATGTATGAATGTACACACACACACACACACACACACACACACACACACACACAGAGAGAGAGAGAGAGAGAGAGAGCCGGAGATATATATATATATATATATATATATATATATATATATATATTATAATGTCCGTTATCATCAGTACAAAGTTACACTGATCAATATCTCCATATCATACAGTCCACCATTGTATAAAAAGGGGGGTGGAGCTTTGTCTCTGTTTTTTGTTGTTTTTTGTTATTGTTTGTTTTTTGTTATTGTTTGTTTTTTGTTGTTGTTTTTTCGGCAAGGCACCCCCAGTTTTACCAAACTTCCTCAGCAGAACTGGTGGACAGTCATGGGTTGGTCAGACTGTGAGTGAACTGAATTCACTACAGCTACATCAATGTTACCTGGCGACAGACTCCAGATCGTGATCTTGCAACAGACTGTCACAAACTGGAGCGAGTTACAGGCCTTGGTCACGGATGAACAGCAGACAGGAAAAGTAGAAAAGCATACGTGAAGAGAGTTCTTCGATCCAGCGGATATCCAGATCGGATAGACTGATGTTTGATGACTCGTTTCTTTCCGGACAAATGGACACCACCGCGGAACGAATTCCGTACAGGCATTCCCTACTACGTAGCCCATCAGAGACGTTAGCCCCAGTCTTCAGACAGCACTGAGCCAATCTCTTCCAGACAATAGACACTAGAATTTCTGAGATATTGGTGTCCATGCACATACCTCAGTACCAACCCCTTACGCCGGATCTAAGCTGATCCGCGTCAAGGATGTCACCGAGAAGTCAGAGAAATGTGGTGTTATCTACCACAATAATAATAATAATGGATACTTATACAGCACACTATCCAGAAATCTGCTCTAGGTTCTTTACAAAAACGCTTTTGTTAACATAAAACATTACATCTATGTTACATACACACACCAAAATGTGACTACACACACACACACACACACACACACACACATACACACTGCATACATACATTTTAACATACATGTGTATCTAACAGCTACCCTAACACATACGCACACATAGGCAGGCACAAACTAAATAAACACACGCACACAAAATACACATTCATATACATGCATGTAGTTATGTACACATACATATGTATACACACATAGTCAAGCACAGCTAACGCAAAGGAAGTGGACCTGCCATAATTGAACTTATTGCTGAAGGAAAAGGTGAGTTTTGAGACGAGATTTAAAAGATGCGAAGGAATCAGAATGACGGAGGTTATCAGGGAGACGATCTGTGTCCATAGGTCTTACTTCTGACGTGAGGTGTCCTGAGAAGTCGAGTATCAGAGGAAGAACGGAGCTGGCGAGACGGGGTATAGATATGGAGGAGTTCAGAAAGATACTTGGGACCAGATCCGTTGACTGCAGAAAAGGTCAGAGTGGATAGCTTATAGTCTATTCGATCAGAAACAGGCAACCAGCGGAGAGACTGAAGGAGAGGAGAAACATGGTCAAATTTAGAAGCTCTGCAAATGAGTTTGGCAGCGTTATTCTGAATTCGTTGGAATCTGTCTAACAGATATTTGGGGAGGCTGGCCAAAAGTGAGTTGCAGTAATCCAATCTTGAGAGAACCAGAGAGCATACAAGTGTCTTGGTTGCATCGGTTGAGAGATAGTGGCGGATAGAGCTGATTCTACGCAGTTCCAAATAGGCAACTTTACAGATATTCGAAATGTGCTGTTGGAAGGAACGAGACTGGTCTAGAATTTCACCAAGACTGCGAACAGAAGGAGAAAGTGAAACAGGTGTGCTGTTGATCAGAACAGAGTCAGGAAAGGAAGGATGCTGACGAAACTTCTTTGGACAGGTTATCATAAATTCAGTCTTATCATCATTTGGTTGCAGCTTGTTGAGAGTCATCCAGTCCTTTATGCCAGCAATGCACTCCCGTGTTCGAGTCACCAGTGCATCAAATTCAGCTATGGAAGCCGACTGATAGAGTTGTGTGCCATCAGCAAAGCTCACATGCAACATCGCATGATGACTGATGACATCCGACAGGATGGGACACCATATTTCAAGGCAGATACTCTAGAGTATGTACCATTTACACACACTTTCTGTGTACGATCTGACAGGTAAGACGTGATCCATGCTAGTGCAGTGTCACGAATACCAAAGGAAGTTTTAAGTCTGTTCAAGAGGATAGAGTGGTCGATAGTGTCAAAAGCTGCTGACAAATCTAAGAGAGCGAGAACAGATAATCTTATCCTCATCAAATCCCGAAAGCAAATCATTCACTATTCTAAGAAGGGCCGTTTCGCAACTATGACCACATCTATAAGCTGACTGGTGGGAATTAAGTAAACCATTTTGTTCCAGATGAGCTAAGAGCTGAGACAATATGATCTTTTCTAGCAGTTTTGATAAAAAAAAAAAAAAATGACAGATTAGAGACAGGTCGATAATTTTTCAAACAATTATGATCCAAAGATGGTTTCTTGATGAGTGGACGTACAACAGCAGATTTGAAGCTTCAGGGAAACAACCAGACAGTAAGGAAGAATTGATGGCATGAGTAATATGTGGCAGTAGAACATCAATACATTCAACCAAAAAAGAAGACGGGACAGGGTCAAGCTCACAGGATTTCGGACAAGCGCTCAGACACACTTTCTTCAAAAAATTTTCAGTAACCGGTTGGAAACAATGTAAAACAGGACCACTGTACACGCGTTCTTGAACGGGTGAAGAAGGAGACACAACAGAGTCAAGCTTCTCACGAATGCATGATATCTTGCCGGTGAAGAGGTCAGAAAACTTTTGAGGGAGTTCCTGCACCGAAAATGTTGTAGGGAGAGGAGTGTTTTTCATTTTACCTAGTAGATTGCTCGTAGCGTTGAAAAGCTGTTTGGCTGTGGTGCATGCAAAGATTTTAGAAGAGTAGAACTTTGACTTTGCCCTGCCCTGCCCTACCCTGCCCTGCCCTGCCCTACCACAATCAGTGAAATCACTGTGAGAGGAAGACGATATTGGAGAAACTGGTTTGAAAGAACATCAAGTCAGAAAAGACTCTGCGTCCAGTCAGCATCTTCTGGACGGGACTTGGTACTGTGGGCAGAAATCATTTTCTGGATGAGGAAGCCGTTCAAATCAAGAGACGAATGCCTGGCCTCAACCGTGACACTAGCCTGAAACTCCCTCCAATTTAGAACATTTGTAGCATTGCCACTGTCGGGCGCATGTGGCCAGGCAACATTGATGTACCTGTAAATTCAGTTCACTCACAGTCGAACCAACCCAAGATTTGGTGCTGACTGAGGTAGATGGTGTGCGAAACCATCGAAATATACAAGTAAACTCAAGTTTTGATTCTGACTTGGGAATTTTCTTCTTTTGTTTCTTCTTGTTCTTCTTCTGTTTCTTCTTTTTTTTCTTTTTCTTTTTTTCTTTTTTTCACAGAAGAAACAACTTATATACCCAACTAATGTATGACGCAGATCGTACAATTCTACAGACTATGAACGAAACTTTTTTTTTTCCCCAACTTCCCACCCTTCACTAGGATCTAATAACTCGTTCAGTAGGGGCGACGTACGGTTTTTTGTCCACCTGACGTGCGCAAGTCCGCGGATCTCAAAATAGCCGACTGTTTTACGGCCATATTGAATGTGGCGTCTCTCCATTCTAAAAGCAGAACGTGAACAACACGGACTTGGTTCACGTGTGAAGCGCAATCAACAAAGGGTGGCCAGTCTGTCAAGCGTGCAGTCACACTCAATGGTTCACTCCCCTTGACATAAGTCCTGACTGTTCCCGTGTCCTAACCAAATTGTTCCATGTAAAAATCTGTACTTTTGGTTTCCTTCTAAAACGAGGCCAGACTAGAATTCATCAGGGGATAACCCTTTGTCAGCTTATTACTTTTTTTAAGTTACAAGAAAAAACTTTCTTTCTTAAACAGACAAAATGAGTTATTCCTGTGAGAAGAGATCGTGGAACATATGCCACCACTTTGAGACTTACTTATTTGAAAAAAGGTAGCAGTCTATAACATAGCATACATAAAAACAACAACAACAACAAACAAAACAAAACAACAAAAAAAAACAACAAAAAAACAAACCCACTCAACAAATTATATGCACGCATTTCAATGGTCAGGCCTATCTCCACCAGTTCTCAGAATAACTACCAAGCACTGACCGAGATTGTCTGGAGACGTACCAACGTTCAGGACCCCCAGCTATCTGTACGGTCAGCACAGGACCAGTAGGTTGTTAGTTACGTGTCAGCTGGCTTAAAGTGCGGCGCGGGCTGTCCTCTTGCATTGTGTTTCGTACAGGGTTCACAAATGGTCAAGGAACACTTTTAAACTTGCACGGTTTCATTTTGGTGGCTTTGAGAAATGTTGCTGAATTTTCGGCAAACAGTGGTGTGTGCAGCCAAAGTATGAGCACCACTCCTAACCAGAAGTACTTCCTTTTACGTGCGCTTCCCTTGGGAAAAAAAAAAATATATATATATATAATATTGTGCTGGTAGTGTCACCCCCACCACCCACACTCTGTCCCCTTCCCTCCCCATACCTTCACCCCCCCCCCCCCCCCCAACAATCCCCCCCTGCCCCCCTTTCTTATCAACCTCCCTTTCGAACTTTTTTACATGTATATAACTTTATTACAATGTAAAACAACAGCTATCGTATATAAATCAATGACTAATTGTAAAACTATGGCCGAAACATCGTTATTCAAACGAATCTTCAAGCTGCTCATGGTACACGTGTGCCTCAATACATGCTATGTAAGAATTCAATGAGAAACCAATCATAAATTATATGCAGCCTGCATAATTTAAATCATCTGTCGACTTTAAAAAAAAATTATGAAAACATACCTCAGTGCCACCACCGCGAAAAAAAAAAGGTTGTGGACTAAACAGCTCGTCATCAAATCAAAACAGATAGAGAGACAGAGAGACAGATAGATAGACAGACAGACAGACAAATACATAGATACATAGATAGATACGTAGATAGATAGATATGTGGGGCAACCCCCCTTCCTCCCCGGAAAATTGGACAAGTAAGCTCAACATCAAAGTAACACACACACACACACACACACACACACACACACACACACACACACACACACACACACGTATCTTCCAGCCCACTCGCGAATTGACGGTCACTTCCTACTGTGTCTACGTCACAAGGATGTCTCTACTGCCTTCTCTGCTCCTTGTTTTTTTCCCCAACACAAACCTGAAACGAAGCTTTCTAGGAGTGGCCAGGCTTTGTTGTTTTATCTCAGTTTTGTCCCCACCCTACCCACCCCATGCCGATCCTACGTATAGCACGCACACGCTATTTTGTCATCTGTGTTCCAATCCATGTGTGGGGATTTTTGGGGGTGGGTGGGGGGATAGTCTTTCACGGTTGGTTTGTTTGTTGTTTGTTTGTATGACCATTTCTGGCACGTACCTACCACTGAAAGGAGGCGGGGAGGAAAGGCGTGAGCACAGTGTGATACACATGCGGCATACGACCCCAGGTGCGTCCAAGAACACAGCCGAAGATTCTCGGCTTCACTAACTTTTTTCATCGTGATGATAACAACATCTATGAATCTGTGAATGCTTGGGGTACCTCATTGGTCTTTGGCGAATGGAGTGACGTCGGTTTTGTTTGTTTTCGGGAGTTGTCGATTTATTGCAGCTGTTGTTTTTCTTTTGTTTTCGTTTGTTGTTTTTATTTATGCCATTTAGTTATCCATACTCCATGTTCAGGGTCCTTGCCCAGGTATTGTTGCTATCAGGTGAAAGCTACGTGACCCATCGTCAGTCTGAATACATTCACATAGCTGTCAGTATCGTTGTCATCCCGATCTACCCATTCCCAGTTCGCCGTGTGTGTGTGTGTGTGTGTGTGTGTGTGTGTGTGTGCGTGCGTGCGTGCGTGCGTGCGTGCGTGCGTGCGTGCGTGCGTGTGTGTGTGTGTGTGTGTGTGTGTGTGTCTGACCGGCATGTTATTGTAAATGGCGCCGAGTGGTTAAATCGTTGGACAATCAATCTGAGGGTCAAGGATTCGGATCTCGGTAACGGCACCTGGCGGGTAAACGGTGGAGATTTTTCCGATCTCCTAGGTCAACATATGTGTAGACCTGCTTGTGCCTGAACCCTCTTCGTGTGTATACACACGCAGAAGATCAAATACGCACGTCAAAGATCCTCCTGTAATCCATGTCAGCGTTCGGTGGATTATGGAAACAAGAACATACCCAGCATGAACATCCCCGAAAATGGGGGCCTGCTTGGCCGGGTAAATAAACAAAATGGTCATACACGTAAAACTGATGTTACATGTCTGTATGAGTACATCTGTGCGTGACTGAAACCTGATTGAATGACACAGGAAACGAATGATAAGCGCCCAGTGACAGCTGTCAGTCGGCTCTACCCAGGAAGGCAGTTTGTTGTGGAAATGACTCCGTGTTTGTCAAACGCTTAGACCTTGGTCTTCGACCGAGGACAGGCGCTATATTAGTATCCATATCGTCATCATTATAAAGCGTTTTGAGCGGTTTGAAAGCACTATATAAATGTAGTGTGCTATTAGCATAATAGGTTTCTGGTGTGCATGCCATTTGTTTTGAAAACATGTTATTGTGAAACAAATCTAATGAACTGAACCCCCCCTCTCGGCCTCGTGAAGAAGATTATTTCTTTTCAAATTCAATGCCTTTCACGGTGCGTGAACAAAGACACGTTGAAATAACAGCATGGTATTAAGGAATACAGTATATCAGGATTAAAGAGAATGTCAGATACGTTGAAAAATGGAAAATCACACACACACACACACACACACACACACACACACACACACACACACACACACACACACACACACACACACACACACACGTTTCCCACATGTCCAGACTGATTCCTCGCAACGTATATTCATGCTCTCCCCTGTCTTTCAAGTGCTACTCTCACGCCTCATCCCCTCTCCTCTTCCCATCTCTACACCCTTCATCTCCCCCTCCCATACTCCTTCATCTTCCTCCCTCTACCCACCTTCCCCCTCTCCTTCTCCCTTACTTCATCAACACTCTAGGGCCACACACACACACACACGTGTGTGTGTGTGTGTGTGCGTGTGTGTGTGTGTGTGTGTGTGTGTGCGTGCGTGCGTGTGTATGTGTGTGTTGATACGTCAAAGTGCCGACCAGACTCACAGACTGCACGCATTGCTTATCGGCCCGTCCTTGCTTTGCTTTTGTTTGCGGCCGGGTGTTTGTTGTTGGGGTGGGTTCCGGTTTATTGTTGAGCTCCCAGGTTTATTGTGGCAGACGATCTCCGTCCGTGAGTGGTTTTATTCAGACTTTTCATCCATCCCGCCAGAACTTTATTCAGTGACGGCGATGACCAGACTGATAGGGATGTGGATAGTGCGGCCATCACTGACTGACACTGGCACATTGGTAAACCTGGGTTCGCTTCTGTGAATGAGTTCCAGATGTCAGTTTCTGCGTGGTGTGTTTGTGTGTTCGTGTGTGTCAGTGTGTGTGGGCGCCGTGCTGTCTGTCTGTCTGTCAGTCTTCAGTCATCCCCTCCCTTTCGCCGTGACTGTGTCTGTCTGCGAGTTTATCTGTTTGTATGTTTGCTTCTGTCTCAGTCTCCCTCTGTTTGTCTGTCTGTCTGTCTGTCTCTCTCCCTCTCTGTCTGTCTGTCTCTCTCTCTCTTGTCTGTCGATGACTCAGTCGGCCCTCTCTCGGTCTCTCTGTCAGCCTGTCTGTCTGTATCTCTCTCTCCGTCTCTCAGTCGGCCCTCTCTCGGTTGATCTGTCTGTGTCTCTGTCTGTCAGTCTGTCTGTCTCTCTGTCTCCGTCTCTGACTCTCTCTCTCTCTCTTTGCGTGGTCGCTTTGAAATCTGATGTGTTTCGCTGGGTTGAAGAGAAAATACAGAAAAATCAGTACATTGCCTCATGTATCACCATGGCCTCAGGCAGATTGTCATTTAAACATATCTAAATTTGTATGTTTGGATTATACTTTCGATACAGTTCTAAATATATGTAAATACACGGGAAACGAATGCCGAAGAATCGGACTAAGACACGCGCATGCCATCAGAACGACCCAAACAACTGGCAGTTTCATGTCCCTCAGCTCAATTTCAAACTATTGTTGTCATTTTTGTCGGCAGAGTTTTATTACTAATGAATCATTATGTCATCATCGTCACTAGAATAGTCTCGGAATAGAATAGAATAGAATGTGTCTGGTATACCCGTGGGTCACAAGGAATATTGGGGGATGGGTTCATACATGAAAAGTTCCGGCAAACATTAACAGGGAATCATATACAAACGGAAATACAGTAGGGATATATATATATATATATATAGAGAGAGAGAGAGAGAGAGAGAGATTCAGATGGTTTAATGTGTTTCGGCCATAGGCATACATACACATTGGGGAAGGGGAAGATGGATGGGGGAAGAGGGATGGGGGAAGAGGAGATGGGTAATCCAGCAGCTCATTTACAGACTATGAAGTGACTTCATATATATATATATATATATATAGAGAGAGAGAGAGAGAGAGAGAGAGACTTAAATGTCAAACTTATTCTGTGTTAAATATGAATCCACCCGTTTCCTTAAAAATGTCTCAGGCCATTTCCCTCTTCAGTTCATATTCCTACTTCACTCCCACTGGCTAATTGCGAAGTCGAGTTTTCTGACTGTGTCCATGACCTTGGCGTTCTTCTTGACAGTGATATTTCACTGAATCAGCATGTCACAAAAACTTGCCTCATAGCATTCTTTCAGCTCAAATGTATCTTCAATTCTTTCACCTATTACAGAAGAAGCAAACAAGACCCTAGTCCCTTCGTACACTGATCCTTTCTCGCCTTGACTACTGTAACACTGTCTTCATTGGCTGTCAGCTTCAGTATGTCATTCAACCTCTTCAGCACATTCAGAACTCTGCTGCTAATCTTATTTATGAATCCTCTAAAACTCTTCGACATTACACTCATCGACTTTATAAATTGCACTGGCTTCCAAGTGAACAAAGAATAAAAACACAAGTGCTCCTGTCTCTGCTTCAAAGTTATCACAGGCTTTGCTGTTCAGTATCTATCTGAACTTCTCCATATGCATACAATGAGTATGAAGTGAAAAGTGAATATAGAGGAAAGAAAATAATTTTTAAATTCATATTATTTAATCCGATTCTGTCGAGAAAGAAGAAATGAGATATATCAATTCCTTGTGGTAAACTTACTTCCGAATATTTCAATGACGTAAAAAAATAAAAATAAATAAAAAGTAGCCCACAGCACGTGTTTCCTCACTAATTCGATTTCTTTTTAAATCTACCATCTTGACCATCAAGTCGACAAAACAGTTTAAGGAAGGTGAAGAAAGACATAATTTGAATTCAATATGTTTAGAATACGAGATGAGACGGATGGTGATGGCGACAAACAAAAAAGTACCCTCCGAACCCCACAGAGGTGTTTCAACAGAAGTGAAGGTCTCCCGTGGTGTATGACATACTGACGACCTAACATCGATAGTTCCCCGTGGACTTCCGGCTCTGAGACTGCGGTTGACGAACGCGCGCTCGCATGTGTCTGTGTGTGTGTGTGTGTGTGTGTGTGTGTGTTTATGTAAGGGACTGGAAATGAAGGGTGAGGTTGCAAAGCCACTGGAACAGTGCAGATGACGGGGCAGCATAGAAAAAAGGTACCCTTCGAAACTTTTACTGAGGAAAGATTACTCTTAAGTAAGAAAAATGGGAAGGAGAAAGCAAATAAGGTATATATATATATATATATATATGTGTGTGTGTGTGTGTGTGTGTGTTTACAGATACCGCAGATGTATTGGGACAGCACTGAAGGGCTGGGATGCCAGAATTTGCAAGGAAAGTGATATTTTGGATTTTTATTTTGCTCCAGAATGTACGATGCTGATAGTAGATTAACCGATCACCTGTTCTTTATTTAGAACAGCAATGTCGGATTATCTGCATAATGTAATTGTTTGTAATATTGTTTAAACAATGGAAACTCGATTTTGACAAAATCTTCTGTGTAAGTGCATGATAATGATAAGAAGTAGAATGATATTTATTTGCATGATCATTGTTATTTCATAGGTTAACCGTTCGTCCAGAATGGAAATTCCTACGAGCAATCTTTTCACTACTGTTCTATTCTTTCCCACAACCACTCCCAGACCCTGTTTAGACAGCCACGCTTCGTCTTCGTTCGAAGACGACTGCAGGTGCCAGGAACGAGTGTGGCCCGCTAATTTTGACATGCACTTCACAACCTTGATTGTGTGTGTTTTTATCTACCAGTGTGTGTGTACACATTCACCAAGAGGGGATCTAGACGCTATAACGGGTCTGCACAACTGTTGACTCACTTGCGAGATGGGAACTATCTCCCCTCCTTTACCCCACGTTCACACACACACACACACACACACACACACACACACACACACACACACACACTGTACTGTATATATGTGCATATGTGTGTATATGTGTATATATGTGTGTGTGTGGAGAGAGAGAGAGAAGGAACATACAAGCAAACTGTGACGTCATTCCTTTTTTCTTTATCATTATCACTCGTACCATTCAAACCTCGCAGTTCAGACAGCCTTGCTCCGTTGTCAACAATGATTCTTGTGAGCTATTTTCATGTTTCCAAAACCTTTAATGGCTTTATAGAACGATTATTGGCATGGATACAAATTGCATGCTTTCATTTCGTATATGTACGTTATTATACACGCGGACCGGAACTTCGAGGACAAGCACATCCGACAAATTGTCGACTTAAGAGACCAAAACACAAAACAAACAAACAAACAAACAAACAAAAAACCATCATACTCCGCCTTACTCGAGCTCCTGGCTTTCCGGATGTATGTCTGAACGACACACTGACCACTCGGCCATTGTATCCCTCTGGTTCTCTTTTCTTTCTGTCTTTCTTGTTTATGGTTAATTTTAAGGAGCTATTCATCAGTGGTTTAGGGGTAAGTTTACGCCAGACCCCCCCTCCCCTCCCATTTCATTATCCTCACCCTAACCTCACACCCTTCCCCAACCGCCCCCAGTTTTGTTCTCTTCCCCCGACCCCTCCCCCCTCCCACCACGCCAAGAGAGCGTGATGATCACACATTTCCACGATTTGTCACACACAAGCCAGACTCTCTCTCTCTCTCTCTCTCTCTTCCCCTCTGTCTGTCTGTCTGTCTGTCTGTCTCTCTCTCTCTTCCTCCCTCCCTCCCCCCCCTCTCTCTCTCTCCCACTGGACATGAGAACACGTTCCCTCATACCAGTCAGTGGACCTCCAATGATGGTTTGGATGCTGGTTTAAAATTTCACACGTATACAATTATATGAAGCTAGAACCATGTCGTCTCCTCCTCACTCTCCCTCTTCTCCACTTCCTCTCATCTGTCCCCTCCTCCCCCTTCTCTTTCATCTCACTTGGTCTTATCATCCGGTCCCATCCCGTTTCCGTCCAAACTAAAAAAGGAAAGACAAGAAGAGAAAAAGGTGAAAGAGCAGACCAACACGGGAGTCTGGTGACAATGTATGTGTGCACACAGGGGATCAGTGTGGGGCAGGTGGCCGTGTCATCCGCCACACACGTCTGTTCGTGACTCCCGTGTCCGTGCCACGCACAGGCCTCACCTCCCACCGTGCACTGACAGAGTTCACACACACACACACACACACACACACACACACACACACACACACTCACTCACTCACTCACTCACTCACTCATTCACAAACACACTCACAAACGTGCACGTACGCACACACACGAACACACATGCATACACACACATACACACAAACACACTGTGGGTATTGCAAACATTCACGCACGCACACACACGAACACGCATGCATACACACCAGACACGCACAGACACACACATACATATACGCACAGACGCACACACATACATTCACACAGAGACATACACACATGCACGTACGCACACACACGAACACACATGCATACACACACACACACACACACACACACACACACACACACACACACACACACACACACTCCCACAGAGAGAGAGAGATGATTGTCTCTATAATAAGGCAAGTGGCCTGTATCAATGAAAGACTGAGTCCCCGTCCACTCCCTCCTTTTTTCACCCCTTCCGTACCTCCCTCCCTGTCTCTTGTATTGTTGTATTACTCTTGTATACTTTTGCCACAACAGATTTCTCTGTGTGAAATTCGGGTTGCTCTTCCCAGGGAGAACGCATCGATACACTGACAGCGACACTTTTCTTTCTTTCTTTTTTTTCTGCCTGCAATTTTGTTTTCCCATGGAATTGGATTTTTCTACAGAATTTTGCCAAGGACAGCCCTTTTGTTGCCGTGGGTTCTTTTTCGTGCGCTAAGTGCATTTTACACACGGGACCTCGGTTTATTGTCTCATCCAAATGACTAGCGTCCAGACCACCACTCACGGTCTAGTGGAGAGTGAGAAAATACTGGCGACTATGGGATTCGAACCAGTGCGCCCAGATTCTCTCGCTTCCCATGCGTACGCGTTACCTCTAAGCCATCACTCCACATCACTCAACTGACCCCTCTTTTCCACAGGGACCTCCCACCTTTTTTTCACCCCTTTATTACCTCCATCTCTGTCTCTTTCCCACACCCATCTCCCATCAGGTAAGGAGTTACATAAATAAATATAGATATTAAATATAGATATGCATGTAAATGTAAATATACACAATTGTTATTGTTACACTACATGTGGTTGTCATGATATTGGCTAAATGTGTTAAGTCAGTGTCTGTATCGATCTCTCGCCTTTCATCCCTCCTTCGTCCCTCGCTCATTTTTTTGTTTTGTTGTTGGGTTTTTGTTTGTTTGTTTGTTTTTGTTTTTTGGGGTTTTTTGTTGTTGTTTTTTGTTGTTGTTGTTTTGTTTGTTTGTTTGTTTGTTTTGTTTTTGTATGTATGTTTGTTTGTTTTGGGTTGTTTTGTTTTTTTCGTGACGAGTGCTGTTGATTAAGTATAGCTTGTCACCCACATACCATGCACGGAAAGTTCGAAAATGTAAAACACCAAGAAAGCAAAGGAGAAATAAAAAATATGTATGCTATTAAATTGCAAATTAATTGCCTTGTCAACTAACATGTCTGCTTGTGTTTTTGTGTGTTATTGTCCTCACTCAGCTGGTTTACATAATCATCAACTATGATGAATCAGTGTCTAACTGTCTGTATGTCTGTGATGAATCAGTGTCTATCTGTCTGTATATCTGTCTGTCTCTGTCTCTTGGTCTCTCTCTCTCTCTCTCTCTCTCTCTCTCTCTCTCTCTCTGTGTGTCTCTTGGTGTGTGTGTGTGTGTGTGAGAGAGAGAGAGAGAGAGGGGAGAGAGAAAGAGAGAGGGAGAAAACCTTTAACCTCTATCAAATGACATACTACCCTTTCAAATCAAATCAAATGAAAATAAAAAATTGTTAATGAAGCCACATGCAAATGGATTTCTCGCTGTTCATTCATTCATTCGTGCATTCACTTATTCTGTCTGTCCGCTCGTCCGTTTACGTTGAATTCCCATACGCTTTGGATCAAACTGTCTGTATCGCTTCCCCCCCCCCCCCCCCCCTCTCTCTCTCTCTTCCTGTCTATCTGTCCCTCCCTCTCTTTCTCCCATCCTCTCTCCCTCTCTCTCTCTCTCTTTCGCTCTCTCTCTCTCTCTCTCTCTCTCTCTTTCACCCCCCTTTCTCTCTGTCTCTTTCTGTCTCTCTCACTCTCATCTCGAAGATGATCTTGTTGAATTCAGTGACGGATTTAAATCATATAGCCCTTCGTCCTCAAAAACCCAAATTGATGTTAGTTCAACACAGCAAAAACGTCAAAAAATCAACAGCCATACAATATAGATCAAATGATATCAAAATGGTTAATATAGTGTATGAAGAAATCGATTTTCATAAACTTCTAGCGCTAAGCACTGACAATAATTTCTCTTCTTCAAATCATATTTCTTCTTTATGTAAAAAAGCTATCGAAGAAATATTCATCATAGTAGAATGAAATATTTTCTTGATCAGTATACACGAACATCGAATTTTTTTATGCTTTTTTTTGAGAAATTCATAGTAAGTAACCATAAACAAACAAAAACGAACACCCCCGCCCAAGAACTGATCTCTGCATCAACTATTCGGGTAGCAAGTTGTGATATGAACAGTCCATGCTCTTTTTAAAAAAAAATTAAAACATAAATTAAAAAAAAAGAAAAAAAAAGTTTACCACAGGTACTTATTTGAAAATGTACGAACAGGTAATGTTTTTGTATGCATTTTGATTGAGAGCAAATGATGTATTTTGCTTTTTCTCCACCACCACCCCCCCCCCCTCTCTCTCTCTCTCTCTCTCTCACTCTCTCTCTCTCTCTTTGTCTGTCTGTCTGTCTGTCTGTCTCTCTCTGTGTCTGTATTCTTGTCTGCCCACTCCCGTTTCCTGCCCACCTGAACACTTTCCCCAATCACCAGCCTTCTGTTTTCCAGTCTCTTCCCCCCTCTCTCTCCCTAACTATCATCATATCTTAAAGGCTCTGTTTTGCTTTTTAATTACTTTTTTAGTTCCCCTTTTCAATTCATTTGAAGTATATGTATTTTGTTATCTAATATGACCCATTCTATTGTCATTCCTCTCCCCAAGAAAGGCTATCTACAACAATACCAAAACTACCCTACCAGCTACCCTACTATCCGAGCAATGTTATGTTGAAAATTATTCCGGACAGACTGAAACCACAAGCGGAAGTCATTACAGATGAACAGGTCAGATTCAGACCAGGGCGCAACACAACAGAATGAAATTAATATTCAGCCTCAGGGTACTGTGTGAGAGGTACCAACAACACCAGCGAGACCTCTGCCAGGTCTTCGTGGATTTTAAGGTCTTCGACAGGGTATGGCACAAAGCCTTGCGGGCAACCATGAAGCTGTACAACATCAACACCCTGGTTAAATTTAAAATTTTTAAAATCGTTTTATTGCGTTTCGTTTCTCTCTCTCTCTCTCTCCATCTTCCTCTGTGTCTCTGTGGGTTTTTTTCTCTCTCTCCCTCTCTTTCTCTGTCTCTGTCTCTGTCTCTCTTTCTCTTTTGGTGTGATAAGCACGTAAGTTCGTGACGGTATTGCGACCACCCACTTTGTTGGGCCGGGAATTTACCAAAACAAAAGAAAATAATACGAAACGCAACAAAAACATTTTTTTTAAAGGAGATAAAAGGTCACTCAACCAGTTTTCATATCAATATGATAAACATATATCTGTATGTCTCTGTCTTTCTCTGTTCTCTCTGTCTGTCTCTGTCTCTCTCTCTCTCTCCTCCACCTCCTCCTCCTCATCCGGCTGCTCTCTCTCACGCTGTTTATCTATCTATCTAACTCTCGACGTGTGCTAATCACGTATGCTCATGATGGTATTGCGACCACCCACTTTGCTGGAGACTACCAAAACAAGACAAAACGAAAAAGAATGGTCACTCAACTAGTTGTTCCATCAATATGATTTAGCGTCTGCACGAGTCTCTATTTCTGTGTCTCTGTCATTTCTCTCTCTCTCTCTCTCTCTCTCTCTCTCTCTCTGGCTCCCTCTCTTTGTGTTCCCTGTCTCTTCCCCCCTGTCCTCTCCCCGCCCCCCCCCCCCCTCCCCCCCCCCCTCTCTCTCTCCCTATGTCTTTCCCACTTTCTTCCACTCTCCCTATCTGTCTTACCTCCTCATCTCCCTCTTTCTCGTTGTCGCTCCTCCCCACACTTTCTCTACCCATCGATTGCCTTCTTTCTTCTCTCCCTTATCATTTCCTTGCCCCGTTTCCTCTCCTCTCTCTACCACTCTCTATCCTTTTGTCTCTCTCCCTCTCTCTCTGTCTTTCCTCTCCTCTCTCTACCACTCTCTATCCTTTTGTCTCTCTCCCTCTCTCTGTGTCTTTTCTCTTCTCTCTCTCCCTCTTTCTCCTCTCTCCCCTCCCTCTCCACCTCGTTCTTTGTCTACCCCCCCCTCCCCCGCTTTCTCTCCCCTCTCTGTCTTGATCTTTCTCTGTTTTTCTTCCCTCTCTCACACCCTTTCTCGCGCACGCTCTCTCTCTCTCTTTCTCCTAACTCTTCCGATCTCTCTCTCTTTCTCCTCTCTCTTCCGATCTCTCTCTCTCTCTCTTTTTCCTCTCTCTCTCGATCTCTCTATCTTTCTCCTCTCTCTTCCGAACTCTCTCTTTCTCCTCTCTCTTCCGGTCTCTATCTTTCTCTCTCTCTTTAGACTGTCGTTACTTATGGCATCAGCGCATGAAGAAACTATTAGAAACCTATCAATTTATCTGTATAAATCGTTTGAGCTCCGATCTGTTCTTATGTCTTAGTGTATCCAATGTATCCAGTAACGGACGATGTGTATAACTTAACTGAGCGTTGTTAACCACGCATGTAAGAGATAGTATTTAGCATTTCGTATATGTTTCATAGTGTGTTTTATGTATTACTTAAGTGAGGGTATATTACTTGAAAGAAGGTATGATATATTTATGTTAGCTGAACGTATGTCATTTTACAATGCACGATGCGATGTCTGTGAAGAATTTGTGACACCCTTTCATAATGGGGAATGGCCTATAAATGAATAAACCATTCATTCATTCATTCATCCTCTCTCTTCCGATCTCTCCCCCCCCCCTCTCTCCCCCTCTCTTTCTCCTCTCTCTTCCGATCTCCCTCTCTCTCTCGCTCTTCCGCTCTCAATTCCTCCCTCTCTTATTCCACTACCTCCTGAAATGGAATTTGTTTCGTTTAGTTTCTCTCCTTCACTTTCTCCTCTCTCTACCCTCCTGTCTCCCCCTCTCTCCCTCTTTCTCTCCCTTTCTACCCAACCTTTCTTTCCACCCCATCTCCTTGTTACGAGTGTCATTAGCGACCTCCCACGGCGTTGGAGAATGAACGAAATGTGTTGCCACTTAGCCAATTGTCACAGCAATTAAATAAGCCACCCTCTCTGTCTCCCCATCCCTGTCTGTCTGTCTGTTTATCTGTTTCTCTCTCTCTCTCTCTCTCTCTCTCTCTCTCTATTTTCCTCTCTCATCTATTTTTTCCCCTATTAACTATATACGTCCATCGACCTCCCACAATGTTGGTGAAAAAAGTACAAAACAAAGCCATTCAACCAGTTAGCATTGTATAACTTATTTCCTTTCTCTTTCTCCCAAACCCCCACCTCACCCCCTGCACCCTCACCTCCCCCTCCTCTCTCTCTCTCTATCTAACGCACACACATGCGCGCTCGCTCGTAAATACACACATACACACACACGCGCACACACACACGAGCATGTTGAAGTCGGAACTGAGACAATCAATGTTGTTGTTGTTCATGTCGTTATTACTATTAGTAGAAACCATTCCCTGTGTAGAACAGGGCCGGGGTGCCAGGAGGGTGGACAGTGTATGAGAATATGTCTGTATGTCAGTCTGTCTTTATGTGTGCTGGTCGTCAAAAGCAGTCCACACCCACCTTCTTTGACAAATCGAGCCGCAGTGGATTTCATTGTTTACTTTGGTTCATATCTCTTACGTCGTATCGTATCGCATTGCATTGTATTGTATTGGGTTGTTTTTTTTTTTCTCTCTCCTTTTCATTTTAGTGCTTGAATGCCTGTTTTGAACGTTGGCACTTACATTGTACATCGCAAATGAGCATGGTTTACATGTAAAGGCGCTTTATAAATTAGATTAGTAGTAGTAGTGTATTGTATTGTATTGCTATTTTGTTACAACAGATTCCTCTGTGTGAAATTGGGGCTGCTCGTCCCGCGGACAGCGCTTCACCACAGTGCAATGCCATCCTTTTTTTCTGTCTGCAAATGTATGTGTTTTTACCATCAAAGTGGACTTTTCTACAGAAAATCGCCAGTCAACACTTTTCGTTACCGTGGGTTCTTTTACGTGCGCAAAGTGAATGTTTTACACAGGACCGGCCTAGGTTTATCATCTCATCCGAAAGACTAGCATCTAGACCGACACTGAAGGTCAAGTGGAAGGGGGGTGGGGTGTCCGGGGGGGGGGGGGGGGGGAGGGGTAAAACTTTCGGTCCGTGTATAGGACACTCGCTTCCCAACTGGAGCATTACCAGTGTCACGCTCTATAAGAGAGCGGACTAGAAACCCCCACCCAGCCCAGCACTAACACCCAGACAACACAAACACAGACTACAACAATCCGGGGTTCACATACATTTGTTTAATCACACACCTAGCTTGCCCACAAACAATAACCACAACCCCAGCTGCAACAACACTTAAATAACAATGGATAAATATAACACACACACACAAAAAAAAAAAACCCACACAAAAAAAACAACAGAGCTTTAAGATAAGGAAACAAGCACAACGTTAATGCTGTCGTGACGACGACGACGAACAGTAAGTGACGACGACGAAGAACAGCGACGACGAACACGAAGAACGGCGACGACGAACACGAAGAACAGTGACGACGAACACGAAGAACAGCGACGACGAACACGAAGAACGGCGACGAACACGAAGAACGGCGACGACGAACACGAAGAACGGCGACGACGAACACGAAGAACAGTGACGACAAAGACGAACAGTAAGTTACGACGACGTAGAACAGTGACGACAGACGCGAAGAACAGCGACGACGAACACGAACAGTGACGCCGAAGACGAAGAGCAGTGATGACGAAGACGAAGAGCAGAACACCCAGACAGCTGAGCGCCAGGCCAGAGAACGCTGGCGACGGAAGCCAGCGGCAGGCGGCAGCAGCCAACGGAAGCCTGGACCAAGGAAGTCAAAGGCAGGCAGAGGGGTTCCCGGGGAGACAGTGGAGGGTCAGTGGAAGAGTAGGGAAGTCCGTGGATAAACAAGAAAGTGGGAATGCTGAAACCACTTCCAGAGAGGTACCACTACCCCAAAGCTGGAAGTTCACACAGAGAACACAGAGACCACGACCACTCGGAGGAAACTGATCCCCACTACAAGCGTCCAGACGGGCAAACAGCCCTGAAGAGAGCCAAAGACTGGCACGGCTGCCTCCTCTGACAGTCGCGGGCGAAAAGCCCAGAATCTTGTCATTTGTTGACAAGGAAGAGGCTGATCTCAGTTCAGTGACAGCCTGAACTGAGACAGAGACAGACTGAAAATCTCGTGCAATAAGCACAACCCACACTGCTCTCTAGCTAGATGGCGTGGGTGAACGAGGGGGTTGAGCACTTATTTGTCATGAGATGTGACAACAGCCTCCCTCACAAGTTCAAACGAAGATTGAAACTTAATTATAACCATGTCACACAGAATGACAAACACAATAACACACATTCCCACTGCCGTATCATCCACAATGTCCTCTCAGAGACATATGCCAAGACACTGCTCTCCTGAAACTAAATGTAAGGAAAAGGCAAAACAATTACATGAAAAAACAACAACAACATCATCAAAATTATGAAGTCTGGAATAACAGGATGAATTGCAAATTATAGAATTGCCAACCTTACCAACTAATAAGTAGTATTAAGAGATACACATGGCCAGTATACAGCTGCCTCATTCAGGTGTTAACACTCAAACTGGGCCGTATTCAGATCATATTTCATCCAACTCTGGCAGACGACTGAGGAAGTCAGCACCAACGTTTTCTTTGCCAGGAATGGCTTGCACCCTGAACGAGAAAGGCTGCAACTGTAGAGCCCAGCGCGTCAGTCTGCCGCTGACCGTTTTGGCCCTGTCTAGATATTGCAGCGGTGCATGGTCCACCTGGACGACAAACTCCTTCCCGTAGAGGTAGGGTTCAAACCTCTGAATACCCCACACAAGAGCCAGGCATTCCTTTTCAATTGTGGGGTAATTGCGTTCGGCTGGGCTCAATTTCTTACTGGCACACGCCACTGGTTGAGCACCCATACCTTGATCTTGGAGCAGAAGAGCTCCCAACCCCACGTTCGAAGCGTCAGTCCGCAGTATGAAAGGCTTGGACAGATCGGGGAGACAGCAAACTGGCCTACTGCAGAGGATTTGTTTGAGCTGCAGAAAAGCTCTCTCGCAGTACTCATCCCAGATAACTTTGTTTGGCTCCTTGCTCTTGGTTTTCTCAGTCAAGGGAAGAGCGATTTCCGCAAACTGAGGAACGAACCTCCTGTAGAACCCCACGAGGCCCAAAAACCCTCGGAGCTGTCGTTTCGTACAGGGACGAGGTGATTCTCGGATCTTCTCCATTTTTTCTGCATCTGGCCAAATTTTCCCAGCACCCACATGGTGACCCAGATAGTCTAACTCCCTGTGGCCGAGAAAACATTTGGAGGGCCGTGCTGTCAGCTTGCAATCACGCAACCGGGAAAGCACACTGCGTAAGAGCCTTAGATGCCGTGTTTCATCGGCGGAGGAGATAAGAACATCGTCCATGAAGTTGTCCACGTCCGGGCTGTTGAGAGGCAGTACTAACTTCCGCATCATGCGGGAAAATACTGCGCCAGCAGTTTTGAGGCCAAACGGCATTACACACCACTGGAAGTGTCCCTGAGGAGTAGTGAAAGCTGTTTTAGGGCGATCAGCTTCCGCCATGGGGATCTGCCAGTACCCCTTTGAAAGGTCTAGCTTCGAGAACACCTTTTTCCCTGATAACTGGGAAAACAGTGCCTCTACATCTGGCATTGGTTCAGCATCAAACACGGTTATCTTATTGATGCAACGGAAATCGACGCAAAACCGTACCTTTCCATCTTTCTTCTTTACGAGGACGATAGGAGAGGAGTATGGGGACGAGGATGGCTCTATCACGCCCATCTTCAACATTTGTTGGACCTCCTCTTGAATCGTCTCACGTTGGGAGTAGGGCAGTGGATACTGCTTAGCCCTAATAGGGGCGTCGGAGGTGAGATTGAGCGTGCATGTCTCGAGGTTCGTACAGACAGGCAAGTCAGTGAGAACGTCCCTAAACCCTCGAGTCATTTCACGAATGGCCTCTTTCAGTGAGGAGTTATCAGCGGCCAGCACAACATCCTCCGGACCTTCAGTTGCCTCCAGGGGCATGAGTGGAATGTCGCGTTCCACTGTCCTCATTCCTTCCCAGACCTCTGGGTCTTCAATCACAGCCAGAGCCACAGTCCCTCGAGGAGTGCGCTCAATGTATTCTTTCAGCAGATTGGCGTGGTACAGCTTTTCTTTCTCGCCAATCCGAACGCAATAATCTGCGATGCCCACACGACGCAGAACAGTGTATGGACCCTGCCATTCAAGTTCCAGTTTGTTCTGTTTGGTGGGGCGAAGGAGAAGTACTTTGCTCCCCTCAGCGAACTGTCTTTGCTTTGCTTTGGCATCAAAATAACCCTTGTACTGCCTTGATGCCCTTTCGAGGTTTTGCTGAGCAATGGTACAGGACTCTGCGATTCTGTTTCGCAGTTCTACCACGTATTCAGCAGCAGTCTGAATTTCTGGCCTCTCAGGGTGGAGCCAGTGTTCTCTGAGGATCTGCATGGGACCCCGTACTGTTCTCCCATAGAGCAGCTCGAAAGGCGAGTAGCCAGTGCTCTCCTGGGGAACTTCTCTGTAGGCAAATAACAGAGCGGGAATCCAGCGGTCCCAGGCTCGAGGTTTCTCGTGCGATAGTCTCCGCAGCATTGCCTTCAAAGTAGCGTTAAAACGCTCCACCAACCCGTTGCACTGAGCGTGGTAGGGGGTTGTGGTCAAGCCCCGCACAGACAGAAAGCGATAGACTTCCTGCATGACACTGCCTGTGAACTGAGAACCACGATCAGTCAAAACCTCAGCAGGAACACCTGTTCGTGTCCACATGGTGAACAACGTCTCAGCCACAGTTTCAGCCGAAACGTGTTTGAGAGCGACAGCTTCTGGGTACCTGGTGGCATAGTCGACCATTGCTAAAATGTACCTGTTGCCAGACTCAGATGAAGGGGATATAGGTCCTACAATGTCGACAGCTACACGACTGAAGGGCTCTGAAATGAGGGGCATCTTGACGAGTGGCACTTTCGGGACTCGACCCTTAGCTACCGTCTTCTGGCATCTGTCACAAGAACGGACGAAACGCCGAATGTCAGCACACATGCCAGGCCAGTAGAAATGTGGGAAAACTCTTCCCTGCGTGCGCTTAACCCCAAGATGACCAGACATGGGGGCTTCATGGGCAAGAAGCAACACTGTGGAACGCAGTTCCTTAGGAACACAGATTTGGGTTGCTTCCCCCCGATGGTCCTTGAAACGCCGCATCAGTATTCCCTGCTTCCTGAAGTACATGACCTCTCCAGATCGTGTCTTTTTGACGGCTTTAGACACAGCCAGCTCCCGAGCTTGACACAGGTCAGGATCGCTATCCTGCTGATGCTCTAGGTCCTGTCTAGACACATGGATCTGGATGTCCTTGACAGGCAAGGGAGGTAACTCTTTAGCCCTGGCAGCTGCTTGGGCCCGCGTCTCCACAGCACCCACAAGACTGGCGTCCGAGTAAACTGGCACGGGCACTGAAGTGCCATTCTCGCACCAGGCAGTATTGCCAATAAGGACCTCTTCCACAGGAGCCTCCATTACTGCCACGTCTAGCCTGCCTTCCACGAAAGGAGACTGGAAATCTACTCTGGCGATGGGTAGGACAGAGGTGCATCTCGATTCGGCCAGCACCACACGGACAGTCGCTCCAGTGAAAGAATCTGGACTGACCAGATGGCGTGCAACGACAACCATGTGAGCTCCGGTGTCTCGCAAAGCCGGGACTGAAACCCCGTTGACGAAAGCCTCACATCGTGGCGAGTACTGCTTTGCAGCACAGTTAACGCAAAGAGATGGAGGTGGGGAATGGGAACCCTGCTGCCTAAAGCTCGGCTGTGCCACAAGGGAAACCTTCTTCCGCTGGCGGCACTCTTTGGCCACATGTCCAAGTTTCCCGCAGAGGAAACAGGTAACTCCTCTAGTTCTCTCGACACCCCTTGAGCTGTCGATAAGAGCGGAACTACTTTGTCCAAGAGATGCGGCCTTTTGCTCTGCATGAGGTTTGGCACCAAGACCATGATCGCTGGATTTCTTGGAGGCTCGTGCCTCACTCTCAGCCATCCGTCCCGCTCTCCTGGCACTGACAACCTTCGAGGTAATGCGTGCGACATCCTCCACCCTGTCTGGATCTTCACGCTTAACCTCACTGACGAGGTCAGGGTTAAGGGTAGCTAGGAACTGTTCTTGAAGGAACAAGTCCCTTAGGTCCTCTGCACTGTCGTAATCGCGACCAGCAGCTGTGCACCAGCGAGACAGACAGACCTTAAGCCTTTCCAGAAATTGGATAAAGGTCTCTTCTGCAAGCTTCCGCATCGATCGGAAACGCTTGCAGTACGCATGGGCATCTAGCCGAAACTCGCGGAGTAAAGCAGCTTTCAATGACTCGTAGTCATGAAGTCTCTCCGGAGGCACTCGCAGACAAGCGTCCCTAGCTCGACCTTGTAACAAGGTTACTAAGCGAGCCGCCCATGAACTTGGCTTCCACTTATTGAGAAGCGCTACCCTCTCAAAATGGGTCAGGAAATCGTCGAAGTCACCCTTCCCATCGTAAGGAGCAAAGGAAAACGGTTGGCTTATTTGAGCCTCGACCTCTTCTTGCTTTAATTCCATCTTCCTTTCAAACCGCTGCCTATCCTCCTCATCCCTCTTCTCCCTATACCGTCTTTCCTCTTCCCTATATTCATCCTCCCTGTGATCCCTCCAGCGCCTGTAACGGCGCTCTTCCTCCCTATTTGCGCGCTCTTCCTCCTTAGCAGCAGCATCGACCACAAACCGTGCAAGGGCCTCACCAGTCAAACCCATGTCAGCACCCATGGCTTTGAATTTTGTGTAAGGATCCTGGTGAGATAGAGGAACAGTGTCCCCTTTCCTTCCATCATCAGATAGACTACCTGGGTCATCCTCTTTCAGTTGACCCCGTATCCATCCAGACAAACCTGACTTATCTATCTGAGAAGGAGTAGAGGTACTCGACTTATCCATCTGGGACTTTGACCCGGGAGTGACGGCCGCAGCCGTTTGTCGCCCAGTGGGCATTTTTTTCCCCCCCTTTTTTTTCTGGTTTTTTTTTCCTCGCAGAATGCGAGAAAGGCAAACCAAACTCGGCAAAAATCAACAGCCGAAATCAAGTGCCTGAACAACAGCTAACTTTTTGAACAGGTAAGGTGTCTATCATAACCTCACCCAAACATTCTTCCAGTGACACAGCATAATTTTAATCAGATATCATACAGGATATGTACACATGTAACAGACAAAACGATTACACCCAACCCCCTCCCACTCTAACCTAACGTACCCCGCATCTCCACCAAATTGTCACGCTCTATAAGAGAGCGGACTAGAAACCCCCACCCAGCCCAGCACTAACACCCGGACAACACAAACACAGACTACAACAATCCGGGGTTCACATACATTTGTTTAATCACACACCTAGCTTGCCCACAAACAATAACCACAACCCCAGCTGCAACAACACTTAAATAACAATGGATAAATATAACACACACACACACAAAAAAAAAAAAAACCCACACAAAAAAAACAACAGAGCTTTAAGATAAGGAAACAAGCACAACGTTAATGCTGTCGTGACGACGACGACGAACAGTAAGTGACGACGACGAAGAACAGCGACGACGAACACGAAGAACGGCGACGACGAACACGAAGAACAGTGACGACGAACACGAAGAACGGCGACGACGAACACGAAGAACGGCGACGAACACAAAGAACGGCGACGACGAACACGAAGAACGGCGACGACGAACACGAAGAACGGCGACGACAAAGACGAACAGTAAGTTACGACGACGTAGAACAGTGACGACAGACGCGAAGAACAGCGACGACGAACACGAACAGTGACGCCGAAGACGAAGAGCAGTGATGACGAAGACGAAGAGCAGAACACCCAGACAGCTGAGCGCCAGGCCAGAGAACGCTGGCGACGGAAGCCAGCGGCAGGCGGCAGCAGCCAACGGAAGCCTGGACCAAGGAAGTCAAAGGCAGGCAGAGGGGTTCCCGGGGAGACAGTGGAGGGTCAGTGGAAGAGTAGGGAAGTCCGTGGATAAACAAGAAAGTGGGAATGCTGAAACCACTTCCAGAGAGGTACCACTACCCCAAAGCTGGAAGTTCACACAGAGAACACAGAGACCACGACCACTCGGAGGAAACTGATCCCCACTACAAGCGTCCAGACGGGCAAACAGCCCTGAAGAGAGCCAAAGACTGGCACGGCTGCCTCCTCTGACAGTCGCGGGCGAAAAGCCCAGAATCTTGTCATTTGTTGACAAGGAAGAGGCTGATCTCAGTTCAGTGACAGCCTGAACTGAGACAAGAGACAGACTGAAAATCTCGTGCAATAAGCACAACCCACACTGCTCTCTAGCTAGATGGCGTGGGTGAACGAGGGGGTTGAGCACTTATTTGTCATGAGATGTGACAACCAGTGGAAATGAGTCATGTCACTTCCGCCGATTGACTGATGGCTCTGAACACGGGACTGGGGCCAACGAACACCCCCCCCCCCACCTCCCCCCTGCATCCCCCCTTCCCCTCACCTTCACTCCTCGCCCATGGTGTCATCCTCAACTGCCTAATCCCAGTATGCCTGGTCCCGATTTGGCTGTCACTGAGTTAGTGATCCCGATTCGCCAATGTACTGAGCTGTTCTGTGTGTGTGTGTGTGTGTGTGTGTGTGTGAGTGTGAGTGCTCCCGTGTACGTACGTGTATGTGCGCGTTTTAAAGCACAAACAAGAAATATCACATTTTTCATAGGTGTGTGTGTGTGTAGAGAGAGAGAGAGAGAGAGCGGATAGGCGAAATAGAAACGGCGGTTAGGCGAAACAAAAGTCAAGTGGCGAATCCGACCTGCTCTTATGTAAACTGCGGCGTAGACGGAGTTTGGATCAGCTTTTAATCAGCTGTTGTTACTGTTACACATACACACACTTTCACAGACACACAGACACACACACACACACACACACACACATAGGCACACACACACACACACACACACACAAACACACACACACACACACGTGCGCGCGCGCGCGCCTGACTTACCTGAATAGACCGGGTCACCGAGTGGATTCCAACATATGTATCCCAACCAGCCATGGTGTTACGATCAGTCAGGGAAGAAAGAAGGCGGGTTCTCTTTATCACGATACCATTAAACATATCAGTACCGCACAGATCGTTCCTTCAGTGTTTCTTGTGAGCAATTCTATCCTTTATTGCAATGCATCAACAAGACGTGACACCTTTGACGAAAAGTTCTTTTTGTATCAAAAAAAAAAATTTTTTTTTTTTAGGTTCCTCAGACACCGTGCCCTGCACATCAATTTTGAATAAACATTGATACAACGCCGTATGTCAACATATCTTTAAGCAGCTGTATACTAACAATGATTTCGTTATATTTGTTGTAGTGTCTCCTCTTCGTCCCTTTTTATAGGCTGTGCTTGTAATGTGTTTTCACTTTGATTAATCACGTGTAACTCTCTCTCTCTCTCTCTCTCTTCACTTTTTGACTCACTTGTGTAAACAAAGTGAGTCTATGTTTTAACCCGGTGTTCGGTTGTCTCTCTATGTGTGTGTGTCTGTGTGTCCGTGGTAAACTTTAACATTGACATTTTCTCTGCAAATACTTTGTCAGTTGACACCAAATTAGGCATAAAAATAGGAAAAATTCAGTTCTTTCCAGTCATCTTGTTTAAAACAATATTGCACCTCTGGGATGGGCACAAAAAAATAAAAAATGAAGCCTAATTATATGCAAACTGCATTTACTGTTATATTTATATTTTTTGTATTCTCTAAACTTGGCACTTTGATCTGAAATTCTGACCCAACAACAAGAGCAGTCATTATTATCATTTTATGTTCAAACAGGAACTTCTTTTGCTAAGCATGGAAGTTTTATTTATTTTGCAAACGTTTTGGTGCAGATAGTTGTCTGTGTGTGCGTGTGTGTGTCCTGTGGTAAACTTTAACATTGATGGTCAGTGATTGAAAAATTGTTGTCGCTCTTGCAAGAAACATCCAACTGCTTCCTGGACATTCAAAACTGGATGACTCGAAAGAAGTTACAATTGAACGCGGACAAAACTGAAGCAATGATCATAGGAACTAAACAAAAACTGTCTTCCATCACAATTGACACAATCAAACTTGGCAGTACATCCATCCCTCTTTCCACGTCAGTCAGGAACCTCGGTGTTGTCCTTGACAATACACTGTCCATGCAAAAATTTATCCAGTCAGACATGTCAGTCCTGCTACTGTCAACTGCGACGCATCAGTGCCGTCCGGAAATATCTGTCCACCGACGCAACATCTAGACTTGTCGTTTCTCTCATTCTCTCTCGCCTTGACTACTGTAACTCTCTATTGTCTTGTCTGCCTGCTTCATCCATTCAGTCCCTTCAGCGCATACAAAACTCTGCTGCCCGACTCGTCCTCAGAAAGAAAAGATCTGAGCACATCACTCCTCTTTTGCAACATCTCCACTGGCTCCCTGTCTCACACCGAATAAAGTACAAGATCAGCACTCTATGTTATAGATGATTCACAAAACTGCCCCTTCCTATCTCTGCGGCTGCCTTCACCTCTACACTCCATCTCGCTCACTACGATCGGCTTCGGATCCACTCTGTTTACGCATACCCAGATTCAAACACTCGACTGTTGGCCGCCGTTCTTTCTCTGTTTCTGGACCTTGCGATTGGAATGAACTTCCTTTTTCGCTTCGTCAAGTCTCCACACTCAGCTCTTTCAAGTCTGGCCTTAAAACCCACCTCTTCCCAAAATAGCCTCCCTTGCCTGCCCTTCCTTGTCTTTAGTTTCTACAGTTTTAGAGTTATGCATGCGTGTGAATGACTGGTGCGAAAGCGCTTTGATTTGTCTCTGCACAAGATCCAGCGCTATCTACGCTTTATACCATTATTAAAAAATTATTAAAATAGTAAAAAAGGGAAATTACTCTGTAATTAATGCTAGGGGACTTAATTCGCTTGAAACTGATCTTTCTCATCTTAAACATTACATTTTGAAATTATACTCAGTACATAAAAAGCTTGGATTGTTTTTTTTTAAGTGTATCACAAGTGAGTCTTGAAGGCCTCGCCTCTCTTGTTTTCCTTTGCTTTGCTTTGTTTTATTGTTTTGCAGCTGTCTGGTTCAGTTCAACTCATTTTCACCCGGAAATTGCGGAGATAAGTCCTCGTGTCTGTAATCGCGTCCGAGGACGTGGCAACAGACAAGAAATGTACGAAAAGTCCGTGTTAAGATATAACCGCATATTCAGACTCGTTACTAGCGTCACGATTTAAAGGTCTGTCGTCAAACATGTCTACAAACGTCTGTTGGTCTATCTGACGGAGTGGCACTTACATGAATTTGAAATCTAGCGTTTCCGGTTCACGTGACTGATATGAATTAAAGTGAAGTCCAGCAGCAACTCTGTGATATTGTGCATGCAGCATAATCTAGCCAGTTTCCTCATTATCCAGAATGCCCTACACTTTATACAAGCAAAAATAATGCGGAACATATAGATATTTTCAATGTTAATCAACAAATGAACAAATAAATAAATAGATAAAATAAAACTCCTCTTTAACACAAACAACTTACTTGGGTCACAATGAATCGGCTCACAGTATCCAGCCAAAGCTGGATTCTTTCCTTCACTGGAAGTGCTCGAACCATCGGAAAAGTCTGGCTTTTTCTGTCGGTCGAATTCGTGCAATGACAGCAATATTAAATTTCAAAGGTATGTCTACAAACCCTTTTCACAAGGTCCTGTTCGAGACAAACTGGAACTTGGACAAAAAGCACAGAAAATTGTTGGTTCCATCGCCTTCCAGTCAGGGATTCGTCAACGATCTGACAACCTATTAACCACGGAAAATGATCACTTGCCAGTGAAGTGTTAGGCGGATGTTTTGGGAAGTTATCGTAAGGCCATCACGGCAATAAAAGCGGTCCATTAAATTCTGCACTTCAAAACTGGTTTTTATATCCATCATAAATCATGTGATTCGGCCAAGAGCTCAGTTTTTCTGTCTCCTACCACCTATATATAAATCGTTTGATTTGATCGAAAGCTTGATTTTTCTTTCTGTCTCTCGTATATCACAGACACGGAGATCGAGAGAAAGAAAGAGCATCGACTGGAGCTGCTTAGAACGCCTCTGCTCCCTTCACCATCCTCTGGCAACAACCTTTGCTACTGCAACCATGCTGTCTGCATGGTATGGAATCAGGCATGTGACTGAAATTGGCTTATCTGCTCCAGACGGCGTAAAAACACCGAACACAGGCGAGTAAACTGCTCTGATCCCACCCTCCCCCTCCCCCAACCTCTCAAGCCTTCTCTTGACCCCTCCCCCCCCTCCCTACCCCACCTCCAACCCCATGCACACACACACACACACACACACACACACACGCGCGCGCGCGCGCGCACGCACGCACGCACGTACGCACACACACCCCCCTCCCGTTTCCCCCTACGCCCCCGTGGTCGTCATGTGATGGCAGCTTCTGTGGTAAAGCACGGGGAAGAGGGGCTCGCCATGTAAACAGTTGACGAGCGGTGAGCCAGGGGAGGGTGGCCCACCCACGAAGCCGTGCTTAATCACCGAAGCCGTTGCCACTACAATGCTGCCACTGCCGCCCGGGCAATAAACTATTGTAGGGGGGTTGCCCGCCTGCCCCACCACCGCCACCGCCACCCGAACACCGTCATCCACCTATGAAAATTATACACCCCGGACCTTTTTCATGTAGTGCCTGTGGGCCTGCTGGAAGAGCTCGGCCACCCATACTTTGTTTTGGGAAACCTGGCACCGTGGCGTTGTCTTGGCCGTCAGTTGTTTGGGTGTCCTCGTCACGGCCAGGCAACGAGAGCTCTAATCCCTTGTTTTCTGGCCCTGTGGCTCTTGAGCGTCAGTTGCCGTGAACAGTCTGTCTGTGTAGTTGTGTGTGTTCGGGTTGTTGCGTTTCTTTTGTTGCGAGAACCGATTGATAGTCGTGATAAAAGAGGTTGTTTGCATTGTTGTTGCAGTGTGTTGATTCTTTCTCTGTATTATCACAATGAAGGAGGCTGACGAGAAAAACTGTCAAGGAGGGGGCTTGAAAAGGAGTAATGCGCGCGCGCGTGTGTGCGTGCGTGTTTGTGTGTGTGTGTGTGTGTTGAGGGGTTAGTTGTCAAACCATATATATAATCTTCTTTATCATTGTTAATACCAGGAATTTTCCCTCGGAACGCCAGAAGAACAGCCACCTTTTTAGAACCTTTTCCTTTTGACCCAAGAAGACCTTTCAGCCAACATTTACACCTTTTTTGCTGAAAAAACAACAACAAAACAACTTTTCATCGGGCACTTTGTTGACGGACGCAATAGCTGAATTGTTAGACCGTTGTACTGTCAATCTGAGGGTGCTGAGTTAGTGATCCCGGTATTGACGCTTGGTGGATTAAGGGTGGAGATTTTTTCCCATCTCCCAGGGCAGCATGATTATGTGCAAGCTTTCCAGTACTTTATTCCACTTCGTGTGCATTCACATACAAAATATAAAATTAATACGCATGTTAAAGATTGGTATGGATACGCCTATCCTCGGTCGGAGACCAAGCTATAGGCGCTTTACAAACACGGGGTCATTCGCACAACAGACCTGGGTAGAGCTGACCGACGGCTGCCACAGGGCGCTCATCATTCGTTCCCTGTGTCATTCAATCAGATTTCAGGCACGCACACCTACACACTCAGACAGACATGTAACATTTTACGTGTATGAACGCTTTTTTTTGTTTGGTTTTATTTACCCCACCATGTAGGCAGCCATACTCCATTTTGGGAGGGGTGCATGCTGGGGTGTTCTTGTTTCCACAACCCACCGAACGCTGACATGGATTACAGGATCTTTAACGTGCGTATTTGATCTTCTGCGCGCGTATACACACGAAGGGGGTTCAGGCACTGGCAGGTCTGCACATATGTTGACCTGGGAGATCGGATAAATCTCCACCCTTTACCCACCAGGCACCGTCACCGAGATTCGAACCCCGGACCCTCAGATTGAAAGTCCAACGCTTTAACCATTCGGCTATTGCGCCCTTGATTGATCCAGTGATCTATGTCAGTGCACAGTGGGTTTTAGAAACACGAACATATCCAGCATGCATATCAGTCTCTGAAAACGAAGTATGGCTCCGAATGTGGCGGCGAAAAAAACAACTTGAGTCATACACGAAAAAAAAATGGGTGGCGCTGTAGTATAGCGACGCGCTCTCCCTAGGGAAAGCAGTCCGAATTTCACACAGAGAAATCTGTTGTGATAAAAAGAAATACAAATACAAAAGTCCACTGGAACAAACGAGGATCGAACTGCAGCCCACGAACGCAGATGGAACGAATGGCGCAGAGGTAAACCGCAGGAGTTGAAAAGGTGGAGCCGGATTACGAGAACTGACAAATCTTGTGTGGTATATGTTAGGAATATGGTCTGTTTTGTTTTGGAGCAAAGTATTAACGAAGCGTTGAGTTCGTATCACAGGGCAGTCGACCACAGTGCGCAGTTAGTCTGCCATATCGGCATCGCGATGAGCAGTTGGTCTGTTACTGACGGCGCATATTTTTTTCTCCCTTTTATTTATTTCCTTTTTAAAAATAAATATTGTCGACATTTTTGTTGTTGTTGATAATGTCGAGCTAGGGAGATCAATATTTGGGATTTAGACGTGAACAATAGAGAGAGAGAGAGAGAGAGAGAGAGACTTGCTCTTGTGTCTGAAAATCGGCTGAGCACGAAACATACAAACGTTCAACGGACTTGACTCTTTATGTTTAGGCCTTACCAGCCCCCAAGCCCCCTTTAGCTTAGGGGAAGGAAGAATCCGATCAAGCAGTTCCAACTGTAGTGTGTGTGCACCTGTCAAGAGCAAACAAGAACCAAAACAAAAACCACCAAACAACATCACCACCTCAGTAAGAACAACTTCATAGAAGTTTTCCTGTGTATGTCTGTCGGCATCGGGTGGTCCGAGATTATTGCCTTTCTTTCTTTTGTGGGTGGGTAGGGTGGCGGGGAGTGGAGGTGATAAGTAGTGTGTCTGTATGTAGGAGAGTGGGGGAAAAGGGTGGAGGAGTTAGGGGGCGGGGAGTGGAGGTGACAAGTAGTGTGTCTGTATCATGTAGGAGTGTGTGGGGGTGAGGGGGTGAGGGGGAGGGGGGGGGGGGACAGAGAAGATGGTTGGCCATGGAGGAGTCAGAGGGCGGGGAGTGGAGGTGATGAGGAGTGTGTCTGTATGTGTGATTGTCTTTCACTTTCTACGACGCTACAACTTGGCTACAGGGAGCCACATTCTCATTTTGTACAGTTTTTTGTTTGTTTTTTGTTTGTTTTTCATGGAAGCGTGGACTCTTTTCTTTTTTCTTTTCTATTCCTTTTAATGAGAACTGTAACAAATGCGTACATTTCGAGTCAATGATGTTTGAGTACAAACATGTTCAAGAGTACAAACAGACGGCCGTGTACAGTGTGCCGCGGACAAATTATACGAGTACACTAAAGCGCGCACACACATTTCAAGTGTAAGCATTTGCAAACAAGCTTACAAACGTACGAACACGGGCATACACACAATCCTATAGTATAAAAATAAAAACAAATGACACTCAATAACAGCTATAAATACAAATTCAGACAGACAATCAGTGATCGTCAAGGTTTTGAGTTTCAGTTTCAGTAGCTCAAGGAGGCGTCACTGCGTTCGGACAAATCCATATACGCTACACCACATCTGCCAAGCAGATGCCTGACCAGCAGCGTAACCCAACGCGCTTAGTCAGGCCTTGAACTTTACCAAAATAATCAGTGGAGAAAGATTCGTTAGTTGTTCAGTGGGGTTTTTTTTTTGTTTTTGTTTGTTTTGTTTTTTTCTTCAAATAAAAACAAATACTTGGTCAGTTACCCCTTCACGGCAGAATGTACTGGATTTTCCGATTTTTTTTTTTTTAATTTTTTTTTTTAATATAACTTTTCAGCAGAATCTCTTATATAAGAGTCTCTTATATATCAGAAAGAGAGAATCAAACAGAAAAGAAAAGAAATCGTGCGGCACGGAACGATGTAGCCTGCGCCCTCAGTGGACTGCCACGTCCACCGGCGACATTTCTACCTTAATCATTCCAAAAATGAAAGAAATTGTGTCAAATTATATGTTGTGAAAACAGGTATATTTTATATGAGGAGTTTGATTTTATTATTATCATTATAATGTTGAGGGCTATGAGTAAAAAAGAAGAAGAAAAAAAATTTATAATGTTGAGGGCTATGAGTAAAAAAAGAAGAAGAAAAAAAATTTCCCGCGAGGCGGATTTGAACCACCGACCTAAGGATTGCCATCTTTCCAACCTCTACAGTCCTCCGCTCTACCAACTGAGCTATCACGGGACCCTGTGACATTTCACAAAATAAAATTTATATATCGAAAATCATATTACGGCTCTTGACCGGTTCCTTTGTACGGAAAGATGCCATCCATGGTTTTATTATTCTGTCCCTGATGGGGGAGGTGGTGTAGAGCACTGATTCTATCCCAGTTTAGAAAACGATATTTCGCAGTATCTGGGCGAGGCAACTCTGGCTACCGAAGCGCTCGCCGGGGTCCATGGCCTTTGGGAAAGAGGGCCATGCACAGCTTCAGCCTTTCATTTACCGCTAATTTGATCTCGATCCCAATGCTCAGAATTTAGCACATGACTTAACTCCACTTCTCTTCCATCGATCCATCAACTAAAAAATAAAGATAAATTAAAAACAATATTAAAAAAAAAATTTAAAAAAAGGGAGGGAAAGGCAGTTGTTAGCATCTGGCAGGCACGGACATCTTTCACACAAAAGTGTCGATGGTATTGTCCTCCAGCTGCGTCATCGTTTCTTTTACGTGACGCTTTTAGATTGGGTAACGACGTATGATTTATGTGACGTAACTTTTATTACCAAGGCCTACTGGATAGGAGAGGGGAGGGAGGAAGGAGAGGTGGGGGTGGGATTGGAACGACAAAGAACAAATCCTGCTTGTCTGTATCCTACACTTGGTCTGGGACAGCTGTTCTCGTCGTTGTCGCAGCGGTTGAGGGATGAGCTTCTGCGGGCTTGACTTCGTCGTGCAACAGCATGGCCAGCCTTGCCGTCGCTGTTGGAGTGGCCAATTCAAGTTGGTCAATCATGTCTTATCATATTTGATGTGTTCCTCATAATGAAACTTGTTGCGTCATTGGACTGATTCTAAGCGGTCGATGTCCTGTTGTTGGTATCGATTCCAGACTAATGGTGAGAATTTTTTTCAGTATTGGTCGGACTTGTATTGGACTTGTATGACCTGATGGCCTGGAAGTTGACTGCACTCCTCCTCAAGAAGCCTAATGTTTTGCTTTGAACAGATGTTCTCAATGTGCTGTCCTCCTGAATGGGGTCTCAGCTCTTGAACTGTCACTCTGAGGTATTTGGTGGACTCCACTGTCTGCAGCTGGTATGTGGCTATGCAGTTTGTACGCATGCCTCCGTATCTTCCTTTTTGTTACAGGCAGGGTGTTGCATTTTCCAGGGTGGAACACACTGGTGTGGGTCTCCAACATGTTTTTCCTTTGACAGTGTCGGTGTATCTGGTCTTTGTATTTTACTAACTAGATGGAATGTGATAATACTGTACTCCATATGTTTTATGGAAAACAATGTATTGAATATTGATTGTGTTGTTTTTCCATTTTGCTTCTTGTCACCAAAAACATATATATATATATAGAAGTCCATGGCTTGACACACATTAATCAAAAAAAGTTTCTTCAGTTCCCAGTCACTCCCAGTCCGTTTCAACCTTCAAAACCAGTCTCAAGACATCTGCTTTTAACTGCCTTTAATTGATCTCCTGATGCCTGCTACAGTGTGGTGTGTACTTTTTTGTTTTCAGTGGGTGTTGTGTGGAGGGGAAAGAGGCAGAGCAAGGCTGATTTTTGGGTGTTGTGGTTGGGTTTGCATTGATAGGGCATTACGATGTATGCAACTGGTTTTGACGATGCAGAGTTAGTGCTTCTCCTGCCATCATGCAATGCCTGGTAGACTTTTCTGAGTCTTCCCATGATGGCTGCATTTTTAATCCAGACATTGATTTCAACATCAAGGAACAGATTGTTTAAAATGATGGGAGTCCAAGTAAGTAGCTCACTAGCTGTCAACAACACCTCAAGAGTTGAAGTCACTGATGAAGGTGGCATGTTCACAATATGACCAATGATACCCACCTTTTTCTTCTTCTTTTTTTTTTTTTAATGTTTTTTTTACAGATGGTCAGGTCAAAAACATTAAGTGCATGGTGATTTGTTTCCCATTTCACTTTTTTTTCTAAACAAGATAACCAGACATCAGTTCTGATGTTTGTTTTCTTAGGGGTTTTTTGTTTGTGTTTTATGAGACTGAATCAAACCAGTTTTCTGGAATGCATTTCCTTCCATTAACATAAACATGCACTCACAAACAGTCCAGCACACACAGTTCAGGTTCAGTCACTGGCTTTAATAAATCTGTAAAGTGGCTCTGATACAACTGCATGCATACAGATAGCCTTTCCAAACATATCCACCATAAACTATAATTCCAGCAACATCATAAAAAGTGCAACCTTCTAATGGTCTTATATGCCTGTCCACATAACAATAACAGATCATAAAAAAAGAACATATGTCTATTTTTGTCATTTTTTGTTTTGTCTGTCTGCTTGCTTTCTTGAATATGTTCCATCCAAACTGCATCATAGGTGCAAAAAAACAAAACAAAAAAAAAAAAAGTGATCAATTTATATCAAAAGTTCATGACTGCTGATCAACAGTGAAAAGTCCAGTTCAATACAAGAAATGAAAATGATTTTGCCTGTCAATGGAATGAAGACATCTAGGGGTCAATGTTAATCCAACACTGTATCTTTTTGCTTATGTAATGGTGTATATAACGGTGAACATGGACCACTTGAATGATCACATTAGGTAATATCTACCAAAGTACAACATAAACATAAACAACCATACACACATCTCACATCAAGTAATTACAAGGGTCTGCTCTTTCCAATGAACTCTCCACAACATTCCATGACCTTCAGAAATAGGTTACACTGTATGATCCATCAAACCCAATGAAGCTTTACAAAAAAAAAAAAAAAAAAAAAAAAAAAGCTGAAAAGTAAAGTAATAGAAAGAATGGAAAGAAAAGGAGTGTCTGGGTCCCTCTAACCTACACCACACATCAGTCATACCAACTGACAATAATAGAACAATGTTAATAAACAGTGAAGTTGGTTCATCATCCAGCCCTCATCACAGACTGCAGCAGCAGAGTCTCATCGCAACAGGCAGTTGTGTCACATGAATGATGAAGGGCATTACGCCCTGACAGTGAATCTGTATGTGTGTGTGTGTTTAGCTGTAGAGGTCATCATCTCCATCCTCGCCGCCAAAGTTCCCTCCGCCTGATCCACCTTGGCTGGGACCTTGACTCCCACCTGTCTGACCAGGGAACCTGAAAATACACAAAATTCCAGAATGTAAGGACTGAAAAACAGATAATTTCTTGCATTCCACTTCACAACACACTGCAATCAAAAATAAGGTGAGTAAATGCCTTGTAAAGTTCCAAGTCTATAAAGATTGTCCATCAAGGTGTGCATACTGAATTGTACCACACTCAAACCTAACTTTAAAATGTCCAAGAAATAGGAAACATGCTTGCTTGCATTATAATCATTCACTGAAAATTGTGGGTAACAATAAAATTCTGATGTTCACAAGTATACACTATAGCTGTATTCAATGTCAGTGCACACATTTTTCCCAGCATCTCAGAATCACTAAAAATGAATTCTCACTCAGTACAAAGAGCCCTTATATTCCTATGAGATCCACAATTCAGAATCAGACTAAGTTGTGAGCATAGCATAAAAATCAAAATAGGCCACATGGATGTGACTGCCTAGCTCCTAAGTGTGGTGGAGAAATCCGAGCAAGTCTGTGCAGCAAACCAAGTAAGGGAGATAAATACACCAACATTTTCAGGGTAGTGTTGGTGGTTACTGCTGAGCTCTATAAACATTTTGTGATCACAAACTTGGATCCCATGTTTCAAATCCTTGGTTCAAAAACTGTTGTTATAATTTTATATATAATTATTTCGCATTCAGAAGAAAACAACTGATGTGGACTGCGACAGCTGTTTCCCAATCTTTATCGTAATTATTGTCTTCACAAAGTACCAGGCTAAATAAATTATTTTATAAATAACCATAAACACTTTCATTTCAGCATTGCAAACGAGAGAAGAAGAGTGGAAACAATATTAATACATAGCTCAAGGGGTTTAAGCTCACCTGAAGTTTCCACCAAATCCTCGGCTTTGCTGAAGTGTCTGAGCAAACATTTCGTACTTGCGGATGTCATTGTCTGTCACAGACCGACGGGCAAACTTCATCGCTTCTTCAAAATGGGCTCGGGAAATTTCAGGGACAGGATCATAATCTTCTGTTTCCTGAAGAAAACATAATTTCAATTTTGTTAATTTCAGAACCATAAAACATGCTAACTTTTTCTCTGAATATTTTTTCTCTCACACATACACTATTTGAACTACAGAATTATAAATTTTACTACATGTCCACCCAACTGTGCCTTTTATTTCTATCAAAGATGGAGAATCAAATTTTAAATAGTATCATGAAACTAACTGCCAGTTATCCAGTGGACAAAAGCACAAATATATGGGCTACGAAAGCCTCATTGTGATGGAATAGCTTATTTTACTCACTTTTGAGTCTGTTATAACCCGTTGTTCAGTTATGTGTGTGTGTGTGTGTGTGTGTATGTGTGATTTTCTCTGGAAATACTTTGTCTACCAATCTGGATTAAACATAGTGAGGAAAAAAAATCTTCACAGTCATACCAATAATAGGCTGTAAGTCTTCCGGATTAAGCTGTATTTCCAGATCATGAACACTATATTTTGTTGAGGCTACATATCCAGAAAATCATAATAAGGCTATTCCCCGCTGCCAGAAAGTAGAAAATGGCATGATTTTTTTTTTTTTTTTTTTTTTTGCATTCAAAACAAAAGGAATACAAATTATGGACAGAACACATACAATGACACTAACTACACCATCAAAGTGTTTACAGCATATAAATATTTTAAAGAGGATACTGAACTAGAATGAACATAAAAAAAAACTGAATTGATGGTCTCAGTTTCAGTAAGCCTGGTGTACATTGATCTGGTGAAAACAGCTTTGTGTTGCTGTGCGCCGGAGTCAATGGCAATGTTTCATTTACCACAGACTTAAGTTGTTTTTTTTAAAATAATTGAGATACATTAAAATAACATGTTGCCATCTAGAATAATCAATTTACTGCACACACACACACACACAAAAAAAAACAACAACCAAAAGTGTAAACAATTTTGGTTCAGTGTTGGCAGACGCATTTTATCCCTCTAAATCTACTTACTTCTGACCTGAATCCCCCTAAAAGGCCTTTTTCTTTCTTCCCAAGCTAAATAATATTTAATGCAGAACACGTTTTTCACGATCTTTAAAAAAAAAAAAAAATCTTTCTTTCCCCCAAAATGATTCCTTTACTGGATAAATGAGTGTAACTTAAGTGAGTCTTGACGGCCTTGCCTCTTGTTTTTTGGGGGTTTTTTTTATTTTTTTTTTTATTATGTAGTCAAATACATCATAAGGAGCATCGCAACAGCCGTTGTTGGCAACATCATACCCAAGTTTCACCCCCCTGAGAATTGCCCAAGATAAAAAAAAAAAGAAAAGACTGGACAATGTACCCTTTAGTCACTGTTTATTCACTTGCAGACAATAATTCTGTACACACTTGCAGATGAAACACATGCAAATCCTATTCAGTTTAAAAAATACCACAGACTGAGATCATGTTACAGACAGTATGAATGGAAGAAAAAAACCATGCTGTACCATGTCTGCATCAGGGTTCTGTGCCCGAGCCTTTTCATAGCGGATCTCCGCCTCAATGGCCAGTCGGATGGCCAGCTTGCAGGCTCTCTGGCAGATCTCTGTCAGGTCAGCACCACTGAAGCCTTGGGTCACCTTGGCCAGGTAGTCCAGATCCACATCCTGAACACATCGTTTATGCCATATTATAACCACCAACAATCAGTCTTCTAGCACCCTTCACATCATTGTGCACAAGTGTTGTTACTGAGAGTAATATGCATTTGGAGGAATGACAGCAACATCTAGACACCTGATTCAAAAAGGTTGTTTTTTCAAGCCAAAACACACAATTTTTAACCCACAGTACCCCCCCCCCCCACCCACCCCCAGCCCCCCACAAAAAGAAAGAACAGCCACAGCTTTCAATAGAACTGGCATCCTTATTCACAACTATCCTTTTCCAGACAGCAGTGAATGAAAGCTATCTCGACCTTTGATTTTATCTCAAAGTTTGCAAAAATGCTACCAGTACAGGAAATGCAGAAAGGGGATGAAAAATAGATTACCTTTGCAACTGGTGATTTTCGCAGGTTGGCCTTCAGGATGCTGACACGGGACTTCTCATCTGGCAGGGGAATGTAGATCAGCTGGTCAAGACGTCCAGGTCGCAAAATGGCTGGGTCAATGATGTCAGGTCTGTCAACACACCAATAATTGTAAATATCCTGAAAACCCTATTCTAGCTTTCAACATCCTCCCTAAGAGATCAATGTAAAAAGATAATTGAGCATTCTGGACCCCAATAGAACACTTGCGATTGTATTCATTTTCTTTAGCACTTCTTACAATTGATATTTAAACTGTACAAAATATATACATAAACAAATACATAGAAATATACAAAATGAATAAAGCACAAAATAACAAAACTTGAACAGCAAATATTATAGTCATAACTGAAAATGAATGCCAGTAATAAGCACACACAAAGTGAAATAGCTAACAAAAACATAAAATCATCTGCTCCTGCAAGTACTTAAAAAAAAAAGAAAAAGAGATGTTGACCATGTGCTGAAAGCATTTCAGAGCAAGCCACAGCCAGTGAAGGTAAGAAAGGTACCTGTTGGTGGCTCCAATAATGAAGACATTCTTTTTGGCACTCATGCCATCCATCTCCGTCAGAAGCTGGTTAATCACACGGTCAGCAGCACCACCTGAACCCAGCACAACAATTTATATTTTATTGTGTTCATTTTGATCATCATCATTATCATGATATATTTCCAGATCAACTGACCACATAATAATTATCATGAAGTCTACTAAATCATTATGGCTAATTCTGGAAGTTGACTACTGTATACAGTTCAACATAAAGATATTCAGCACAATTATATCTAAAAGCAGTTGAGCTATCTTAAACTCATTCTTCAGTATGCATACAAAAAATGGCCCAGAATGAGAAAATCAATTTACTGTGATCCATTGTTACTTAATTTTCAGCCCAAAAGTCAGATAAATTACCTCAAACCAAAAGAAGACAGACATGGGGTCAAGACTGAAGAACTTTGAGAGTTTGCATGAGTTTTCTCCCTCTCTCTCTTGAACAGGCAATAATGGAACAATCCTTCTGCTGACAATCTCTGACTCTAGCAAAATAATCACTCACCTCCATCTCCCACACTGCCACCTCTGGCCTTGGCTATGGAGTCCAGCTCATCAAAGAAGAGTACACAAGGTGCTGCAGATCTTGCCTGTGTTGTAAACAAACAATAGTTCATGACAGTAAAATCAACAAACATTACTGTTTACACAAATGTAGACAATAGTCAGATGCCCCAGTAAATAATCTATGGTGCTCTAGTGCCTCTGAGTTGGTATTCAGAATGAAAACTTTAATATTAATATCCTGCTAAGCCCCTTCTTTGCAAATAACTGAAATAAACTGAGAATACTCATACTGATTAATTCTTTCTAATCAATAGAATGCATACTGTACAGCATGGTATGCGCTTGCAACTTTGCTTGGCTGGGTATTTTGTGTCAACAGGGATGTGACCTCATTCATGTCAAGACTTATTTGCAAGGAAAAGCAGATGACAAGACAATAAAATTCTGTTCATTTTGATGCGCAAAATGAAACATGCCCCTGATCCCTGGATATTATGGACAGCAAGTAGAAACTGCTAAAGATGTACAATGCCCCCATCGTCCAATCTAGTCCAACCCACCTTGTCAAAGATGTCTCTGACATTGGCCTCAGATTCACCAAACCACATGGTGAGCAGCTCAGGGCCCTTGATGGAGATGAAGTTTGCCTGGCACTCATTGGCAATGGCTTTAGCCAGGAGGGTCTTACCACAGCCAGGAGGACCATAGAACAGCACACCCTTGGATGGGGTCATGCCGAACTTGAGGAACTTTTCTGGATGCTCCACTGGATACTGTACATACCAAGGTTAAGAATGTGAAGACAAAAGAAACAAAACATACACATACTCAAAATCAAATTTCAGCAGGAAAGATGAAAAAAAAAAAAAACCAAAAAAAACCCCAATGTTTTTCCCAAACAAAAATCAGAAAACAAAACAACCGAACACATAAATTATAGAGTATAAAACAGTTATTGTGCTGATAAGCCAATCGTAAGTCATGACCTTTATCTCTCTCCCTGATTTGCTATACCATTAAGGAAACAGCCACTAAGATCATACTGATGTCTTCCATCCTACCTAATCTCATTTCTTTCAATACTTCCAGTAACTGAGGAAATAAAGTTATAGTCTGCTATATGCACACACACCCACCAGCCAAAACAGCGCTATTGCATACAATTCCTTTTGTTATGTGAAAAAGTAACAATATACCCATCATTTCTGTTTTTCGTTTTTGTCAACAGGTCAGCAGAATATAAAAATAGATCTAAACCATCTTTTGCTGCAAACAAAGCATGTCACTTACTTGCACCAACTCCTGCAGTTCTTTCTTGACGTTCTCCAGACCACCAACATCCTCCCAGGTAACATTGGGCACCTCCACAGATGTTTCACGAAGAGCGCTGGGGTTGCTCTTGCCCAGAGCCCACTGTTACACAAAATAGTGTCAAGTGATTTGCATGTAATAAAACAATAAATCATCAAGACTGCCTGTTGAATTTTTTTGTTCTCTTTCCAACAACTGAACTGTCTACTCAGAACACACTGGTCCCTTTTGTTTCCCTTTGGCATCTACAATTCTTTTGTCAGACTTTTCATTTACATTACAGTACGATGCAAGGGTTTCTTGCAATGATATAGGTATCAAAAGTAATGAAAATACCTAATATACATTTGACAAGAGTTAAATATGAAAAATGAATTTTTAAGTATTATAGCTACTGTTCCATTTGCTAGTAACAGGCATAAGATTGGGAAATTGTGATTGAGTCTGAAAGGTGGGTGTCTGGGGGCGAAGCCCCCTGAAGCTGAAGGTTTTTTCTTGATTTCAAACCATAAAATCTGCACTTGCGGGCCACTAATTCTGCTGAGGTATTCCAACCCACAGAAGACAAAAAATCAGTCCAATTCTTCCTAAACTGAAGTGTTTTTGCTTCCAAACCTGTAAAGTCAGCCTTGGGGGCATGATTTTCAAAATCGTGTCTGTGTGTGTGTGTGTGTGTGTGGTTTCAATGCAACTCTGTGTATATGAGAAAGACAGACAGACAGACAAAGAGACTGAGAATAGGGGTCGGGCTGGACATGGGAGGAAAGAGTTAAAGTTCATGTATCTATACTGCTTTAAATACAACTCTCCGTGTGTTAAAACTCTTTGTGTCAGTCAGTCAGTGAGTGTGTGTTTGTGTGTGTGTGTTTTCAAGGAAAATGTTCTTAGTACACAAGTTTGCACTGTACCAATATAACTGACCATCTGGTCTCTTCAGCTGTAGTCTCTGTTCCACTGACATGCATGTGTGTTGGTTGAGGAAAGAAAGGGGGAAGTGGAATGACTGGAGGGAGGAGAGGGTAGGTCTGTGACTGGTTATATCACTTCCAAGCAGTCAAGGATTCTCAGCTGGAGCTAGTGGTCAGTGTCTTGGCTCCATGCCAAAATTGCCACAGTCATTGACAGTGGTTTCATACCCCCCCCCCCCCCCCCCCCTCCTTCCCTCAGCACTGGTAGGAGACTCAAAGAGAGAGGGAGGGGTACCTCAGCAAATCATGAAAGTGAAGTCTGCAGGAGGGGGACAGGGTGTGGGGGGGGACTTTTGGACTTCGATTTTGGTGCTCTGACAAGTCACTGGATCGCCTCCCAAGGGGTCAACAAACGACGCTTTCAAAAGAGCATTCCGTTTTCATTTTTGACAGATCATCGGTAAACGATACAGAACAGCCCATCAGCTTTTTCTTTCTTTCTTTTTTCTTCTAGAAAACGGACGCTCCGTCTTTAATGCAAATGTGAAAACAGATTTCCGTGCCTAGACTGAAGAGTTGCACTCACACAATCTGACACCAATCGCACTTGGCCTTGCCCGCAGTGTCCATTTTGTGAATGACGTCGCCTACCTGTAAAATTTTTTTTTTTTATTCTTCTGTTTTCACGATCTCATCTTGCCAGACCCAGTTCCACTTATAATTCACTCCTTTATTGATCTCTACAACAAAAATCCTCTAATCCTTTGAGAGTTTTCTCATTTTGTCAATGACTGAAGACGATCCACGAAATCAGGCATCTTTGCAAGTTGTGAAGCCTGCGAGTGAGTTTTGTAATTCTGACCGATTACAGATCAGCTGAATGATGACAGAGGAGCAACGGAACACTTATTCTCAATTGGTTCGCTTATCCAAACATGGGGTATTTTAGCAAATGCTGTGGGTCTATCTTGTCGACTGGTCGGACAACGTTCGTGCAACCTTCGTGGGTCGGAAAAAAACCTCACCCACCCCTCCACTCCTCCGATTTTCTCAACGGATTTACGCGATCTCAAAAAATGGCCTCTGGAGCCAATTTTCGGTCAGAAATCTGACTATAGTCGGAAAAATCTCATGCCTGAGAAATGAAACAGACTTTCAAACATAAAGTTGTTTCAACACTGACAACAAGCATCAACTGTTATGAAAAATAAAATTTCTATTTTACAAAAGTGCACTTGTGTGGACAATTTTTACAAGCCTTCAACATTTGCCTTCAACATTAAAAAACCACAACATAGAGGAATATATTAAGACATGAGACAAATCAATTATAAAGGACGATCCACTTTTTTGACATTCAACTGTACTTACGGGAAGGTTCTACCATGGAAAAACGCAAAAAATCTTTTTTTTGCATGAGCTGGGGTTTTCCGTGATTTAGATTCCGAAAACCCTTACCGATTTCGTAGTATCAATGCCTTTTGCAGTCAAGTTTCATAAGTATTTTTAAATAATTATTTTCTGAGGTATGCATGTTAAAATTAAAACAGAAATGTAGCTAATTAATTATGCATAAACTTCAAAAAATCATATCTCAGCTTCTACTGAACATAAAAACAAAATTTAAACACAAAAATAAACACCAGAATCCTCTCAAACCCCCTAAAAACTGAGCTAAAACAGTCCAAAACAAAGTATTTAATTGGCTGTTGGTAGAAGGGCCACATAGCAGCAACCTAGTTCTCAACCAATCAGAGGCCGCGTCAGTAATGGCCTTTGGCTTGACACTGTTTGTGAAACAAATGGAAGCTGATTGCTGAAGTTGCATGCATTGCCTGTTTTCAACACACAGTGAGTGTATAAACTTGTTTTTGGTCAGAAATGGGTAAGAGGAAGGCTTTTTACAAGTCCAAAAAGCGTGTGCCTCCACAGAAAAGGAGAAAATTAGAGCAGAGTGGTGCAAAAGATGATAGTTCAGGCGATAGTGGTGATGACAATGCAGCTAGTCTGTCGTCTGCTACAAGTGCTTAGGGTGAAAAACTTTCTCACACTCTGGATGTAGAGTTTGACAAGGATGATGAACTCTCAGGGTATAGATTTGTTGATTGTGAACTGTTAGTTCAATTTGTGAATGGACTTTTGTGCCCTGATTGCCAGAAACCACTGGGTTCAAGTCACCTATCTTCTGTGAAAGAAGAAAGAACCGATCTTGCTCCTTTGTTTACATTTGAGTGTGGATGCAAAAACAAGGTCAGTTTCACAACTTCTAAGATGATAAACAAAGTTTTTGAAGTAAACAGAAGATTTCCATTGTCTATGTTTGCAATAGGAAGACACCAGGCTCAGGGAAAAAGATTTTTAGGGAACATGAATATCCCCACTTCTTTGAACAACAAGACATAGAAATATGGCCTTCGATACATCAACTTTTTAGGAGACAGTAAGACCTACACTACATTGAAGAATGAAGCCATTTATGAAAATGTGACAATTAGAAAATTAGATTGCTGTGGCCATGTCCAAAAAAAGGATGGGTAGACATCTTTCAAACAAAGTCAGTGATCTGAAAAAACATTCAGCCATAGAGGAAAGACAGTAAAAGGTATTGGAGGCCAGAACAAACTTAACAAAAAAGCCATCCTGATAATTCAAAAACTATGGTGCAGCTGTCAGAAAGAATCCAGGCAATTTAGATAAAATGAAACAGGCTCAGCTGGACAGAAAAAGAGTTGCATCAGGACAAATACAGGCAAATGCTGTGATGAAGTTTGCTTGACGACATAAAGCGCTGACTGCTGCGGACCAGGAGGGTGAAAAAACTGAGGAGTATTACCAGGCAGGGGCCCATGAGTAGTACAGTGAGTCAGAAACTATTTAAGCATGCACCACATGATGGAAAAAAGTCATTTGAAGTACTTTAATACATAATTAGGATGCAGTCAAAATGAAAACTTTAAAGCCCATTTTCTCAAAACGCAATTTTCGCCATTTATGTTCACCATTTCCCAAATATCTAAAAAAAACTATTCATCAGATTGAGCTCAAATTTTCAGTATGTGTTTATTACACATTTTGCTACATTTTGTTGGGAGCTTTTGGTAATTTAGGCCTTATAAATGAATTTGTATTTTTCCAGTTTTTCACATAATTTAGAAGACCAAAACAACATTGACTTTTTTCTATGACTTTTTTCCTGCCAACACATTGTTCCCTGTTCATCTAACAGTGTTTCTGTGACATTTCATACAAATAGCATGTTTAGTTCTTATGTTATCAGGGAAACCCTGATGGAACCGTTTTTCCGTACGCACTACTTTTCACAAAATTCAAACCCTATTTACAATGTGAAGATATGACAAAATCTTAAGCTGATTTCAGATATGCAAACAGTAAAACTTAAACTAAATACAGACCAAATTTGAAACAGATTGGTTGAAATTTAGTGGGTAAACCAAGATGATAAAAATTGGTAATTTTAGGTGTTTTCGGGTGATAGAACTATGCCTTACACGGAAGTCGTCCATGGTCACAGCCAGAGAGTCCAACACTTCAGCATCAATGGTGTCATCCTCCAAATCGATCAGATCCATTTTCTCACGGATTTGTTGCAAGGCGGCTTCTGAACACAGAGCTGCCAAATCAGCTCCTACATGGCCATGGGTCTCCGAGGCAACCTGTTGACAAATACATAGGTACATTAAAATACAATCATTTTTTGACTTTTCATAAGTGGAGTGGTAACTTAGTTGTTATGTGCCTGTTTTGGAATCTAAATGTATGGTATCAAATTCCACACTTGCCAGAAATTTCTCCCCCGCTACACTTTGAGTGGTGGCCTGGATATTTGTCATTTGGATGAGACAATAAACTGAGGTCCTGTGTGCGGCATACACTTAGCACATGTAAAAGAACCATGGCAAGAAAGAGTTGTACCTGGCAAATTTTTGCTGTAAAATCCATGCTAATCTACATGCATAAATGCATGCATCGCTGAGGCCTGACTGAATAAAACAGGAAAGAAATAATGAGTGCCTAACAGCAGGCTCAGTCAACTCTACTCAAATAGGCAGCCTGTTGAGCAAGTGACTGTAAAGCACTTAAGAGTTTGGTCTCTGACCGAGGATAGGCACTAAATAAATGTCCATATCAACTAATCAATCCAAACCAACAAAACAGACTAAATGTAATCTCTCTTGTCAAAGCACGTTTATTCCAATTATATTTGCAACTGGTGAATGAAACTTGTAAATAAAATCTTCACTTATGTATAAACAAGTGAACTGTATGCCAGAATGACTGACTTTATTTTTTAACTTTTCATCATAAGAGTATAGTTTGTTGTTTTTTAAGCTACAAACAACGGACAATGCATCATAAATACTTTTATTTTTTTCAAAATATCTGCAAATATGATTATTGTAGGGAAATGACACGAAGATATAGGTTTAACCTTCTTCCCCCTGAACTGCCCGATATGGCCCGCTGGGAGTGCTGTATTCAATCCCTGAACTGCCCAGTATGGTCCATGTTAACAGCGTTAATTTACCCTAACCTTCACTTTTAGCAGTCTCATAATGCACTGAGAGTGGAAGTACATCTGTTACTTCCTTCCAGTGCTGCCAATTTGAAATCTGAAACAAGTGGATCGGTCAAGTTGTTTCTGAGCTATGAATTTTTTAAGTTAATTTTTTTGGGGGAAAAAATGGCTGAGAATGATTCATTAAACATGCCTTCAATCATGGGCAACTGTTATGAGGTATCTTTATTTGTAGCCGAGTATTTAGAGAATGAAAAAAACACACACACAAACAGATCACCCAGTGAGAGTTAGTTTTCATAATCTTTGACGCACACACAGTTAAAGACTGGGATGTTTTAAAAAATCATTCTTCACAATTAAAATGTTCAGAATGCACTTGTATGTAAACTATGACATTTTCTGCACATCATGAACTGTCTTCTGCAACAAATAAATTGTATAAGATAAGGATTGATTTATTTTGTTTGGTAGTGCGAGTTGAATAAGCAGTTAATTCCCTTCACAAAAGACAGTTCCCTTGGGATTTTTCTGTCGGGGGACAGAGGGTTTAATTGTCTCAACATTCACTTGGTGAGGTCTATAATAATGTGTACTCAAACAGTAACCAAATCAAAATTTAACCCACATGCTTACTAACCTGTTCAAGATCAACATCATCTCCAAGCTTCATGTTCTTGGTGTGGATTCTCAGGATCTCCAAACGACCAGTGGCATCAGGAATGCCAATGTCCACCTCACGGTCAAATCGACCTGCAAGCAAAAAACAATTACTTTTTTTCTCTTCACTCTGCTCTTTCAGAGTATATACTGTATTGACTTGCCAGAAAAAAAAATTGTTCTGAAGGACATAAAAAACCAAGCAAAAATACCCATACAGCCCCCACCCCACCCCTCCCCAAAGTAAAGTTTCTTAATTAAATAATGCCCCAAACCCCTATTTCTCTAAAACTAAAAACTGAGTGATATTTAATATACAGATAAGTTTTGTGCTTGTGTGGCGGAGAAATTCCTTCTATACTTTTACAACCTTGGTCTTAACAAAACAAAATTAGGTGCATTAAAATAAATGCACTCCTGGAACTACATCAGAGAGAGCACCCCCAAAAGCTGTTTTTATCCAAGACAGCCACTGTTGTTAATAGCAACCATTAAATATTGTCAAAAAGTCACAAGTCATAGTAAAAAAATAATAAATATTTTTAATTTTTGGGTGCCAAACATTACCCTAAAAATATATATTAAAAAAAAAAAAATCAAGGTACAAACCAAAACGACGGAGGGCAGCATCTACGCTGTTGGGCCTGTTTGTGGCTGCCATGACAATAACATGAGACCGCTGTTTCAAGCCATCCATCAAAGTAAGCAGTTGGGACACAATGCGGCGTTCCACTTCTCCATGGGTCTGGTGTGGGAATAAAAGGAAACATTTCGTAAGTCCTATGTGTAAAGAGTCAAACCTGTCAAGGATTAACAAACAGACAAATACAAAAACAACACATTCAATCAAACGCTACAGGTGATGTGACTGAGCCATGTTTCCTGCAAAGGGAAAGCAAGTTCAACACAGCGTGTCGAAGATCCTGATGCTATATACAATGTAATAAACAAAAGTAATTTCAGACACTGCCTAGAATATAAATCTTGGGCATTTATTTTTATAATTTGCATAGGGGTTTTTTTCCCCCTGTTTTTGTGTTTTTTTCTGCATCATAATCTGTACCATTTCAGTGGCATTACTCCCATGCTGCTCATTCCAGGCCCCCAATTCACAGCCACGCCCGAGATTGTCCATCAGTCCCAGAATCGGCAGTCCACATGGCACAACCAATATTACAGTTTATTAGGTCGCCAGGAGGCCACACACCAGAGAAGACCCTGTACAATTGCTCAGTCACTTGGGTGGTGTTCAGCAGTGCCTGTTCTGATTTAACATACACAGGACACCAACTGCTACGTCCCCTACTGACGACAACAGCTGCAGTCAAAGAGCCAGACAGAGTGAGCATCACCTCCAGAATAGAGATTACCACTACGTCCCTCCAACAACAGTTCCCAGTAAATTTGGTAATGTCAGACTCCTGCCAGAGTCTGCACTAGTGGGTCACGGTTAAGTATGTGTAATTAAATAAGGAAGACGATGGTAACATTGCTGCTACAGAGGTCCATTTTACATTTAGAACTACACAACATTGCTGTATTTGATACTTCCTTTCATCATCATATCGGCAGACCAGGCATGATAAAGAGACAGACATGCAGAGTTGGTCAGAAAATTAAAGCAACACACCTAAAGATTCATTTGTTAAATGGATAACAGTCCACTGTGTGGTCCAAGTCTTCCCATTTTAGCCCACAACATGCTCAACTCTGGACAGGAGCCAACTGCAGGCTGAAGAAACCTACCTCCGCTTGGAATCGAACCTACATCCTCCAAGCCCTTTCATTGTGGTGTTAACCACTTTGCCACAGTGACTCTACAAATCACATAGCTAAACAGGAACATAATTATCTGTTACAAGTGTCAGACCAACAAGAAGTTCTACATTTTCACAAACAAAATAATTTGCTCAGGTCTGTGCCTGATTTGATGAAAACTGCCTGTAACTATCAAGGTAAGTAGACCTGCAAAGTTCACTAGCATCACATCATAATACTCCATAAAGCTTTACTTCTGACATATTACAAAACACCACTACCACCTGTTTGTTTTTTAGATACCCACAAAGCAAGGATGTCAATGAACAAACAATTTCACAAGCCCTCCCTCACCTTTTCTCTCTTGGGAGCAATGGCATCCAGTTCATCAATAAAGATGATGGCAGGTGCATTCTTCTCAGCTTCCTCAAAAGCTTTACGCAGATTGCTCTCAGACTCGCCAGCCAACTTGCTCATGATCTCTGGGCCATTAATGAGGAAGAAGAATGCTCCAGTCTCATTGGCCACAGCTCTGGCAATAAGGGTTTTACCAGTACCAGGAGGGCCGTACAGCAATATACCACGGGGTGGCTGAAAAGAGAAAAACAAGTTACAAGATCAGAATTTGTTACTGTAATAATAATAATAAAAGAAAACAGATAATGTGTACAATGCCCAATTATGTGAAGAATTAGTTTTATTTGGAAACTCACACGCATTTGCTACAGATGACATTTTAGATTTTATTATTTTACTTGCCAAAAACTTTCTGTACAAATGCAAATTCAATAAACAACCACCAATGCATTTAAAACTCAATGCATTTAAAACACAGCTCAGATACAGATAAAAAATCGAAGAACATGCATCTTATATACTAATGAACCATCATGCTTTCCGTACAAGGTGGAACAGTTACCTTCCAATTATGGAAACTGTTACTTAATCATAATTTCGCACGTTCCATAGTTACCATTCTGTATAACAGTCCTTACTTTGTACTAACATGTCTTTATTTATTTCTTATATGTATTATTTGTTTATTTTTTTAACTTTTATGGTTGCTGTTGTCTTTACAATGTGATCAACTACAAGCTTTCTTTTCCAATAATGCAGAAGTGGTATACTCATGCTCATTATTATTATGACATTATAATGCCACCACTCGCTTTCGCCTTACCCTAGATACCATTACTGTAATAGTTGACACATTTGATGCTGTTGCTATGTTACAACTGGTCCAGGCTATTTACTATTAATGTCCTCTTAAATCACCATGATTACTACAATCATTAAGGTGTAAACATTGATTGATTGAATGATTGGACAAATCTTCCTGTGTTTGTTTGTTTGTTGTTGTTGTTATTGCTGCTGATGTTGTTGTTACAGATTTGGTTTGCCTTGGTATAGTCTGTTTTGTTTTATTTTGTCTTATCTCTCTCTCTGTAGTGGAAGATGCTACTGTTCGTTGTATATTGTTTGTTTCATACTATTCTCTGTATTGTATACATGTTTTTTGAAAATTAAAAAAAAGTTTTAAAAAAAAAGAAAGAAAAGAAAACAGCCACCATGAAATGGTTTCCTTCCACAATAGTCAATTCTCAAAGATGAGACTTTATCACTTTACCTGCAAAAATAAATTACTGGCTTCTGAGATCTTTGTAAAATACATGCACAAGCACAGTGAAACAAAGTCATAGTACCTCTAAGCCATGTCCATCAGTTGTAATTGGGTAAATTTATAATAAAATATTAATGGACAGGTGAAGTGCACAATTTCACAGTCAATGACTAAGTTTCTGACTCAATCATTCCATTCCTCATCTCTTCAGTTTGCAGATTTGACACCACAGTCACAATTTTGTCCACTGCACTGAAATACTGAATTTCAGATCAAACCAATGATACATCTGACAGACTAAAGTTTTCTGCAATACTCAGCATTCACTCACAAATGAGTGAAAATTGAGTACAGTGGCCATTCCAAATATGGTAAAGTTACTATGGTGCTTTAGGACAGTACAGATGCTGAAGCAAGGTGTTTTGGGGTGGCACAATGCATATAGATAGTATAATACCATGCACTCATGACCGCCACAAACATAGGCACACACACACAAAAACACCACATATTACACAGATTTCCTCAAAGTCTGTTGGTACTAACCTTGACACCAATGGCTTTGAAAAGCTGGGGATGTCTGAGGGGCAACTCCACCATTTCTTTGATCTGGGCCAGCTGTTTCCGGCACCCACCAATGTCATCATATCCCACCTCATTCAGTGCCTCCTCTTCCTCCTATGGGGGGAAACAAATATATAAATAAAAGGATATGAGCATAAAAAATGTGCACATTTTCTTCCTATCATGTTTCTTATTTCATATCAATTTACAATCTGAATTCCAGAAACATCAACAGCCATTTCATTACAAAGCAGTTATATGAAATTCATAAATTTTGTGTCTGCAGTAAAATGCAATTCCCTCACTGTTTACTGACTTCCTTAACACCAGATTTAAAAATAAATATAAGTCACAAAAAGATATTGACATCACACCAGGAAATAAAAACAAAAATAATAAAACAGGACTTAAGCTGGATCTAAATATGTTGCGAACATATGTTTTTCCCCCATTTCCTCCCTCTCCCTTCTTGTATCCAAAAAGGCAATTCCAAATCTCAAAAGTCATATGAAAATACCTTTAAAAGTATTTTTAAATGACAATTTTAATTCTGGACAGTAAATGTGAGAAGCAAGTCAAGCATGTCATTTCAAACATGTTTAGCTTTGACACCAATAATGGTCCAGCTGCGAAGTAAAAATCCATGAGATGAACAAATACGGAACTGGTGGCAGAAACAAATACTGCCCAAAACCGTTTGTTTCCCAAACAAGACTGACCTCACGTTTGACAGGTTCACCCTCACAGTGGATGACTGTGTCTGGTGCCACAATACAGTGTGGGGAAGGATCTGTTTCAATGACTTTGAACTCCACAGCTCGCATCCCTCCTCGCACAAGGAAGATGTCCCCCTTCTTAATGGGGCGGTAGGCCTCCAGGAAGTAAGGCTTCAGATACACCTCGAACAGGTTGCTGTCACAGACAACACACAACGCACCATCAGATAACTTTTCTGAAACCACACACACGAACAGCCAAAAAGTTTACTATTACCATTACTACCAAAAAAGGAGTATGGTTGCCTACATGGCTGGTAAAAACAGTCATACACATGAAAGCCCACTCACACATGAGTGAACAAAGGGGTTGCAACCCACAAACACTAAAGAACCATTTAAGAAATAAATCATCCAACTTTTTTCCATTTTCATTATCATCTAAGGAGCAAAGTCTTGATGTGTATTGTAATTATACAGCAAGTTATAACTCACTACTTTCTGTCTCTGTTGAAAAGAGTGATGTCTAATACTTTAATAGATATTTAATATTTACAGATAAAATGAATCAAAATCTATCATATGCTTCTCCCTTTCTACTACTTACAATTTGCATCTTCCATATTCGATGATGATGATGATGACATCTATATCTTTTTTATGTACCACCTCTTCTCAGTCAGAGACCAAGCTCTAAGCACTTTACAAACACAATCATTTGCACTACAGGATGCCTATCTGGGTAGAGCCAACTGGGTAGAGCTACCGTTGAACACTCATTCATTTCCTGCGTCATTCAATCAAGCTGTAAGTCACACACACACACACACATGATGATGAAACCTTTTTACATGTATGATCATGTGTTTTTGTTTTGTTTTGTTTTACCCTGTGATGTAGGCAACCATACTGTTTTCAGGAGTGTGCATGCTGGGCATGTTCTTGATTGCATAACCCACTGAATGCCAATGTTCTGCATGTGTAAACACATGAACAGGGTTCAGGCACTAGCAGGTCTGCACATACACTGACCTGGGAGATCGGAAATATCTCCACCCTTAACCCAGTCATATACTGATTCATAACCTCTGTCAGCTTCCAATCGATGATACATTCCAACTTTCAACTTCACCACATTCTTTTTAATACCAATTAACTGTTTAAATACTTACCCTGTGATACCTTCCACTGTATCATCAATTGGCAGAACATGTATACGCTTGCCATACTTCACATCTGGACATGCTTGGATGCTGCAACCAACATTTTTTATTTATCATTTATTTTCTTAAACAAAAAACACTACATTTCACTGGACTTTCAAACTGCACATGCCTTCTACAAATCAAATATGTATAATTAAACTTAACAGAACATATTAATACATGCATTTTTGTCTTAAGTTTAAAGCTTTCACAACTTTTTGACTTCAGTGATACATACCAACCCTTAACATTTTGTATGAAGTACTATAGGCCCCATTCCCAATTTCAATACAATGGGAGAAATAACCAAAATGAGAAGACACAACAACAACTGCAAAATTTTAGAGTTCTAGCAGGGGTCACTATACATTTTCCCCCTAAATTTTTTTTATTCAAAAGTTTATAGAATCAAATATATTTTATATACTGGGAAGTAAAAATAAAATACTGCTTAAAACATTATCATTCAACAACAAAAGAACACTGGCAGAACAATAAATATTCATCAACACATGGATTTAACTTCAAAGCTTAGTCGTGTACGATGCTTACATATGTTGCCTATTTCTAAACAAATTTGTTATATTGCTTTTTTCATAATTTACAAATATACTTTATATCATCTGCTTGCTTAAGGTCTTATCAACATCCGCAGTGTTGGCTTCACTTTGCTGATTCTACATTTGTACACAAAGAATTTAGCTTTCAATAAAATATGCGAAAAGCATCTATCAGATTGTTTTGTTGTTGTATTTAATTCTAAAATTAGTAAAAAGTACAGATAATACATGACTGAGATCCAGTCCATCACAAATCAAACACTTCTGTTAAATAATTTACAAAATCTGTCCAAAACTTTTGTTCATGATTACAATGTCATAAAGATAAATAATGTTAGACTGTCTTTTATCTTGACAAAAATTACTCTTGTTATTTGAGAACTATCATGCTCATAAGCAAAGGATTTGTTACAAAAACATAACAACTGATCTTAATCTGAATCACTATGCATTCTTACTGAAAGTGGAGCAGGACAAAATAACACATGATAATCAATGCAAAATATTAACATATAGAGAGAAAAAAACTTTCAAAAATGCACAAGATTCCTTAAGCAAACAAAGATAAGACAGGAAACCAAATTCAGAAACTTTGAAGGACACAGCAACCTTTCTAATATCACCATCTTCTACAGACTTCCCATTCTTACCCTCTCTAAACAAATCTCTGGACAGAATCAACTATTCTGTGATACTTGAAAGAACTTGTCTTATACAAGCTGAAGAATTCTCAAGAACATTAACTTTGCCGATACTGTACAAACTGCTTAAACAAACTGGTACTACTGACTGACAGTGACATGCATATATATGATAATGTGAGCACTGACCTGACGACATCACCCAGACGCACACGCAAATTATTTCTGACACATCGGTTGATCCTGATCTTGTCATCAGCGGTGGTGTCATCTGACAGAACAATGCAAACAGTCTCCCTTCGTCTTTTTCCTTTCAAGAGAACTGTGTCACCACGGAATAGCTGCAGTTCATCCATCTTTGCCTTGATTGAAGGAACAGGGCAAAAACATTTTTCAGTATAAACACAAAACAAAAAGTTTCAAAAACATATTCAATGATGCCATTACATAAAATCTATATTTCTGTTTAATAACAAGAACAGAAACTCTAAATCAGTTCTTCCAATATATTTCAGATGTGAATAGCTTAGTCTTTTAAGCTAAAAATAAAAATGACTGCTAATGGAGCTTCTACTAATCAGGAAGCTTATTCTTTCTTTTTTCCAATAAATTATAAATAACAGTTTTACTTTATGCAATGTTTTGAAACAAAAATTTAATAATAAATATTAGCATTAGTTGCCATTAGTTTTTATAAAACTGAAAAGTCAACATCCACAGAACTGTGTTAACATATTCACACTAACCTGTGACAGAGAGACCACAGAATTGTCCTCATTGATAGCCTCTTCCACCAACAGCCTGTTGGGACGTTCCTTTTTCTTGAGGATGGCAGTGGCCAAATCATCTTCACTGTAAACAAACAACATTTTCTGTTTCCACATGACTTGATAAATGATTTTGTTATTGATAAGCAGACTTAGTCATTTCAGAGAATAATTCATTCTTGCACTGTAAACCTTACACTACATATGCTGGCCCAAACTGTATCATTTGGTGAAATCCTTGAGAATTCAGAATATATTATTATGATTATATGGTTATTATTATTCTTCCCTCAGGTGAACACCATGCTGAAGATTGCTGTTGAATATCATTTCACACTTGCCTGGTTGATAAAGGCATTTTTGCCAGCAATTTGTTCCCATCTTGTGTGAATCGTAAAAATTCACACATCAATTCCAAAACATTTTCTTGTAATTGGAGCTGTGTTTTTTCTAAATCATCCAGAAACTTTATCAGTTTATGACTGCTTCAACTTCTTCTTTTTTTCTTTTTTTTAACATGTTTATCATGCAACCAATTTGTGTTTGTTTATTTCTTTAAACTCAATTCATTCCTTACCTATCCATCTTCATCCTGTGTCCTATGATGATCCAGTACTTATTATTTTAAAATTTACAATGTACTGCTGTGTAATGTTCAACTTCACAGTTCACTATTTAGCTATTGTAATTAGCTATCATAGTTCAGATAGCTTTACTGGATTTAGTTTTACTTTCACAACTTCCTACTTCCACAAAACTATCACTCCTGATTTGTCCAAATGAAACACTGCACTGTTGTGGGTGTTACCTTGTTTTTCCTATCCATATGACAAAGCACATTTGACCACTTACCATTCGGGGTTCGACACGTTTATTTATGACGTCACTGACGTGTTTGGGCCCATGACAAAGAAGTCAGCGTGAAACCAAAAATAGCTCAGAAACGAAACTGGAACATGGGAATCCCTGTACGATTGCCCTAAACCTGGTAATCGCTGATGTCAATGACAGTGATGATCAACCCGACTTTTAATGATACACTAAGGTCAGGCTGCTGTCAACTTACGAAATCGGCGTCAAAGGCATCACGCTAACCAGGTGAACAGCAGACATCTACGTCCACCCGATAAACCATTTCGTAATACTAATAGTAAAAACAATCACCTAAAAACAATGTAAGTCACAGAATTATGTCATCTACATATGACTTTGTTCTCTTCGCCACCATAACGTTTATATTTTGGTATTAAGTGTACTGTCAATTCCAAACTATAATACTGAGTAAAAGGAGTTGAGTGACTGTGAAACCGGTTCTTTCAGACAATGATAGCAGAAGTCTACTTGAAACCCAACAGAAACAAAAGCAATATTTGATCCCAAAACGCACATGAAGTCGTTTGATGTTGATATAAAAACAAATTTGGTCAGTTAGAACAGAAACGATTGTGAAAATACATACTTCTGCTGTATATCAGCCATGGTGATTCTGTACGGTCAGGAGCAGTTGCAACGGAAGCAATGACTTCGTCTTTTTGATCATAAAATGGGCCGCTGAAGTCTCGCGCGAACTCTCGGTAGTCCCAAGCACAGCTGACGTTTACATTGTTTTCGTTGATCGGAATGAAACAAGTGCCAAGAATAATTCTGATTTTTTAAACTGATGCGTTTAATTCGGCGTGAAAAATAGATATTTTCATCTTATATTGAAACTATCATCATTAAACGGTTTTTATTATTTTTTTCAAATAATATAAGGCTGTTACGTCACACAAGATGTCCCACCCACTGACAACAAAATAAAAAAAAAGTCCGTGGTCCCAACCGTGGTTTCAGATTCCGGAAGGCATCAAAGCATGCAGACAAAATTAATCTATGCATATATGATACACAACAGCTTCTTTAAAACACACACACACACACACACACACACACACACACACACACACACCGTAAGGGAGTGGGGGCAGGACAGACAGATCTTTACAGTTTCCAGGATGACAATGAATAGCGTTTCCTCTTGCCCCTTGCTCCCACCCCCTCATCCCCCATGAATCTATCTGTGAATGCGCAGATGGCTGAATAGTCCAATCTGCGCACGAAAAGTTCGCTGACAGTTGGGGCAGACAAAGACAGGCATACCATTGTCAGGGAGCTTGTTTGCCCGTGACTTTCTGGCCTGCCTCTTCTGAACAGCTGCAGCAGTCCTGTTGGCCTCGCACAACTTGGCGCCTTTGTGCACAGCAGCGCGCCATTTGTCACGGTCCACTGCAGATTCCTCCCAGGAGTCAGGGTTGATATCAAACGCTTTCAGAGAGACTTTCAGAGTATCTCTGAAGCGCTTCTTCTGACCTCCGTGTGATCTCTTCCCTTGTTGCAGCTCGCCATAGAAGAGCCTTTTGGGCAGCCGATGGTCTGGCATGCGCGCCACGTGTCCAGCCCAGCGAAGCTGGGACTGCATCAGGATGGTGAAGATGCTGGGAAGGGTGGCTTTTGCGAGCACCTCTGTGTCTGGGGTCTTGTCTTGCCACTTGATGTTCAGTAGCTTCCTGAGGCATGTTGTGTGGAAGTGGTTCAGCTTCTTGGCATGTCGTTGGTACACTGTCCAAGTTTCGCAGGCGTACAGTAGTGTGGGGAGAACTACTGCTCTGTAGACCTTTAGCTTGGTCTCAAGACTAATGCCTCTTCTGTTCCAGACATTTGCATTGAGTCTACCAAAAGTTGCGCTTGCTCTTGCAATCCTGACGTTCACTTCATCGTCGATGGTCGCATTTCGTGACAGTGTGCTGCCAAGGTATGTGAACCGCTCCACCGCACTGAGTCTCTGACCGTTGACTGTGATGTTGGGCTCAACGTAGGGTTTCCCTGGGGCTGGCTGATGGAGAACTTCAGTTTTCCTCGTGCTGATGGTAAGGCCGAAGTTCCTGCTGGCAGTGGCAAACTTGTCGACGCTGAGTTGCATGTCAGCTTCAGATCCAGCGTTGAGGGCACAATCATCAGCAAACAAAAAGTCTCTGATGATGTCTGTCATGACCTTCGTTTTTGCTTGAAGCCTTCTGAGGTTAAACAACTTGCCATCTGTTCGGTACTTTAGGCCGATTCCAACATCGCCATCTCTGAAGGCATCAGTAAGCATTGCAGAGAACATGAGGCTGAACAGCGTTGGAGCCAGGACGCAGCCTTGCTTGACACCATTTGTGACAGCAAAAGGAGCAGATGTTTCGCCTTTGTCCTGGACTCGAGCCTGCATGCCTTCATGGAATTGGCTGACCAAGGAAATAAATTTCCGAGGGCATCCGTACTTGGCCATGATCTTCCACAGTCCCTCTCTACTCACGGTGTCGAAGGCCTTAGTGAGGTCGACATAGGTGGAGAACAGATCAGCATTTTGCTCCTGACATTTCTCTTGCAGCTGCCTTGCAGCAAACACCATGTCGGTGGTTCCGCGCTCTTTCCGGAATCCACATTGGCTCTCAGGCAAATGACCTTGGTCAAGGTGTGCTGTGAGGCGGTTTAGTAGGATCCTGGCAAGTATCTTGCCTGCGATGGAGAGCAAGGAAATGCCCCGATGGTTATCACAGGCTTGCCGGTTCCCCTTTCGCTTGTACAAGTGAATGATAGATGCATCTTTGAAATCCTGGGGGATCGTCTCTTCTTTCCACATGAGTGAGTACAGCTGATGGAGCTTCTCAGTCAGCACAGTGCCTCCATCCTTGTAGACCTCTGCTGGTATGGAGTCTGAGCCAGGTGCTTTGCCACTGGATAGCAGACGGATTGCTTTCTGGGTCTCAAGAGGTGTTGGCGGATCGTCCAGTGCTTCGTTGATGGGGACTTGTGGGAGACGGTCTATGGCTTCATCATTTATGGAGGAAGGGCGATTTAAGACACTGTTGAAGTGCTCAGCCCAGCGTTCGAGAATTTTCTCCTTCTCGGTGATCAAGGTATTCCCATCTGCACTGAGGAGGGGGGATGATCCTGAGGATGTGGGGCCGTAGACTTCTTTTAAGGCATCATAGAACCTCTTCATATCGTGCCTGTCAGCATATCCCTGGATCTCATCAGCTTTGTCACTCAGCCACTTATCCTGCATCTGGCGTAACTTTTGCTGAACAGTCCTGCGGATGGCATCGTACGCATCCTTTTTTGATGTGGACTTTGGGTTGCTCAGGTAGGCTTGATGCAGACGGCGTTTCTCATCCAGAAGCTGCTTGATTTCATCACAGTTTTCATCAAACCAGTCTTTGTGCTTTCTGGTCATGGGTCCCAGGGTCTCTGAAGCTGTACTATAGATCAGCTCACGCAGGGTCCTCCAGTCAGACTCCACATTCTGGTTGTCCAGAGAGGCGGATTCCAGACGATCTTCCAGCAGCTCCACAAAGGACTGTTTGATGGTGATGTTTTTCAGCTTAGCGATGTTGAGCCGTTTTGGAGCCTTCTGGCCTTGGGGGCGTCTCTTGGGCTGGATTCGAATATTCAGCTTCGAGACTACAAGGCGATGGTCTGTCCAACACTCGGCGCCGCACATGGTCTTTGTTACACGTACATCTTGCCTATCCCTTTTCCTGACGATGACATAATCGATGAGATGCCAATGCTTTGAGCGAGGGTGCATCCATGACGTCCTGTTACGGGTAGGGAGGCAGAAAACTGTGTTGGTTATCAGCAGTTCGTGCTCTGCACAGGTCTGAAGCAAAAGCAATCCATTTGGGTTGCAGTGGCCCACACCGTGCTTTCCAATCACTCCATCCCAGGAGATGTAGTCAGAGCCAACTCTAGCATTGAAGTCCCCAAGAATGATGAGCTTGTCTGCTTTAGGGATAGCAGCAATGACAGAGTGAAGGTCCTCGTAGAACTTCGCCTTCACTTCATCCGGGTTGGTCATGGTTGGGGCGTAGGCACTGACAATGGTGAGGTGCTTCTGGCCAGATGCCAGTGGGAGTTTCATGGTCATAAGCCTATCGTTGACTCCCTTTGGGATTCCAGCTAGCTTGCTGACAAGTGCTGTTTTTACTGCAAAACCAACGCCAGCCTCACGTCGCTCTTCGCTTCCTCGTCCACTCCAGAAGAAGGTGTAACCAGATCCCTGTTCACAGAGCTCGCCTTCGCCTGCAAGCCGAGTCTCACTCAAGGCTGCGATGTCAATGTTGTATCTGGCGAGTTCGGATGCAACTAGTGCCGTTCTCCTTTGGGGTCTGTCCGCGTTATCTCTGTCCAGGAGAGTCCTTATGTTCCAAGCACCAATGGTGAGAGGAACGATCCTTGTTTTTTTCTTTTCTTTCTTGTTGTTTCGACCGCTGATGTAGGGTCCCCGCCAGCCGCGGTATGCTGGCCAGGGTGATATGGAGCAGGCAATTTTTAGGGCACCTTTTCTAGCCCCTTCCTCATGCCAGGGAGGTGAGCAGTGCATTCCTAAAGAGGGCTGCTCAGACGCTCAGACGGCTGCCGAGCTCCATCGCTGCTCCTGTCGACGAAGAACGACCCTATGGCCTGAGCCGCCTGCGTGCAGGTCTGCGGCTGCGACTGCCAGTGTACCCACACCTGTCGTTTCGTCGCTCGCCTGTCGCCACAGGACTTGGGGGTGATGAAATGATGAAGGATGAAAGGTCATTTTGGATGACTGATGACTTGCGCGATGAGTTTGTTTAAAGTGAAGAGGAGTTGCGCAACGTCGACCTCACTCTCTCGTCCGGGTCCACCAATTTCCAGTGGCAAGACTAAGTCGAGACGACTGGAGGATGAGCACGGATGCAGTGGATGACCAAGATATCCTTTCGGTGTCTCATCTTGCTCTCTGCACTCCACAGTGCGTTGCTGTAACCGCCTTCCTCTCCGTTGAACCGATAGGTTTCTTCCGCAGATTCTGCCGGATCCAGACTTCGCATGCATGGGTAGACACACCCCGGGGGCCAACTGCGTGTGGGATGCACACAGCACGGTGGAGCTAGATGGCCGTCGGTGGCTCTCCTGAGCCAACGCCCTTTTATGGATCTCCATAAGGGTGTCTAGCCACCCGCCTCACCAGTCCCGGAAGGGAGCGGTGGGAGTGCCGGTTTAGTCGCCAACAACCCGACCCTGAACAGGTTGTACTGGATTACAGGTTACCAGTAGCAGATCTAATGACCTGACCTGACACTAGGCTTTTAAGCTAATCTAACAGTAAAGCATCAAAGTGTCAATCTCTCTCTCTCTCTCTCTCTCTCTCTCTCTCTCTCTCTCTCTCTCTCTCTCTCTCTCTTGTCGGGTACTGTTAGGGGGTTACAAAACCAATTAAATGTTTTGAAAGAAGAAGCAGATCGCTTAGGCTTAACAGTTAATTTAGATAAAACTAACATTATGATTTTTAGAATGGGTGGGCATCTCTCAGTACATGAAAAGTGGTTATATGGAAATGCGGATGTTAAAGTAACTAATACATATAAGTATTTGGGAATAGTATTTTCAACAAAATTAAGTTTAAACTATGCGTGGGAAGAATCTTGTAGGAAAGCAAAGAAAGGTGTAATCGAAATACTGAAATCGTTAAAAAAAGCTTAACTCGATTGATTATCACCTGTTTTGGAAAATGTTTGATACACAAATTGAACCTGTACTTACGTATGCAGCTGAAGTCTGGGGGCTAAAAGCAAACTCACAAATGGAGAAAGTGCACACATATGCAATAAAACGTTTTCTGAATGTACCGATTCACTCATCCAATACTGTATTATATGGGGAAACGGGTAGATATCCTTTGTACATAAAAACTTTTGTGAAATGCATAAAATATTGGTTGAAATTATTGAAGCTTCCGCAATCACGTTTGTGTAAACAGGCTTATGATATGATGTTATTACAAATGGATTTAGGTAGAGAAAACTGGGCTTATTATGTTAAAAAGATTTTGTCTGAACATGGTTTTGGAATTGTGTGGATGTCCCAGGAAGTGGGAAATGAACAGCAGTTTATTTCGGAATTTAAAGATAGACTTATTTGTTCTTTTAAACAAAATTGGCATTCTGATATGGAAACTAAAGAAAAATATAGTTGTTGTTTTTTCATTCAAAAGTATATTTCAAACGGAAAAATTCCTGACAGTCATCACAGATAAGTGGCAAAGAATAAACTTTGCAAGATTTCGACTAAGGACACTTGGATTTAATGCAAATAAAAGATGGTTTCAGCCTGGGACATCCACAGAATCACCATGCCCTTTGTGTGCTTTTAGTGTAGATGATGAAAAACATTACTTGTTTCAATGTAAATCATTCGATAGGGTAAGAGATAAGTACGAGTTCTTTCAGTCTGATGTAGCTAAAAGGCACGACATTGTTTCTGCTTTGTCGTCTAATGATGACCTCACAATACTGTCAATAGCTAAATTTCTTGTAGAAGCACAAAGAATAAGATGTAGTCTTACTATTCAGAACAATACCAGAGTAAATGAGGGGGATAATAATGTATAATGTCTACTATCTTATGTTCAGACTGTAAGCCAGATAATAAGGTAGACATTGAACAGTATCGTTGATAGAATGGATGGTCGAGTAATGGTGTTTTTGTCTTTTTGTTTTGTTTTTGTTTTTGTTTCTTTTTTAATGTTTGTTGCTTCCATACTGTAAGGATGTTGTATTTCGATAAAAGCTGTTTTGTTTTTCTTTGTTTGCATGTTTTGTTTTGTTTTGATGGATTAAGCAGAGTGTGGTATGGTACTTGTGGTGACATAAGTATTAACCCTATCACCCCCTTGTCAATAGACCTATGCAGGTAATGACAATAAAATATCACAGCGTCAAAGCGTCTCTCTCTCTCTCTCTCTCTCTCTCTCCCAAATTAAACACACATGCTGGAGATCCTTTCATTCATTTCAGCATTTGGGGGGTTATGGAAACGCGACCATACTGACCCTCTCTCTCTCTCTCTGTTGTTGTTGTTGTTGTTGGTGGTGGTGGTGGTGGTTGTGGTGTGTGTGTGTGTGTGTGTGTCAGTGTGTGTGTGTTCCTTCCCCCATCCTGTTGCATAACTTGAGTTTGTTATGTATTGTGAAGTACAAAACGGGAACGTAGTGAGAAAACACAAAACAAACAACAACAAACAAACAAAACAAAAAATAAGCAATCAAATAAAACAACGAAGCACACAAGAGCTTTTCTGTCCTTTGCCTTTTCGTGACATTACTCGGTGATTCGTTACAGACCTATGGAAATCTTGTGATGTCACTTCTGTTGACAAAATGGCCGGCATTCGATGTAAGTTGTCTGCTTTCGAAGTGAGAAAGTAGAGTAATGGCTACATTTTCGTGCATGTCATTGGAAGGGTATTGAGGAAGAACGCCATGTAGGGTTTAAGGATGAACAAGAAAACATGACTTACTCATGATTTAGATTTCTGATTCACTGTCGTGATGTCTTTCTGCGTCAGTGTGTATTTTCAGATTTACAGTAAGACGCTTGGGCAGTGAACGAACGAGATCTAAGTTGTTTGATTGTTTCACAGATGTTAAAGAGTAAAGAACGTTACTTTGGTGTGTAATGATTAACCCCTTTTACATAGAAAGAAAAATGATAATGAGCTTGAGACATCTAGTCATCGATGAAGCGTCACGATTTGTTATGCCTGTACAGTCCAGTCATAGTTATTTACGAGGGTCATTCAATAAATAAGGTGAATTTTTCGGTATAAGGACTTCTAATACAGATAGAAGCTTACTTTTTTTTTTTTTTTCTTTTTTACTTCTTTTTCACATGGATTTAATTTGTTTTGCAGATTAAAAAAAACTTTGAGAGTTTTGGCGATTAACAAAGATGGCCGACCAAGAAGCATGCTCCAGGATTGAACAGCGGTCAGTTATCAAGTTTTTGGTTGCTGAAGGGTGCAAACCAGTTGAAATTCATAGGAGAATGTCAACTGTGTATGGTGCCACATGTTTCAGCCGAAAAAATGTCTACAAGTGGGCTAAATTGTTTAAAGAAGGACGGAGCAGTGTTGAGGATGAAGACAGGCCTGGAAGGCCTACAGAAGTGAGGTCTCCTGAGGTGATCGAATCAGTCAATGACCTCATTCAGTCTGACAGAAGGGTGACAGTGGATGACATTGCAAGGACTTTGAGCTTATCTGTTGGGACAGCACACAAAATTGTCCATGATGACCTTGGCTACTCGAAGGTCAGCTGCCGGTGGGTGCCAAAGATGCAAGGCCTCACACAGCAGCCCGAACGGTGCAGACCATCAACGAGCTGGGCTGGGAACTGCTCCCTCATCCCCCTTACAGCCCAGACCTTGCCCCTTCAGACTTTCACCTGTTTGGTCCCTTGAAAGCGTTCACGAGAGGCACGAAGTTTGAAAGTGACGATGAAGTCAAAAGTGTTGTGAGCGACTGGCTGAGACATCAGTCCAAAGATTTTTATGCTGAGGGAATACGGAAGCTTGTGCACAGATGGGAAAAGTGTGTGACAGTGCTGGGAGACTACGTTGAAAAATAAAAAAAAAGTAAGCTTCTATCTGTATTAGAAGTCCTTATACCGAAAAATTCACCTTATTTATTGAATGACCCTCGTACAGTCCAGGCCAAATTTAAATAGTTTTCACTGTTACTGTCTTTTTTGTTGTAAAAATACTGTATAAACATACTGTTAAGTGAGCATTCGTTAGGTGAAAGAACCCATTGTTTTCAATAAAGGTTTACTAACTGGACCTGTGTAAATCGGATTTGACTCATGAGCCAAAAAGGCATTGGACACTTTGTTGAGTAAAGACAGTGGTCCCAGTCAACAGATTAACATAACTTTGCAAGCTGTGCTGTCAGTTATATAGGAGTATAATGACGAGAGATGGATGTGTCTTGTCTTGTAATTCATTTGTACTCGAAGGTGATGACAACGACAGTGACAAAATTGACAGCAACATCTAACACTTTCTTGAGTCTGTCTGTCCAATCAGACATCATTTCTGAGTGATTGGCCATGACTGACAGTAAAGACTCATTACTTTCACATATTTTCAGTGATCAGCTGCGAAGAATGGCAGATGTCAATCATCCACAATTTTCATGAAGTCTGTACTGGGTTGACAGATGATAGATGGGAATCACATATTTTTTTCATGCTTTTTGTCACTGATCAGTTGACAAATTTCTTTTTGAGGAGACAAAATGGATGCACAGCAGACACTTTGTCAAATCAAATACAACCAAGAGGAAGGGAATATCATTAAACTTAAAGCTTTATCTCCTCTAAAGATGGACACTTATAGGTCCAAGAAAAAGCTTGGCAGCTCACTTTCTAAAAACATGATTGACTTTTCAGCCTGACTGAACTCATGTATTTCATTGACTGGACAGTCATTCACTTTCATGACTACATTTTTTGTGTGATTGTTATCATAAACCATCAGCAACTTGTCACAAATATATGCAAATTGTGTTATTTTGAAATTGACAGAATTGCATCCATTCATCATCTCCTGACTGAAGATGCAACTAAAGATCTCCTCTGTGTCTTTGTGCTGTCCTGCCTGGATTATTGTAATTCCCTTTTTGTCGGTTCACCCAGCAACCTCATTGCTAAACTTCAGAAAGTCCAGAACCATGCTGCTTGTCATGTCTTTCATTCCTCTAAGTTTGATCGTGTCTCTCCTCTCCTTCATGCTTTTCACTAGCTCCCAGTCCCAGGAGAAGAAAGAATTATTTACAAAGGTCATCTCTCTTTGTTTCAAGTCCATTGAGGCTTCTGGTCCACAGTATCTATCCAGTCTCATTCTTACATACCCTCATGCCAACCCTTCTATTCTTCTGACACCCACCTGCTTAGGTCCCCCCACCCCCCCCCTCCCCTTTTCAAACCAAAATATATGGCCAACGCAGTTTTTCATACGAAGCCCCCATTCTTTGGAATCTACTTTCTCAGCCTCTCCGTCACTCAGCTTTGCTGCAGTCTTTCAAATCCAGTCTGAAGACCCACATTTTCCCCCCCTAAAGAGTTCTCAGCAGCTTATTTCTTTCCAGTATGAACTAAAATGACTATGAGTGCGCGAGTTTGAGAGTTTCAGAATTTGTAGGTTGTATTTTTAATTGTGTACTAATTATAGTTGTGTGCTGTAACTTGTGTGTGTGCGTGCATATGTGCTCGTGTGTGTTGTGTGTATGTTTGGGGTTGTGTGTGTGGGGATGAATAATTCAGTAATGTTTGGCAACTTTTGTTCAGTTTTTTCCTTTTTGATATTCACTTGTGTGTTCTATTTGTCAATGCTTAGGGCTTATTTTCAAGATAGGCATCCTGATGATAATAATAATGATGATAATGATTATCTATCCTCACGCCAACTCATCTATTCTTCTGACACCTGCCTGCTTAGGTTCCCCCTCTTTTCGAACCAAAACGTATGGCCAATGCAGTTTTTCATACCAAGCCCCCATTCTTTGGAATCAACTTCCTCACCCTCTCCGTCACTCATATTCACTGCAGTCTTTCAAATCCAATCTGAAGACCCACCTTTTCCCCTCCAGATTAATTCTCAACAGCTCATCCATTTCCAGTGTGAACTAAAATGACCTTTGTGAGTGAGTGAGTTTTGATAGTTTCAGGATTTGTTGGTGGTATTTTTGATTGTGTACTATTTACGATTGTGTGCTATGACTTGCGTGTGTGCGTGCGTGTGTGCTTGTATGAGGGATTGGAGGGGGAGGGGGGAAGTGGAATAGTTTTCAATGATGTTTGGTATTTTGTGTTCAATTTTTCCTTTTTGATATTTACATATGTGTTCTATTTGTAAACGCCTCGGGCTTATTTTCAAGATTAGGCGTAAATGCTCATAATAATAATAATAATAATAATAATAATAGCAATAATAATAATGATTATTGTAATTATTATTATCAGATACTCAAATGTTCCACGAGAAGATAGACTGTATGGCAATTGTAAAGTATTGGAAGAAGAAATCCATCTACTTGATCACTGTGTCAAATATAACACCATACGAAATCCAATAACAAAGATAATGTACTCTGTTGGTCAATGCTAATAGATTAGCGTTAGTTTACGAATGCTGTACCAACTTATGACATTGATTATTTACTTATTTATTTGTGTTTTATAAACCTTAAGATTTCATGACAAAATATATTCAGTTTGCACACATACAAACATACAAACACACACACACTCACACTCTCTCTTTCACATACACATTTCCTTATTTATTTGTGTCTTGTAAACCTTAAGATTTCATGACAAAATATATTTTGTTTGTGCATGCGCGCACAGACATGCACGCACGCACGCACGCACGCACGCACACACACACACAAGGGTCAGTAAAAAAACCCAAAAACAAATGCAGTATTTTTCCCACCTATTTTTGGACAGCACATGTAACAAATATTGGCAGTTCAAAAATATTCTGTTATTCAAAAATTTTCTGTTATTGTCTTTAATCAGAGTTCTCTTTTTTGTTTCAAACAACTGGTTCCATTGTGAACTTATGACTGCCATTGCCATGCTTCAGCGTGAGTACAGATATCAGTTTGATCTATTTTTATATAATTGTATTGTGGACTTAGTGTATTGCAAGTTCGATTTATTACAAAGGTATTTTCATTTTACAAAGATCAGACCTTAGCTTTTGTTTTATGAGATTGAAACTACTAATGAAAGCCGCTGTTACAATATTGACACATATACAGTCCTGGTATCTTTGGACAGTAATAAAATGCAAGCCGTAATTCAGGGAGAAAAGAAAGGAGATGTATAACATTTTCGTCACAAATGAAAACATTTCAAGCTTCCAGAAAAAAGTAGATTACACTTTATTACAGCTATTTGTTTCATGTGTTTAAAAAAGAAAACAAGTTTAATCATGTTGGTTCAATAAGAATGACAAAGTAGTCATTTACTTAGTTATTTCTTTCTCAGCATGTCTTACTGGCATATGGGTCATTCTTCAGTCCTGGTCACACAAAGTGAGAATTGGAAACAAAATTTAAAACCAGATAAATGTAATTGAAACTGGCTGTTTTATAATCTAAATCCTTTATATTTTGGGTCATGTTAAGTATGTCCATGTTGTGTATGGATAATGTTGGTACATGCTTGTCAGTAACACTAGTGACAGTGTTACTTGAAGTGCTTTATAATGGACAAAAAAATCTGACAGAAGCTATTCAGTTTCCTTGGAAGGCTTCTAATACACTTGACAAACAGCAACAAATATCAGTGCATCGTTTTCATGCACACATTTTTGGTATGCATAGAAAGTGACACATCATAAGTGTTAAAACAATTTCCCAACATTGAAACCGAACTTTGTTGAAATGAAATGATACTATGTCATGTATATCATGGGATCAAAGAAATGCAATGATCATCAGCATGCAACAAAAACTGATATTCTCAAAGTTCTTGGGCAGTAAATCTTAAAGGAGAACACTTGTGTTACGACACATGTTGCAAAAAGGAATGTTGAATTAAACACATCTCTATTCTTTTCTTTTGGGATATTTTTCACATGTTCAAAATGTCTGATTTCCTTCTCTCTCTTTTTTTTCAGTGAAAAATATAGTGGTCCCCCAAAAGCCATTTTTAAAATGGAGTCACACTGCATGCATGACCAAAATATGAAATACTGAACAAAATAGCTTATATTAATCATTTAGCTCATTTATATGATAGAAGGAATGCATAGTTGTTGATATAAACTCAACATTCAGTGGGTCTTGAAAATCATTGAATTTTTTTTAATTTGGATTTGGTCTGTGGTGAACTCAACTCTTTGTTGGCAGAAAGACTGCAGAAACTTTACTGACCAGAAAATATGGTTTGATAACATCTGAAATCTATTTGTGGGATGTTGAAGAAATAATCTTCCTGGCACTTTATTTGTTTTTGTGGCTGTGTTGTTGGTATCCGGAAGAAAAATGTCCACTGTTAGGCTTGTGACAAATCAAAATGAGGCACACGGAATTTAAGTGAACACCCTTTTTTTTAAATTGATATTGAAAGTAAATTTGCTTGACGGACAATTGCTAAAACAAGGGTATGATAGCTATAACCATGCAACCATACCAACTTCCGTTCATGGCTTTGTAGTTCAGAAAAAACTCATTGAATGTTAAACACAACTCCAGTGATGAAGAAAAATAAGCTTTAATCAATGTCCGGTGTGATAGAATTAATGATTGTGACTGCGTTTTAAATATGAGGTTTGGCTTTTCGTTAGTCTGTTCAGATGCATAAAATGAACTTTATTGAAATTTTTAAGTGTTTTAAATTAGGCACAACAGCAGTAGAATATTATTCATTTACCTGTTTTCAGTCACTGTTTTCAAATGACTTTTTTTTTCAACTTTTTACCCATGCTTTTTTTGGGGGTGGGTGGGGGTGGGGAGAGAATTGTTCATGTACACATTTTCAACATATGCACCACACTTGCAATCAGTCACTTATACCAGAATGTGTTTTCCTGTATGATTTATTCACTGAAGTGAGAGACCCCCATGTTCCCCCCCCCAGCCCCACTGAAGACCAGCAATGATGAATGATCCATAGATATCGATCTATAAAATTGTATGCAGATCTATACATGATGAACCATCCTTGCTCTGACAGTTGGTACATTTTAATTTTTATTGTAATTTGTTATATACATAGCAACTTACATTTACAAGACATTATTCAGAATGGGTACAGTGGACAAAAACGAATTGTGATCATTTGTCAGTTGATGAATGTGCCATGCTTTTATCTGTGAAATTTGTTGATTTTTAAAAAAATGATTTACTATTGCTTTTTTCTGCTTCTGGAGTTTTTACATTCACTTATTTCTATTTTCTTGCTTCAAACTTGATGGTACATAGAGCAGCAAGAACAGAAAGAGTTACCAGGGTATAAAAAAAAAAATGGTAGTGGGTAACAGTGACAGACTTGAGATTCCTTGAAATGAATAGAAAGAAAGAATTTAGCATTTTCAAAGGTAAAAAATTTAGTGTCAGTCATATAGTCATGTTGCAATGTTTTCATGTTGCAGGTTGATCGGTTTAGCATTTTCCTGTGCTATCGGCGTGACCCTGCTGGTGCTGGGATGTGCCCTTCCTCAGTTCAAGTAAGAAACATGCTTGAGGTTTTGAGCTGCTCACTCACCCCCTTCCACCCCGCCCCCCTTTTTTTATCTTTTCTTTTTTTTTTTAAATCTCACCTACGCTAAGAACCTGTCATAGAACTTGTCCTAGATAAAAGATTGTGTGTCCATATGTGCGTATGCATATGTGTGTGTGCTCAAAAATTACCCAATCTTTCTTGTTTTCAGCAACTGGTGGCCCATGTTTGTGCTGTTTTTCTACGTGTTATCCCCTGTGCCGACCCTCATTGCCCGGCGCCTGTCAGAGAGCTATGACTCTGCCAGCAGCGCCTGTGTGGAGCTGTGCATCTTTCTCACCACCGGCATCGTTGTCTCCTCCATTGGATTGCCCATTGTCCTCGCCCACACCAGTGTGGTGAGGTTTTTCTCTTTATGCGAGTGTGGATAGCAATTTCTCTTGTCTTTGCTTCTCTTCTCTTGTTCTTACTCACACCACTGCAGTGAGCTTTTTCTCTTGTCTATTTTTTTTGTTTTTTTGGTCTCTTCTCATGTCCTCAGTCACACCACTGTGATGACTTTTTTCTTGTGCCTTTTTTGTTTTTTCTATTTTCATGGCCTCACTCACACCACTGCGGTGCGATTTTTCTCTTGTCTTTTTTTTTCTCTCTCATGTCCCCACTCACACCACTTTTTCTCTTGTCTTTTTTTTTTCTCTTCTCATGGTCTTTTTCTTTTCTCATGTCCTCAGTGACGCCACTGCAGTGAGCTTTTTCTTGTGTCTTTTTTTTTTTTCTTTTCATGGCCTCACTCTCACCACTGCAGTGAGCTTTTTCTCTTGTCTTTTTTTCTCTTCTCATGTCCTCAGTCACACCACTGCGGTGAGCTTTTTTCTCTTGTCTTTGCTTTTCTCTTTTCTTGTTCTCGCTCGCATCAGTGTTATGAGTATTTTCTCTGTTCTTTGTTTCTTTCCTTTTCTTATGTCCGCATACCAATGTGGTGAGCATTTTCTCTTGTTTTTGGTTATTTTCTCTTCTTGTATCTTTTTGTTGTTCTTGTTACTGTTGCTTTTTCGGGGAGCGAGGAAGTGAAGACTAGGATAAGTACTTGAAGTAAGTTTTGTGCACTATGACTGCCAATATTTGAGTGAGATTTCGTGGTGCTGTGTGTTTGGATGTAGGTTATTTGTTTGTGTGTGTTTCAGATTTTAAAGTTTTTTTTGTTTTTTTCTGCATCATTAGGGGAGGATAGGGGAAACGGAGTAAGATCTGTTGTCTTTTTCTGATTCAAGTTTGTTCAGTCACGCATGTGCACAGACATAAATGTACACACACACACACACACACACTTATCCACAATTACCCCCTCCCTCTCACTCCACACACCACATGTGTACACACACACACACACACATGTACACAAAGTGACACAAGAATACACACATGGAGATGTAGATAAATATATGCATGCATGCACATACACGCACTAAGTGAACTGCACATGAGTTGATACTCAAAAAAGGCATGGCCAGGAATCAGATTAATGGACAAGGTGTAGATTCATTGTTTGGGAATTTGGGCAGATTCTGAAGACCACTGTTGGGGTCATGATTACAACATATAAACAAACCATAGTTTTGATTGGATACTTGTTTTGGAGTGGTAGAAAGAGAGTAGACTCACACATTGTTTTGGAGTGATAGAAAGAGAGCAGACTCACACATTGTTTTGTAGTGATAGAAAGAGAGTAAACTCATTGTTTTGGAGTGATAGAAAGAGAGTAAACTCACACATTGTTTTGTAGTGATAGAAAGAGAGCAGACTCACACATTGTTTTGGAGTGATAGAAAGAGAGCAGACTCACACATTGTTTTGGAGTGATAGAAAGAGAGTAAACTCATTGTTTTGGAGTGATAGAAAGAGTAAACTCACACATTTATGGAATAAGGCAAATGTTCTGTATGCCATGCGGCTTTAGAATTTGATAGCCTAATATCAGACATATTTTTCACACTTGGTAGAAGATAGTTTAGGTTTGTCGGCATCAAAGAATAAACAACAACCAACTGATCAGAGTTTAATTATGGTCATGATAGGTTGATTCAAAACATTATTTAAGCTGACTGGCTAATACAAAACAGGTTATATATGCTGATTGTGTGCTGGGAGTTTACAGCTTGGACCTTGTCAAAGATGTATATCCAACACATATGTATGTGTGCAGATTCAATGGGGCGCGTGTGTTCTTGTGATATTTGGCAACCTGTTTGTGTTCTTGACTGTCCTATTTTTCAACATCCTTATGTGCCAAGATGATGACTTCAACATTTGATAAAAACTTCTGCACATTATTTGATTATTGGTACAGTGCTGGTGAATGATGATTTGTTAGTGGAGTTCTGTTGTTTTTTCTAATTTTTTGTTGTGTTTTCAGCCTTTTTAGAAAGTGCATGTTTCCAGCAATTAGCTGTGATGGAATGAGGAAATGCAGCTTGCTAGGTTTTATTGTTTGTTATGCTATGTGTGAGTGAAATGGTTTGGACTTTGTAACAGAACTGAAACGGTGCTTGTGTATGTGTGTGTGCAAATTGTGTGTGCATGCAGATATGTGTGTGTGTGTGTGTGTGTGTGTGTGTGTGATTCTGGCCAGTTGTAAATTCTTTATTGTTGTAATTTCAAAGCAAAGCTGCTTTTAGCTTTCTTTCTCACCTCTTTATGTTCCAACATACCATTTCTGTACATAAAATCATAGCACTGTTACATTAGTCATTTACATGCAGGTGTAACTCTGACTTGAACGTATGAAAGACAAAACTTGTACACAAATTTAAATAGAAAGCTGGAGAAACTGTACACCAGAAAGGAATGGGGTTTGTGATATTTACTCATTCATTTTTATACTGCTCACAGGCAGTTTGATAGTTTTTGGCATGATCTGTTGGAGGGTAAAGGACGGAAGATTTGTTGATTCTCTTGTTCATTCAACTTGATTTTGTTTGTAACCTTGTTGAGTTCACAATTTGCTTTCACTGTTTGTGTATGTCTGTATGTCTGGTGTTCGTAGTATCATCTGCCTCTGTGTGTGTGTGTGTGTGTGTGTGTGTGTGTGTTGCAGTCCATTATTGCATAAGAGGAGCTGTGTAAAGTTCATGTGCTCATATATAATTTTCCCCCCTTGTAATATCAAACCTGTAGTCCATTTCTGTTCTTGCTTTTGATTGTTTGAAATCTGTGTGTTCTGTGAGTGTGTGTGTATTCTCTGTGCATGTGTTAAGTCTGAAGAGGAAAAGAGTAAATGAATAATGGTAACAAAATGTTGTACTTCACATTTTTTTGTTTTTTTGCAGAATAATAATAATATAGGGCTGATCAGAATTTCAAACACACACACACACACAAACACACACACACACATACACACACACACACACACACACACACACACACACACACACACACAGAGTAAATGATTTCATTGCCATCAACACAGAGATGATTTGAAGGCTATCCTCTGTGGCTGTCTATGTTTTGTTGCAGATTCAGTGGGGTGCATGTGGTCTGGTGCTTTCTGGCAATGTGGTGGTGTTTTTAACAATCCTTGGTTATTTCTACGTGTTTGGCAGCGACGACTTTGACTACTCACCCTGGTGAGCCCTCGGCAGAATGCCCCAATTTCCATACAACTGTCATCGTTCTATTGAGTGTTTATTGAAAAATGCACATCTTTGTTCTCTTTTTTTTTTCTCAGGCCAGTTTGCAATGTTAACCTGTAATGTAAGAGATGTTTTGCATTGAGTGGGAAACTTACTTTATATGTGACCAGTGCCTCATCTCTCTTGTTTAAGTAATCTCAGTGTGGCTGCCAGCGTTCATGTGGAAACAGGAGTGCAGCAGAAAACAGTTTAGTTTGCAAGTTGAACAAAGAGCAAGACACAAATTTTCAGCAAAGCTGCCCTAGGCCACATCATGATGATGTGTAGAAAATTGATTGTGTATGTTTGTTTGTTTGTTTGTTTTTTTGTTGATTTTGTTTTTGAGAAAAAGAAAGGAATCCACAAGAATGGAGGACAGTCTAATAGTCACCAGATTATGCCTCCTTTTTTCAGGATGTTATCTGGTTGGTGTGACAGCCAAACTGTTCATGCTTCATATATCTGTTCCAAGTCTTTAGTTAAAATCCTAGCAGCAGCTGTTAGGTTACTGTTGGATATTTTTTTCTAACAAAGTCAATAGGCGTTTGAATCTACTTATGCCTTTATCCTGTTTCTCTGTATTTGTGTGTGTGTACACACACAAGATCAAACATAAACGACTTAGATTTTGACATTTGTAAAAGCATTGAGTTGCCACCTACACAATGCTGTTTGTCTGCCAAAACAGTGTAGTTAACATGATCACACACATGAAACTCGCTTGTCTTGGAAATGAGTGAAATGCAAATTGAGGTGCACTAACACTGAAGATTTCATCCCTCAGCCTTACGGTTCAACTTCACAAATGGGATTTAAAAAAAAAAATTTAATGTTCATATTGCAGTTAAAGATAGAGCTACAGTTTGCTAGAAAATGGCTCTTTTGCAAAATTTGTGTGTTCACTGGTTCATTTGCTAAATTACGTTCTGAACCGTTCTTTTTGGTCAGCATCATGGTATCTTGTTTAAAGATCAAGGTATTTGTATTTTCATACAGGTCTGGGATATGTTTCAAACCTCAGAATCAAATAATTGTTGAATAAAAGATAAAGATAAGATTGTGCAGTGCTGAACAAATGTTACAGATAAGATACTGTATTGTGCCCTTTTTTTTTTTTTAAATCCTATTTATGTATTTTTCAATGTTTTTATTTATATTATTTATTGGGTTTTCTGGTTGTTTTTGCCTCTCTCTCTCTCTCAATAACAGCATGGAAAATGAATGTGTTTCCAACCATGCAGTTCTTGACAGTTCCTCTTCTCAAAATAGACCAATTTCCTGCAACTGGATTTTTGTTTTGTACTGTGTCAGAGCCCAAACCCAAGGTTCACTTGTCCACCATTTTCACTTACATGAACACACCTTGTACCCAGAGTACTGATTTATCTATAACTGGTTGCTTTCCTTGGGCAGAGAACAGATATTTCTGAACTGAAGTAGGCACATTCAGTTTTGCTTTCTTGATGTTGTATTCTCACTGTATGTTTTTTTTTAGCTTGCTGGCTTTAGCCTCCACATTGGTTACTGATGTTTTTAATGTGATTGAGTGTGTTTTTAACGGCATTGTGTGCATTTTGTGTGTGATCTATGGCTTCAACAGTGCACTCAGTTGTTGTTGAGCTGGTCCACAGAAACTGCAGTGTAACTGCACTGATGGGATTACTAAGTGTTAAGATCTGGATAACAGAGGTTTACTGTCCCACCTGGAGGTGTTGATTCAGTCCTTTGTTACGGAAGCTGTCTGATTCATAGACTGTGTGCGCACTTTAACTTACAGTAATTGTGCACTCATCATGTAAACAGAGGTGTCAGACCTGTGGGTGTGCCTACCAGGTGAAGTCCTCAAGATTTTCACAGTAATGCTGGGTGTGTCTTTGCCATATCTGGCAAAACGACAGGCTGTGAAAGGTTGTGTGAACATAGCATGAGAGAATAGTAATGATAATGGGATTAAGAAGAAAATGAGTATTACTTGTCATATGTCATGTACCACATACCCCAGTACTTATTTGTTGATCTTGATCTCTTGTATTCCTCTGTTGTTGTTTTTCTGTTTTGCTCTTAGTATTGATTGTTTTATGATGGATGTTGGTGATATGAGTCTGTTTTAGGTTTTGTTTGGTTGTTTGATGGTTGAATGTGTTTGTGATCATTTTTACTTTCAGGAGGGGAATGATGGAGATTATTTTTATAAATACATTTCAGTTTGTCATTTGTGTCTTTGATGATGGTGTGTTTTTTCTGTACTATCTTAGTTTCAGGATAGGAATAATCTAGATTATTTTCGTTTCTTCAGTTTTTATTCGTAGCCAAAGAGCATCTGTTCACAGAAGAATTTCACTTACCTTCTCCCTCCCCCCCCTCCCTCCCGCCAGCCCACCCATCTGAATTGTTTTGTATTTCTGTGATGTATTTATTATGAATGTTTGTGATAATTACATATACTCAAGAAGTGTCACAGTGTGCTTTCTGTGGACTGTCAAAGGACTTGACTGAAAGTTAGATGATGTTTATGCTGTTTCTAAATCACTTCAGCAGTGTTTTCTATTGAATTTGAGTGTGTAAAAGTCAGCCCTGTTTTAACAAGAAAATTGAAAACCAGTGCTGAATTCTAGGTTTTGTTTTGTTTTGTCATAGCTGGAAAATGAATCATTGCTGTTGTATTCCATCACAAGCTGTATATTTGATGTAACCACATATCACTCTCAGGCTGGTCCTGTTGTTAATATTTTTTATGACTCCTTCTGTTCTTTTACATTTAGCCCTGAAATTGTTTGTCATGTGAGAGTGAATGTTTTTGTAAAGTATGTCATGGTGGAATGACAGCAAAGCATTGTGGGTAAGGGAAACAAGTTGAAAGGACACATCTCGCTGTTGGCATGATGCTTGGACTTAACCCCTTGACTGCTGCTGACAAGTACGCTCACTGGTGCAAGACAACTTGCAGGTCAAAATGTCATCACTCTGTATTAGGAATTCTTTCTCTCAAGATTGCAATACTTTAGTTCAGTAAAATCAGTGGTACCATTGAAAAGTGCACTAAAAGTAGCAGCTGTACTTCACATTCATGCCGCACTGATTTCACCAAGGTTATAAAAAAAAAGATTTCACCAAGGTTCAGCAGTCAGAGGGTTAATGCTTTCCTGAAGCAATGTTTTTTGCGCTCCATTTATCTTATTCATTTAAACAGGCCATCGGCTACTTTATGCAGTCATTCCCACCCACCTACCTTTTATAAATTGCTGACAGTTCACTGTACCAAAATCCATTCCAGAAATCAAACAAAAAGAAGCCTGCAAACTTTATGTATTACAATTGTACACCAATATTGTACTTTACCATTTCTCAGACAGGTATAGAAAATTGAAAACGACGATATGACTAGAAAAAATAATTGAAATCATGGATTTCAAACTGAACATCATAATTATGTTGAGGAAAATGAACTGGGTGTGAGCGCACTTTCTGATTAAGCCATATCTATGCACCATGCATTTTAAAAAAGTTTTGTTCACCAATTCTTTTTTATGTTGAACTGTTTTCCCTTTTTTATATCTGTAGTACCGTTTGCAGATTTCTTATGTAGTCACTTTTTTCCCCCACATAAATCATCCTCACATTATTGGTGTGAACACATGTGTGCAAGATATTTTAAAATATGTTGCATAAATAACACTATGTCAGCAATAAATGTTCTATATTCGTGTGAACATGTGTGGAAGATATTGTACAATTTGTGACACAAGTAACTTTATGTAAGCAATAAATGTTTTTAAAATGTGTAGATATTTGCCTGTTTGTTTTATTTTAGTTTTGTGTTATTGAACAAAAGTGTATCTTTGTAGATTGAGGATGCTGTCAAGGTAGCATTTTAGATTCATTAAGATTTAATGATATTGTGGAAAGGATATCTCACTGTATCTTTCAGCATGCATCAAAATAACTAAACTGGGCTCTGGAACATAACACAGTTTGAGGTTAGTATAAAGGAAGCAGAAACTAAAAGTAGTGGAACATACTCAGGCGCACACATATGCACGCATGCACACGTGGTTGATCACCTTTAACCTTTGCTGGACGGTGCTATTGACTATACATGGAAGACGGTGTGGGTCCGTGTGGACCCATGTCCCTCAAAGAGGGAAAATCATGTCCACCCTTCCACAGACGGTGTGGGTCCATGTGGACCCATGGCCGTCATGGAAGGAAATTTTGTGTTCATCCCTCCGAAGACGGTGTGGGTCCAGGTGGACCCATGTCTTTTAAGAGGGTTATTTTAATCCGATTTTGGCGAAGTTCTCAAAATACTGCTCCATCCTGCAACAATGGCGGACAGTGGCGCTTATGCTTCCATCACAGCAGAATTTGTGTGTTAGTATGTGTGTGTTTGTGTGTGTGTGTGTGTGTGAACTGTATGTGTATGTGTTGCATGTCTGTATGTGTGACACTAAGGAATGTTACCTGAAATGCAGACTATATTTTTAAGGTAATTAGGGTTCAAGCAGCAAGAAAAAAGAAACATAAACATACAAGCAAGATCAAAACATCAAGAACACCAAGCAGTAGTAAGAAACACAAAATAAAAAAAAAACAACTCAACAAGCAAGAATCATGTTAGGTCATGACATTGTCAGGCATGCCTGCTGTTACTGAGGGCCCGTATTTGTCCCGGAAAATTGGCAGAATTGAAAGGGTGTCCCGGAAATACAGATGTTTGCTGCATTCATTCATTCATTTTGCCCATCGCTCCTGGTGGAGCATAGGCCATTGACGACCCCCTCGCCATCGCACTCTGTTCTGGGCTGTTCTGGTCATTCCAGTCCAGTTGGTCCCTTGCTGCTTCAGCTCTGCCTCGGTATCTCGCCTCCAGCTGTTTCGAGGCCGGCCTCTCTTCCTCTTTCCCTGCGGGTTCCAGGTCAGGGCTTGGCGTGTGATGCTGGACGTTGGCTTCCTGAGGGTGTGTCCGATCCAGCCCCACTTCCTCCGCAATATCTGCTTGGCCACTGGTTCCTGTCTCGCTCGCTCCCACAGATCTTCGTTTCGGATCTTCAGACAGGTGTTGAAGAATGTCTGAATTTTCTGCTGGATCGGCTGCATAGAAAAAAAAAAAGAGATGTTTGCTGCATGTCCCGGAAAATAAAAAAAATCCGACCATAACATTTTTTCCCCAAAGTATTGAGTGGGTACAAGTGTACCCATAGATGGCTTTCTGACCATTGCCGAAGACACTTCTTTAAGACTTATAGAAACATGGGTGCAACTCTTCCGTGGTCCTGAGACTGATTTTAGGTTTTGGTCAAAAACGGAACGTCCATTTTCTGGAAGAAAAAAGGAGGAGGAAGAAAAACGCCCACGCGTTCGTGTTATCTAATTGATGACCAGTGAGACCTGTCTGTAGTCAGTCCAAGAGAGCAATGTAATGAATGGCTGTGCCCACCTTCCTCCCTCCCCAATCTTCCTCCACCTCCACCTCACCCTTCCACTACCACTGGCAGAGCTGTCAAAATCACTGCAGCGCCCTCCCTCCCCTCCTGTACTTTGACTGCTCAGTCTCTCTCTCTCTCTCTTTCTCTCTCTCTCATTCTCTCTCTCTCTCCTCTCACTCCCCCTCATCTCAGTGTGAAGGTCCTGTGTGCTGATAAAAAGAAAAAGAAAAGAAAACAGCCAGAAATAAGCATTCTGTGGAATTATATTCATAAGTGAAATCTAGTGAACACAAACATGACCTCAATTTTCCTCCTTTCCTTCTGATCCCCTGACTTGACTACATCCCTCACTCCTCTTGTTTCCCACCAGACACCACCTCCCATATGCATACTTGCCCTCCGCTCTCTCTGAGTCTCTGCCACCAGTGGTGAGAGAGGGGTGGGGGTGGATAAAACACACAGTCAATGAGTGTGGCAAAATTGGCACTGAGCCAGGACAGTGACCACTTGCTCTGGCTGAGAATCCCTGACTGTTGAAATTGGTATGACCAGTCACATACCCACCCCCACCTCCCTCCAGTCATCCCCCTTCCCCATTTCTTTCCTCAACCAACACACAAGTCTGTCAGCGGAACAGACACTACAGCAGCAGAGACCAGATGGTCAGTTATATCGGTACAGTACAAACTTGTGTGATAAGAACATTTTCCTTGTAAACACAAACACACACTCACACACACACAGAGGAGAGGTCCTCCCAAACCTCTTAAAAATCAATAATTTCTTTTTCTGGCAGGAGTTGAGTTGGCCCTGGATGGCCAAACTGAAATCAATAGTACTAATAGTGATGATATCAATTTAATGTGAAATCTGCAATAGATAAATAATACAGGTGTCTATAAGGGACTTGAATCACAGCCTTGGACATGATTGCATGATGACACAGACCTTCAGGAAGGAACACTCTGAGAAGTCGCCGTTCATAAAGCCGGGGAGGAAAAGAGACACGTATGCGTTTTGCGACATCAGTCAGACTGATGACAGATGTATGTTTGCTGAGATGTTCCTGAAAATTTAACCCTGTCCCTGATTCTAATGTGTGTTGTTCCTGAAAAGCAAATTTGGGGATAGGCATGCCTGCATTGTGTAAGAGCCAAATACCATATCTTTACTGCATTTGGTATAGCTGAAGAACATGTATGCATTTTAGAATTCTCATGATCTGACAAGTTCAGCGTTTTTACTTTGAGCACGCACAGGAAGGGCAAAGAATTTGCATGTGGTCGGGACAAACATGCTGACTGCATTTCTGGTACCTCTGTCTCACTTTTCGATCAGCCTTCCATGAGCAGAAAAAGCAGCGTGCTTTCTTGCGCTTTGTGGGGGCAGCTTCACCTGATGTTCCAGGATCAGAACTGGCTTGCCTCTTGTGCAATGTGCTGGCAGCTTCACCTGATCTTACTGTCTCAGACTTGTCTTGCCTGACCGTTTTTGCTCTTGGCATTTTGTGCCCTTCTGACTCAAGCTCAATCCTCTTGATTGAACGTTTCATCAGATCAAGAGTGCCCCGGTGCATGTTTGTGTGCATGAGACAGCGCTTCATTTGTGGCAGATTCAGGCTTTTACTGATGCATTGGATGAATGCACTCCATGCATCTTTCTTTGCAAGAGAATCATCTTCAAATTTGATTGACCAGACACAGCGTGCAGCCACTGTAGCAAGATCAATGATGTTGGCAAACATGACAAATGGCCAGCGTTTGGAAATTCTTTTTGAGGTATAAGCATGGGCAAGCTTATCCAGAGAGTCTACGGCCCCCTTTGTCTCATTGTAAAAAAAGAACAATCTCAGGCTTCTGCTTGGGGGCCCCTGGCTTCACCATCTCTTCGTCATGCATTGAGCTGAGGAGAACGGTGTTCTTCCTTCTCTTCCCCTGGTAATTAACAAGGGTGACAGTCTTATTGTAAGCAAACTCGCTGCCGTGAAGTGGGAGGTTTCTGTTGCCTTTGAAAGGGTAGGGTAGAAACCTTTTGTTGGATCTGACTGTCCCTACGACTGTCAGGCCATTGTTTTGACAGCCCTCGGCCAAAGCCAAATCTGTGAAATAATTATCACATGTAATATTTCTTCCACTCTTGAAGAATGGAGTTGCCAGCTGAAGGGCAATGTTCCTTCCAAGATTCACCTGTCTGTCCTGGTCGAGGGGCCAGCCAAGGTATGGAATTCCCAAGAGAGGGAAATTATTGGCGGAGTCAGCAACCCAGAATACCTTTATGCCATAGCGATCAGGTTTGCTGGGTAGGTACTGGAATGAAATTGCACCTGCCTCTAAAAGGCACAAGCTGCTCATCCACAGTTAGAAGGGGCCCAGCAATGTAATAGGTACTAAGGTTTTTGTTGAATTCGTCCCAAACGTCTCTGAAAGGGGCAAATGAATCTTTTGCTCTTCTGTTTGATCTTGTGGATTTGTCATCAAATCTCAGACAACTCATGAGGATTTTGAATCTGTCCCTACTCAATGCTGCTCTTACAAGACTGACCCCAAATTTCGCTGGTCCCAAATTTCACTGGTGGAAAGCATGTTCTACTTTTTGACCCCCAAAAAAAGCAACATGCCAATCAAGGCCTCAATCTCAACATCGTCACAATCTTACCATTTTTCCTGGTACTGATTTTGTCCATACAAATTTGTGAAATGGACAGTGTCTTTAATGATTTTGTCTGAAATAAACAGTTTGTATGTATCATACGGATCATGCACATTTTGGGTTCCAGGGACCTGACTAGGGGGACGCTTCAAAATGTTCTTAGGCGGCGTCTTTGTTTTTCCGGTCACTGGAACTTTGGTCCATCTTGTTCCGTCCTTTGCTGTATATGTGCTGGAATCTGGTGGCACTTCTTGCTCCTGACCTGACTGAGAAAAGAATTCTTCATCTTTTTCAAAATCTGGTTCATCATCACTAGGGGACTCCGCATCAGCCTCAGGTGGAAGAAATTCTTCGTCACTAGTCATCGCCACTTTCTTGTTCGTGGTCCTGGGAACTGGCAATCCGTATTCTTTGCTCATCTGGGGTAACCCAAAAAAGAAGAGATAGGTACAATATAGTCAGATATGATTCCATAAATTTGCAGTTATGTTTTACGCACACACACACCCATAAACACTAGAGCACCAAAACAGAGAGAGAGAGAGAGAAAGCCCCCCCACCCCCCACCCCCCCACTACCCCCCCACCACCACTCCTTGTCTCCCCAGACACATACGTAGACTACAGGCAAACATACACACATACAACAATTGAAAGTGAAAGTAGGCATTCATACCAAAATCTTCTTCTGGGGATAGGAAAGAAAAACAGTGGGTTTCATTGGTTTTTATAAAGCACATACGTTAATCCCCCTATCCACTCCTCTATCGGCACCTATGAACGCATGAACTACTGCGTGAGTACACCTCTGTGACTGTATTCTTCAAGCCTTTTTATGTTATTGATTAGTTTTGGCTAGCTTTGAGATGCAACTTGAACTGAGACAGAGACAGATACAAACCATAGATACAAGCCATTTCTGCACTCACCAAACCCCCGACCCATCAACCTTATTTCCCCTAATAAATAGTCAAGTGGTTTAAATTCTAACTCAAAATGTTGATATACTCACCAAAATTACGATCTTCCTCTGCGTCAGCGCAGGTGACAAGGGCTTCAAAAATGTTGGGTCTGTCCATGACGGTATCAGAGTGACTGTCCAGCCTCCATGAGAGATACTCGTAGCAAGGAGAGAACGTGGGAAAAACCCGCCGCTTCATCAGAACTTGTTACTTTCAGAAGTGCCAGTATCGGTTTCAGTTTCTCTCTCCAGCATGCAAAGAGGGGTCCTACAGACCTCCCCATTGTCGCCCTCTGTAGCCAAAGGTTACAATTTTCCTTCTTTGCGAGCCATGGGTCCACACGGACCCACACCGTCTGCGGAGGGGTAAACACAGTTTTCTTTCTTTGCGAGCCATGGGTCCACACGGACCCACACCGTTTGCGGAAGGGTAAACACAGTTTTCTTTCTTTGCGAGCCATGGGTCCACACGGACCCACACCGTTTGCGGAAGGGTAAACACAGTTTTCTTTCTTTGCGAGCCATGGGTCCACACGGACCCACACCGTCTGCGGAGGGGTAAACACAGTTTTCCCTCTTTGCGAGCCATGGGTCCACACGGACCCACACCGTCTGCGGAGGGGTAAACACAGTTTTCCCTCTTTGCGAGCCATGGGTCCACACGGACCCACACCGTCATCAGTGACTAGTTAAAATGTCACCTTTAATTACTTTTTGAAATTTTGACCAGTATTTTCGAAATTTTAGGACAAGGAGGGGATTTGTGTGTTTGGAGCATATCTAAAATTTCATTGAAAAACATCTATAAATATACGAGATATCTGCATTTAAAGACCCTTCTGGGTCCACATGGACCCACACTGTCCGACGAAGGTTAAAGATAGTTTTCTTCAAAATGAAGACATTAAAACAAACTTCAAATAATATTCTTTCATATACCATTTCAACATGCAGTCACCAAATCAATCAGCAGTATACTGTCTTAACTCTTCAAAACCAACTGTGGAGCCAGCATCAAAGGAAAGAGGCAGTGCTACAAAAACCGTGATTCCCCAACTGTCCCAAACCTTCCTCTCTAGTTGCTGCGGCAGAACATATCTACCCCTCTAGCCTCACCAGTCATCAGTGAGTCTGTACCAGGCGAGGAATGCCTTCATAAATCTTCATTCGAAGCCATGCAGTCATACTGTCATTGTATTGTAAAGTACACCCTCAGGCTTCTCTAGATGTGAAACTTTCCAACACTCTCAGAATCACAGAAAGCATCAATCTGCAGTTCATGAAAAGCATGAGGATTTGCAGAATGAGTACTGAACTTTGCAAATGAGAACCACACATATGAATGACTGCAAAATTCACAACTTAATCCATGATATTCCTGAACAACTTGACCTCAAGGGCACAAGCCAGTAGGTTGCTCAACTCAACTCTACCAATAATGATATTAAATTCATTTCAAACACAGCCTTTGCTGCGGTATATTTTTGATGTTTGATGGACGAAACTTATCAATTATGTCATGCATTTGCATCTGTACACACAAACACACACATGCAAAAAATACAACAAACAGAAGATTTATTGCACATTAAGTACAAAAAGCCAGCGCACTATTCCTGTAATCAATAACTGAAACTTATATTGAACATATTGCAAAAAACATCTTAATCATGCACACACATTCACTTTCAGAAGTTTAAATAATTTCATCTATGAATTTTATTAAAATTATTCTCTTTGAACACAAAAGAACATAATTCCTATTTTATTCATTTTCACACATAAAACCCGGATCACACGAAGTTCTGTTATAAAAGGAAATTTTCTATCTAAAATTACGTTTGAATAACATACTTACCGTGACCCAACTAGTGCAGACTCCAGCAGGGGTCTGACATTCCTGTCCTGTGCAAACTACTATCCGCCTATGCGGAGAAAATGAGAGAACTACGGCCGATAACCTCCCGGAAGTAGGTAACGTCCCCTTTGTCCCCCTGGTTATCGCCCTCTTTTGACGGCAATATGCCATCAGCAGCACAGCGAGCAGGGAGAACAGGAAGCGGGGAGGCCGGGAGGGTCTTAAATTTGGGTCACGGTAAGTATGTTATTCAAACGTAATTTTAGATAGAAAATTTCCTTTTAATCACACATACTTAACCGTGACCCAACTAGTGCAGAATAGCGCGACAAGGTGGCGGGCTAGCCTGTTCTACTGTCTATGTGCTGCGATGGCCTGCTGTGCAACTACCACAGAAGCGATGCCTCTTGAGCCATCATCCCGCAGGCGTGCGACGTCTCTCAGGTAGAAGTCGATGAAGGTGGCAGGATTTTTCCAGTAGGCGGCATCCAAGATGTCTTGTAGCCGTATTGAGTGCGCTAGGGCAAGAGAGGAGGACCACGCTCTGACTTCATGCGCTCTGGCTGAGGAGGCATCGAGTCTCAAACCTACGTCTGCATATGCACCTTTAATCGCATTGACTATCCATCGAGACAGCGACGTTTTGCTAATGTCACGTGGATGGTCCAGGTTCCAGCTAATGAAGAGGCGTCGCTTGGACGCTCGGAAGGGACGCGACCTTTTGAGGTATATGCGCAGGGCCCTGACCGGGCAGAGGAATCTATCCTCGTCATCATGGGCTAGAATGGAAGAGAGCGGTTTGATGAAAAGAATGGGAGAGGGTGTATCGGGAGTCTGATTTTTGGCAAGAAATTCAGGGAGGAACCTAAGTGAGATAGACCCGTCCGGCTCAAAGGCTATATCCTGTGTGACGCCACTGAGGGCATGGACCTCACTACAACGTCTGCCTGAGGCGAGTGAGACGAGAAAGAGTGTCTTCATGGAGAGTAGCTTGAAGGGAGCTATAGCAAGGGGTTCGAAGGGTGCCTTGCGGAGGTATTGTAGTACCAGAAAAAGGTCCCAAGAAGGGGCCCGGGGGGATGTACGTGTGTGGCTGAGGGAAGCCCCTCGGACTAATGCCCTAAGCAGGGGGTCATCTGAGAAAGAGGGTCCGCCTAGTTGCCGAAGAGTGGAGCTGATTGCAGCGTGATGGACGCGTACTGCAGAGGCAGAGAGGCCTTTGGAGGAGGAGAGGAAAGCGAGAAAGTTGGCGAGGTCCATGTTGGATGGGTGTGTGGGATTGACTGAGTGGGTTGAGCACCAGGAGAGCCAGCGATTCCAGTGTGCAGAGTAAACGCCTTGAGTGCCTTTGCGATGTGACCTGCACACGAGGTCGGCTGTGTCATCGGAGGCGCCTAGTGCTGACAGAGATTCCCGCACAGTAGCCAGGCGTGTAGGTTGAGAACCTCTGGGTTTCCGTGGGGAATGCCTGAGCGGGGCTGAACTAGGGAGTGTCTGCCGATGTGAAGGCGGAGTGGGGGAACGTGAGTGAGGTGGAGAAGGTCGGGGACCACGGCTGTGCTGGCCAGTGGGGTGCGATGAGAATCAGGGCGGCACTCTCCAGCCTTGCCTTTCTGAGGACTTTTCCCATGACTGGCAGTGGGGGGAAGGCATACCCCGAAAGGTTGGACCAGCTGATCGACAGGGCGTCCACGGCCCAGGCCTGCGGGTCTGGGACTGGGGAGACGTATGTGGGAATGCGGAAGTTGAACCTTGTGGCGAAGAGATCCACATGTGGTTTGTGCCAATGGTCCTAGATCGGCTGAAGTGTTGAGTGTGACAGGGTCCACTCCGTCTGAAGCACTGTGTGGGATCTGCTGAGGTAATCTGCTAGAATGTTGAGCTTGCCTGGGACATGTCGTGCTGTCAGGTGGATGTTGTGCTCTTGACACCAGAGGAGGACTGTCTCCGCATGCAGGGACAGCTGGTGAGAGTGAGCTCCCCCCTGTTTGTTCAGATAACATGCTACCGTCGTGTTGTCTGTGCATAGCAAGATCGACCTGCGCGAAACGTGGGGGAGGAAGTGCTGGAGGGCAAGGGAGACCGCCTCCAGTTCCAGTTTGTTGATGTGCCATGATTGCTGCTGTGGGGACCAAGTCCCCGACGCTGTGTGGTTCTCCATGTGAGCACCCCAGCCCATGTTGGAGGCATCTGTGTATAGTTCTGCATCCGGAGTTGGGTTCGAGATGGGAACCCCGGCGTTGAGCCATTGCATGTCCATCCAGCGCTGGGTCGACTGTGAGAACCATGTGCCTAGAGGAATCTGGGTGTCCCATGTCTGAGAAGACTGGGACCACCTGTTCTGGAAGTGGCGCTGAAATGGGCGTTTGTGTAGTCTGCCCAAGGGGACCAGTGCAGCAAGAGACTCCATGAAGCCCAGTAGAGAGGCAAGCTCCCTGGCTGACGCCGAGGCTGCCTGTGATAGATGAGAAAGGAGGCTGTGTAGCCTGTGGAGGCGAGGCATGGCCGGACGTATGGTCATTGATACCGAATCGATCGCCATACCCAGGAATTCGAACTGTTGAGAGGGCTCCAGTTCCGATTTGTCTGTGTTCATCAGAAAGCCCAGTGTTTGGCACTGGATCCTGACGAGGTTGAGGTGATGCTGGCAGAGGGCCTTGCTCTCTGCAAGGATCAACCAGTCGTCTAGGTAGACCCTCAGGCGTATGCCCTTGCTCCTGAGGGCCAAACATAGTTCCCTGACCACCATGGTGAAGACCCACGGGGCTGGAGCCAGGCCAAATGGAAGGGCTCTGAACTGGAAGGACTTGCCTTCCCATGAGAAGCGGAGCCACTTGCGGTCCCTGGGGTGAACTAGGATATGGAAGTAAGCGTCTGTGAGGTCTATGGAGACTGCCCAGTCGCCTTGTCTGATGGAGTCCCTGATTGACGCAGGTGATTCCATGCGGAATGATTTGTGCTGGAGATATCTGTTTAGGGGCGAAAGGTCTAGGACTGGCCGCCATCCGCCGGATGTTTTGGGAACGACGAAAATGCGGCTGAAGAAGCCCGGAGAGAGAGGAGGAGCTTCTTCTATGGCCTCTTTGTGGAGAAGAGAGAGTATTTCGTCCCGCAGGGCTGAGCAGGCTGCGTCGCCCTGTGGGGGGGGGGAAGGGAGGAGGAGAGAGAGTGAGAGGTGCCTTGGAGGAGAGCCAAGGCAGGCGGAACCCCGACCCTATCACCCGGAGGACCCACTCGCATGCTGGGAGAGACAGCCACGCTGGCATGTGCCTGGACAGGCTTCCTGCTGGCTGTTGGTGCGCGAGTGGCGGGTGAAGGGCGGGGGCAAGTCATTGGGGGTGGGACGGTGTGGAGTTGGTTGCTGGCCTGCGTGGAGGGCGGAGTGAGTGCGGCTGGCGCCTGTACGGCCTGGGCTGACCCCTGGGTTGTGGCCTGGGTTGTGCTCCGGCGTTTGACGGTGTGGATTGGCGCGGGCGCGGTCCGAAGGAGGTAATGTTGCTACGCCTGAAGGTGTAGGGCTGATGCCGTTGAGCGTGCCGCGGGTGTGCCGGAGTGCGGAGAGGGGCTGCGCCAAGGGCAAGGTCCCTACCCAAGTCTGCGCGGCGTTTTATGGCCGCAGTGGAGAAGCCCTGACCAAAAAGGGAACCGTCAGCGGGAGGAAGCGCTCTGAGGGAAGCATGTTCTGGCAGAGAACGCACGTATGGAGAGTGGTCGAGCACAGCGTCCCTCCTGGCCAAAATCACATTCATGTAGGCCTGCGCTTGGATATTGGCAGAGCGCATAAGGAGCTGGGCGATCTGCTGTACGAAGGGAGAGAAGACCGAGATGTCAAGGCCGGCTGGTGGATCAGCTGGCGTTTCCATCAGCGCTGTGGCAAGGCCCGCCAGGAAGTTGTCTATGGCTGCAGTTGATTCAAGGGACAACCTTGCAGCTTCTTCCAGGTCCATCAAGAATCTGTCTGTCACTGTGACTGAGCGATTGCCCTGTGAGTTGTTTGGGAGTAGTAGTAGGTCCTCCTGAGAAAGAGGCAGGGGCCTTTGCGGGATAGGACCCGGAGCTAACAGTGGGGGTTTTGAAGTGGGTCTGGGTTGGGTTTTTAAGAATTTGCCTCGACCCATTGCTGCAGGGAAATTGGGGACAGAATCAGAGGGGACCTCGCTGATGGGTTGGCCCCTGATGCGTGCCAGCGTATTATGCAGGGCATCAAGTACCATGGGCGACTGTGTGAGGGCATAGTGAGGGCCATTGGAGGATCTGTGGATGCCCATGATTTCCATAGCACCGCAGGATTGAGGCGTGCCCGGTGCGTGAATTGTCTCCACCCTGTCTGGAGTGTAGGAAGCTAGGTGTGCTAGTGCTTCCTGCAGGGAAACCAACTGGTTTTCTTCTGAAGGTGGTTCCTCTGTGTCTGTGTCACCATCAGAAAATGTCTCTTCGGTGGCATAGGGTGATGGTTCAGGCTGTGTGCTGGGCACGTGGCCAGTGTGGCTGTCCTGGGTGCTCTGAGTGTGTCCTGCTGAAGTGGAGGGGAGCTGCTGGTGGGTGGCAGGGGGTGGTGGTGTTGCATTAGAAGGAGCAGAAGCAGGAGAAGGTGTGGCACCAGGAAGGACAGTGGAGCATAATTGCTGCAGCAAGCTGATAATGAGCTGCTGATTGTTTGTTTGAGCAGCTTGCTGAGAGACCGTTTGTGGCTGGGAAACAGCAGCAGCCGGAGGAATGGCAGATGTGGACATCACTGCATGGCTTGGTGGAACCGTGCACGCGCCTGCACTGGAGGCAAGGGGCAGTGCCGGTGCAAGGGAAGTAACTGCGGCGGTCACCGATAAGGGGACCGAAGCAGGAGTTGCCTCCCTTGGATTGGAAAATCGTGACAAGGGGAGGGGTGCACGCGTATGGGCAAGCGTGTCCCCTAGTGGTCCACCTTCCTCCCTGCACAATGGGAGGGCATCCCTACACGCCACGGTCGCCAAAGGATCCGAGACGGTCGAGGCATGCCGCGTGGGGGGCTCGTGATCCGATGTCACGGCCGCCACCACGGACGCATCGCACGTAGGGCCCAGACTAGTGTGCGGATCCAGAGCAAGTGACTTGCGTTGTTTCCCCAAAGGGTTTGTGCTAGAATCCCTTGTTGAGACTGAGGGCATGGGGAAAGGGATAGAGGAGGTCGACTCTGGTACTGCCGACTGGCAGAGCCGAGAAATCGCGGATCGCGACGAGTCCGATCGCGAATCGAAAAAAGAATTGTGAATGGCACCACTGACCTGTGTATTGGCAAGCAAACCTGTAGAAGTCGCCGGAGGAGGCGTAGTGGGTAGTGGTGGTCTGGAGTCGACCGGAGGTAGCGGAGGAAGTGGAGGTGGCGTAGGGTTGGCGTTGCTGAGAGCGGCAGAGGTAGAGGGCCCAGACTGATCGCGAATCGATTGCGATCGTGCCTTAATTTTAGCCCAATCTCCCAATCGGGCTACATAATTGTGCGACCTGTTTGAAGACATAATTGGACACAAAACAGAAACGCCAAAGAATCGATAGACAGGTAGAAAATGCGAAAAACTTAGCCGTATGAAGTGCACAGGAACAGGTGTCGAGATGGCTGCCGGAAAAAGAGGGCGATAACCAGGGGGACAAAGGGGACGTTACCTACTTCCGGGAGGTTATCGGCCGTAGTTCTCTCATTTTCTCCGCATAGGCGGATAGTAGTTTGCACAGGACAGGAATGTCAGACCCCTGCCGGAGTCTGCACTAGTTGGGTCACGGTTAAGTATGTGTGATTAAACTCACTTTTACCCACACGAAATTTGGCCAAGCAGAGCAAACCAATAGGCCTAGTTTGCATCAGTTTGACATGGTACAGTATATGACACCAAACTGACCATTAAACAATTCTTCACACAAATATATCACATATAAAACAAAATCTAACCCACACACAATTCTCTTTCACACGCACATCGGTCACATTAACCAGATTTATCCCATACACAATTATCCTTCATGCATACACATATCAGTCACATAAAACATAAATCTAACCTGTACACAATTCTTCATACATGCACATATCGTTCACAAAAGACAAAAAAAACACACACAAAATAACCCATACACAATTCTCCTTCATGAATACACAGTCACAAAAATCTAACCCATACACAATATCCGTCATAAATCTCCTGTACACAAACACATACAAAGGTTAAAGGACCAACAGACTTATATGGCCATAGGGGCAGTGAATTCATATTCACTGTGTCTATGGCTTCACAAAGAAAGGCAGGGACCAATCCTCTTCTGCCGTTTTTACCTTCCCCATCCAAGCCAGCTGCCCTGTCCCACCAGGGTGGAGTGAGGAAAACCAGAGTGAAGTGCCTCCCACGGACACAGCACCATGCTGAAACAGGGCTTCAAACCCTGATCACCAGAGAACACTGGATCACAAGTCCAACGCCTAACCAATGCTACCACTGTGCCTCTCTATACGCATATCAGTCATGTGAAACATCAGTCTATGGCTACATTCACACAAAGCCCAGCCAGTCGCTGACAGCAACTGGCCAGGAATTGTGCACACATCATTTTGCACTTTCCTGTCATGTATGCCAGCAGTAATTGTTCACACATCTCCAGCCAGCTTTCTGATTTGTCTTGTGGACAGACGAGAGGGATGGCTGATCCAAGGGAAGGAACTCTTCAATGATACTGAAAGCATCGATCCCAATAATATTACTTTCTTCCATCACTCATCTGCATTCTCTCCACTGATTACCAATTTCTGCCTGCATTCAGTACAAAGTTGCAATTCTCACCTTCAACTCCATTCTGGGTGCTGCTCCTCAGTATCTGAGAGAATTGATTCAAACCTACACACCCCGTTGACAACTCAGATCATCTTCCGATTCACGGCGGCTACTTGCTCTCCGTGTTAAAACCCAATCCTTTGGTAATTCTTCCTTTTCTTATTCAGCTGCATATGTCTGGAACAATTTACCTCACGATCTTCGCCACTCTCCTTCATTTCAATCTTTCAAAACTGGTCTGAAAACACATCTTTTTGAAAACGCCTATCCATACACCTTCCATACCTTTTCAGTTATAAGCTATGCAAACTCTTTCTCTCTCTCTCGTTGTGTGTTTGTGTGTGTGTGTTTAGTGTGTGTGTGATTATGTAATATGTGCAGTCTCTGAATTTGTTTTATATTATTGTGCGCTAAATCATTATTTTTCTTCTTCTTTCTTTTCTGAGTTATTGCGCGCACATGCATGTGTGTGTTTGATGTTTATTGTAAAACGCTTTGAGCTCTCTTTAAGGGAGGAAAGCGCTCAACAAATGTCCATTATTATTACTATTATCTGGAGAGCGCTGTACTTTTTCTAGCCGACGGCAACTGGCTGTGTCTGTGTTGCTGTGTCAGGCTGACGGCAACTGGCTGTGTCTGTGTTGCTGTGTCGGGCTGACAGCAACTGGCTGTCAGCTACTGGCTGGACTTAATGTGAACGTAGCCTTACCAATACACAATGCTCCTTCATACATAAACACATCACTTGCAGACAGAACTCTAAACCACACACAACTCTCCTCCTTGTGTAGATATTTAAGTCAAAAAGAAACAAATATCTCATCCATTCACAATTTCTCACACATACACGAAAACATTATCTTTTTTTTTGTTTTACCAGAATCTGGGACATTCCGTTTTCCATATTTTAGTGATGATACATGATGATGTGAAGAAAATGCTGCTGTGAAGGTCCATTAGGTTTGTGATGACTTGGCTATGCTGTACTCTCATTATGTGCCCAGACTGAGAGATACATATTACTGCAGTGTCGGTCAGGAAATTTGAATAACACCCCCAAAGACCCATCCATAAAGTGGATGACCCTTGACTGTGATCCCAGTCTTCCCAAGTGAGTCCACAGCACACTCAACTCTGAGTAGGAACTGGCCAAGGGCCAAAAAAAAACCTGCCATTAACTCAAACCCACGTCCTCTCAGTTGGTAGTCCATGTGCTGACCACTTGACCATGGCGGCTGGTCATGGAAACATATCTAATCCACACACACTGCCCCTTCACACATATACAGATCAGTCTGCAGAAATCAATCCCAGAGCCCTGTCAGTAAATAAAAACCACCTATATCAAGGGTTCCATCAGACCAGCTGATCGTCAGGGGGTGTGGTGGCCAGGTGGTAGTCAGCCTGACGCTGCAGTGGTCTCTGCAGGGGGTGGGCCAGGAGGGTGGCCACGCTGTCAAACAGCCGTGTCAAACTGGCTGCCTCCAGGATGTACGACAGACCCTTGTGGTCCAGCTCACACAGTCGGTTGAAGATTTCCTGAAACACATGTACTGCTCATGTGGAGGACTAATTACCAGATATTGTTATTATTGTTATTATCATTATTATGGATACTTATGTAACACCTATCTTCAGCCAGAGACTAAACCCTAAGTGCTTTACAAACACAGAATCATTAGCACAACAGGCTGCCTACCTGGGCACAGCCAACTTACAGCTGCCTTTAGGCGCTCATTGTTTGATTCCTGTGTTTGGTCACGCACATACATGCACACACACACATGAATATCAGAGTGGTTTGCAGATTTTTCTTTTTTTGGGAGGGGGCAGGGCGGGGGTGTGTGGAGGGGGGGGGAGTTGTAATGGATATTCCTTTTGCTGCTGTGGATTCTCTTGCATGTGCCTAGTGAATGCTGCACACAAAACCTCAGTTTATCATTTCATCTGAGTCACAGTGTCAGACCATCACTCAAGGTCTAGTGGAGGGGGAAAAACTCTTACAAATACGGATTTCAATCCTGCACCTTCACATCCTATCGCTTCCTTGGCAAATGTATTACCACTTGGCCACCATTTCACTCCAAGTACTGTTGTGGCTGACACGTTACAGATTGGAGGTCTCATTACCACCCAATCCTTTTAGAGTACTGTTGTCACTGACACTGATTACTGGATACCACCTGTTCCTTTGAAAAGATTGTGCTTAGGTAGGAGAATGACAAAAGCAGAGCGACTGTCAAAGAAATTCTTTAGAATCGGCAGTTGGAACTGTTCCAGCGCGAGAATGAGAATCTCAACAATTGAGAAATTGGCATATGATTTTGACATTTTATGTCTCCAAGAGACCAGGACAAGTGCAGACAGACCAATACATTTTGAGAATTTCACAGTCTTTCAAAGGAATGAAGGAAGAGGAGTAGCAATCATACTGAACAAAAACCTAAAAAACAAAGTTTCCACCATAAATCTAGAGAAATGGTGTAGCAACTCATGTGAACTAGTGGGGGTGCGTCTCGAAAAACCTGACGGAATTCACAAAAGCATCATGCTCATCAATTCCTATGTTCACCCAGGAACCTGCACAACAAAAGAGGATTGGGCCTTTTTAGAGGAAATAGAGAACGAACTTGGAGACTCCGTCATTATCTGTGGAGACCTCAATGCAAGATCCAAGCTATGGGACCAGCGGAACACCAACCCACAAGGACTCGCACTTGAAGGAATGATAGGGGAAATTCTTCTTAGCCCATTAACAACCACATCCCCAACTCGCTTTGGAACAAGACAAGGGGACAGTGACAGTGTGATCGACATCGCTCTAACATCTCCAAAATTCAGAGCAGAAATGAATGCAGAGACGCTTCCACACCAAGGCAGTGACCACCTCCCGGTAGTTTTCAGTCTACAGAAACTGTCAGACAAACGCTGCATGAAACCGCGTGATCCATTTCAGTATGAAACCAAAGAGACAACCGTCATAGAAAAATTAAGATGCAGAAGGAACAAAAGAACGGCACTGAACAGGATGCAAACTATTCAGCCCCCATGGTGGAATACCGACACAGAGAGAGCCTGGATAGAAAAACATGCGGCTGTCAAACTTTGGCAAAAAGAAAGAACAAAACCATCTCCAGACAAAGATATTGAAACAAAAATGAAAGAAAAAACTAAACAGTTTGAAACCATTGCTCAAGAGGCCAAAAATGACAAGTGGAAACAGTTTTGCGAGGCACTCAGTTATGACTCAACATTGACAGAGTTCTGGCAATTTTATCGTCGCATGGAAGGGAAAACGTGCACAACAACAACCCCAGACATGGTAGACACTGACGGAACCAAGCTTAAGACGAAGAAAAAGGATCCGCCCTGCTCAAACGTTTCATACAACAGAGTGATCAAAGAAACTTAGATGAGAAAAAGAAATATGTTGAGGAGTTAAACCAAACCCTTATGCAGACTGGACCTGATGATGACTTGACAATAGATGATCTAAATGAAGCAATAGCTAAATGCAAGAAACCCATACCAAAACCAGGAAAGGACCATCATCAGGTAAGCGGCTACCGGATCCTAACCATGCAAAACATCGCTGGAAAGCTCATGGAACGCATGATAGCCAGGAAACTTGCAAGGGATCTTGAACACAGGCACATTCTCCCTTCAAATCAAGGTGGTTACAGAACAGGCAAGTCCACATGGGAAAATGCAGCTGCTTTTGCATATGAGGTGTATGAAGGATTTCAAAGGAAAGAAGAAACACTAGCAGTAGCAATCGACCTTGAAGATGCCTACAATAAAGTCCAGTTTGCACAGCTCATGGAGCTGCTACTAAGGTATGGAGTAAGTTTGACACTGACAAGATGGATAGCAGCAGCGCTTCAGGAAAGAACCGTCGTCCTACGCCTCGGAGATTGGATGTCTGCACCTTCTAAACTATCCATGGGACTGCCACAAGGGTCTCCGCTCTCTCCTGTCCTCTACAATGTCTACACGAAGGGCCTTGCAGACTTAAACAACAATGGAATAGCTCGGGTGCTTACTCTTGCGGATGATGGCCTGGTCTTCAAAACTTCGAAAGATGCTCAGGAAAGAACCAAAGCCGTCCAGAAACAACTAAACAATATTGCTCAATGGTGCAAAGACACAGGATCTTCCATCAATCCAGCGAAAGCCCAAACGTTGCTGTGCACCCTGAACAACAGAACCGCGAGCAAAGCACCACCTTCTGTGTCATTCGATGGGATTCAGATCGAGAAAACTGAATGCCTACGCTACCTAGGAATACACTTCGACAGGATGCTGACCTTCAGAAAACATACGGAAAATACTGTTCTCAAATGCAAAAAAGGCCTTTCAGTCTTAAAGGCAATGGCAACCAAAGGTATTGAACAACACCACCTCTTCCTGCTATACCAATCACTCGTCCTCAGTGTGATCGACTATGGACTTGGGCTAACAACACCGTCTCAAAGCAACCTCCTAAAATTAGAAAGAGTACAAAATGAAGCTATGATCTATATGAGGCTGATCCTTGGAACAACAAAAGACACGCCCACAGAAACCATGCGATACCTGCTTGACCTTCCTTCAGTGCAGGCCAGAAACAAGTTAGAACAGGTCAAGACCTACTTCAAAGCATTAGAAAACCCTCAAAACCCACTGCATGACGCAGTCAAAGAACCAAAAGGCAGCCGTCTAGGGTGAGGAAGATCATGGATGGGGCAAGCAGAAGACACAATCCAGCTAGTATGCCGACTACAAGACCTGAAAGAAACAAAAGAATGGGAGAAAAACCCCGAAAACCTCAACCATCTATTCAACACAGCCATTTCACCCACTCTAGGAAGACATTGTCGGGAATGGCCAGAGGGCAAAACTGATGCGGAAGTGAAGCTACTCATAGAAGAAAACAGTAAAGAAGAGGCCATCATCATATACACAGATGGCTCAGTCACCAAAGACCAATCCGGTTGGGGATTCACTGCGAAACAAAATGGAAAAACAGTTAGGGAAGAGAATGCTGCCTACAAAGTCACAACCTCCAGCCTAACGATGGAAGTTGAAGCTGTGACACATGCCCTCCAGTGGCTATCGTCCATCCATACGCCCGGAAACCAACATGCCATGATTCTAACAGACTCAATGAACCTCATACAGAAAATTGAAAACGGAATGGGAAGCCCAGAGTGGCATAAGGCAATGAGCAACTTTCAGATAAAAAAACTCACATGGTCATACTGCCTGGGACATGCAGGAGTTAAGGGAAATGAGCGAGCTGACAGACTTGCTGGTAACGCAACACCAACGAGCGGCCTACATCTAGGAAAATCGGAAATCCTCAGAAAAGTCAAAGAATATCAAAAAGAACAGGTACAAGGCCATCACACCATCAATCGCCTCAAAGAAATAAAAGCAGAGAGCGGGAGCGGCCGTAAGTCTAACATGAAAGGTAGAGCACGATGCTTTGCAAATCAAACAAATAACGGCATCATTTCCAAACCAACACTGCGCAAATTTCTTCAAAACGGAACAGAGTCTCTGTGGGCTTTTCCAAATACAGTAGACTGAGCAACACACTAGACGCCACATTCTTGGCATCAGAGATCTTTTCCCATCCCTCTTGCGGCCAATCAGTGGCAGCCTCTGTGCGTGTGTGTATGTGTGTGTTTGTGTGAATGTGTGGGTCTGTGTTTTTGAGTGCGTTTGTGCATGCGTGAGAGTGTAAGTGTACACAAGTGTCAGGAGAGTTCTGTGCATGTGTGTGTGTGTGTGTGTGTGTGTGTTGTGTGTGTGTGAGGGGGAGGTGGGGGTGCAGGGAGGAGGTGAGATAGAGGATGAGGTATGTGAGTGTATGCATGCCTACACTGTGGGAGCATCAGGATATTGGAACGTATATATTATATATATATCTTTGTATATATGTGTGTGGGGTTGGGGGTGGGAGATATGGGCGTGTGTGTGTGTGCTTGTACAAGTAAGTGTTCATCTGTGTGTGTGAGTGTGTGTGTGTGTGCGTGTGCGTGTTTGTGTGTGTGTGTGTGTGTGTGCCGTGGAAGCTGCGATACATAGACTAGAAACTCCGAGTGTGTGGAGGAGGGGATAGAGGAGGTGCAGGGAAATTTGTGGTGTGTGTGTGTGTGTGTGTGTGTGTGTGTGTGTGTGTGTGTTGGAGCTCATGTACGTTTATATGTATTTGACTGTGCTTTCATATCTATGAAACTGCGTTTTGGGGGCATATCTGTTATGCATGTGTGGGTGTATGTGTGAATGTGTGTCTTCATGTTTTATATTTATTTGCTTATTTATCATCATTGTTGTCTTATTTATTTAATTATTTATTTATTATTATTATTATTTTATCATTATTTTCATTACTACTACCTTTTTTTTTCTTCATCATAATTATTATTTATTTATTTATGTATGTACGCTTATATATATATTTTTTTTTTTCTTCTTTTTTTTTTTTTTTTTTTTTTCCCTCAAGGCCTGACTAAGCGCGTTGGGTTACGCTGCTGGTCAGGCATCTGCTTGGCAGATGTGGTGTAGCGTATATGGATTTGTTCGAACGCAGTGACGCCTCCTTGAGCTACTGATACTGATACTGATACTGTTCCTTTACAAGTACTGTTGTGACTGACGGGTTAAAGGTTAAAAGTTCCCAAAGCTTGTTTACAGCCATAGGAGCAGTCAGTTTGTATTCATTGAGTCTAGGGCTCAGCATGGGAAGGTGATTATGTAAATGACAAAAAAAAGAAGCTGAGGGCTTGAATCTAAGTCAGATGATGCAGCCAATGAAAATGGCACGAGACATAGTGTGGTAATCAGTGTCACTGGTACTGATCATTTAACCTCTAGGCTGCCTGCATGATGAGATAACTCGTCATGGCAAGCATGTACGCTTCGCTGCCTGCATGACGAGATAACTCGTCATCGAAATATTCTGACTTTTCCCTGGTTTGCATTCACTTCCTTGGCAAAAATAGTGGTAGCTTTAGCCTGGGGAATCTCTCTAGATTCTATTCATAGCTAGAAACCCCATCTACGTCATGAACCAGTCCTTTATTTGAACGTTTTGGTTGGGTCACTGTCCAAGTGTTTGCCTGACTTCTCTCCTCGCTCGCTCAACAAAATGTCAGACTGAGGCCGTGCTCAAGACATGCGAACGTGACGAACTAAATCAACCATGATTTCTTTCTTTAGCTGATGCTCAGAAGGAATTGAAGCGTAAATTCGAAGGAGAAGATAGAGATGAACATTTGATAGAAAATAAAGGGAGTAATCAAGAGAGTGGCCAAGATGCGACTGTCAGTGAGTGATGCCGGCTGTACAGATGTTAGCAGACGACAGATGACCGAATTAGCAGCAGAGCGATATTCTTGGCACGCAGCCAATGCGGTCTGATGAGAACTGAATCAAGTGACCGTGTGAGAGGGGTGAGGAGGAGGGGGGGTGGAGACTGAGGGGGCGTGGCCTCACATCCATCTTATCACTTGGAGAAGTCACAATGTATTGTGTATCTATCTCTTAAAAAAAATATATATATATTGTGGTTGTTCTAGTATGATTTTGTGTTTGCAGATATCCATTTGTCCAGAAAATATGATGTTTTTGTGTAAATTACCTGACTAATGTTTGTAATGAACAAGTTGAAAATGTGACAAAAAACAATACACTGATTTCAAAACAACAGCATGTCACTAAAAATATATAAAATGGGAAAATAGCATGTGTTTTGTATTCTTTATTCATTTACCTTTCAGAAAATATATACTTTTATGGGTCTTTCTCCAAAAACAAAGAGCACAGAATTTTTGGAAAATTTATACCCGTTTTTTGTGGAAAAAAACCCTGGCAAATAGATTTCACTTAAATCTTATTTTCCTGGCAGCGAAAGGGTTAAACAATGATCACATCTGATCATGTAAATGATTATCTCATTAATTTTATCCAGTCAGCAAAGTGCATGGCACTCATCATTACATGATGTGGAAAGCATACAGGTTAAAAGTCAAAGGCCCCATGGTACAGTCTTTCATGGCCATGTGGCCAGTGAATTCAGATGCACTGTGTCTAGGGCTCTGCGCTGGGAGGCAGGGCCCAGTCCTCTCCTTTTACCGTTTTAGCCTCCCTAAACCAAAGTACCTGTTCACACCTTGGTGGACTGAGGAAAACTGGAGTAAAATGCCATTCCCAAAGACTCAACACTATGCCAAATCAAGGCCTCAAACACTGATCACTGGAGAACATTGTATCAGATGTCCAATGCCTAAACAAATGGGCCACATTGCCTCTCTGTGTAGAGCTGTAACAGTGTTACCTGCAGCTGATGATGTAAACGACACAGTTACCACCCTTTACTATTTGTTAATCATATCGTTTCCTGGCCTCATTATTTGTATAATTTCCAGTGGATAAACTACCGAGGCAACCATGTATTTGTTCTGTATTGTCCACATGTTCTGTGTAGCTTATTCAGGATTAAAGAGGCTATGCCAGTCTTGAATAAAAGCTAATTTGTGTTTGCACATTTCTTCTGTCTTTGCTGCTGTGTGCACATGTCAAATGATGGATATAAGGACAGGCCCGGCGCTTCCTTTTTGAGGAAGTGTCTGGGTTTGTTCCAATGTACCTTTTATTTACCTGTGTGCTAGCTGAATCGGTAGCGTAAGCATCACTGACTTGAAGTTGTGTACCTTGTGTAATGGAGAGTTACCACCCTTTACTATTTGTTAATCATATCGTTTCCTGGCCTCATTGATCATAATCATAATCGTAACAATACATTCATACAGCACTTTCAAACATCTCAAAGCAATATTCAGTCATTCAGAGTACAAACTGTACAACCACACACACACACACACACACACACTGATTATCACATCTGATCATGTAAATAATTATTTCATTTAATCAGCAAATAAAGTGCATGGCACTCATCATTACAGACATGATGTCACAAGTATGGGGAACCTGCTAAACAGTCCAGGAAGAAACGGTATCTGCAGCTTTGTTCCAATCAGGGCTGTTTTCTCAGGGACTGTGTTGATGGCTTTTAACAATTTTTCCACTATTCAGGTTTGAAGGGCTCTGTGTGTGTGTGTGTGTGTAAATACACATATATGTAAATTCAGTGGCATTACCCCCATGTTGCTTAACCCAAATCCATCATACACAGTCAAACTCAGATTCATCTGCTGCAGTCCTAGTGCCAAGAGAGCTACCAATATCAGATAACCAGATGGAAACACAAAAAGAGACCCTGCACAGCTGCTGAGTCACTTCGAAGACAAGTGCCTGTTCCACTTCAACATATGAAGGAAACACCACCTAAGCTTCCTACTAATGAAATAATCCCTTATGGTAGTTGTGTCTCTTGTCTTTAAAAATATTATCAATGACAGACAGAGAGAAGGGTTAATTGTTAGGTACATCGCCTGTCTGGAGATAAGAGACAAGCGATGCAAGTGTAACATCATACCTCACATTCTTTTTTAATTAAATGTCATACCTCACATTTGTTGTCCTCGGAAGGTGGCTCGTGCACATACAGTACGTCCAGAAAGAAGTAAGGAGAGGCTTCCAGCTGGTGATGCATCTGTTGACAACAGTACATGCTTTAAGTCATGTGTCTTTTTTCCTTTCTCATCATCATTCGTCTGATTTATTACATACCATGCTGCATCAATAATGCTACAGTATAAATTATCTTGTTGGTGTTATAGTGTGCCAGCAGTGTCACCCCCACCACCCACACTCTGTCCCCTCCCCCTCCCCACCCCTCCTTCTTATCTCCCTTCCCGCTCCGTCCAAAGCCCAGTCTTTGAGGTTGCGCCGACACCCGCGCCACCCTCCCTCCTCACCCCTACTCCCTAGTCGGCCCTCTTTGGTCAGCGATGCGGCGTCACCCGCCCCAGCTATAGGAACACGTGCAGTTACATGATGTCTGCCGCGATCCCCGTGCTGAGCAGAACATCCCGTGTGGCGGCCCGTCTTTCAAGTCATTCCCCATCTCCCCTCCACGAACGCAACTGACGTAGATGGCGGGACTTCGGAACATAAGCTAGGGAGAATTTATGCTAATGTGAACTTTGATCAAGCCGGCTAACATGCCCAGAGTTGTATTGTCCCGTCTCCCCATTTTCTTTGTGACGTAAACGGGTGAACCTGTCAACACAGAATGTTGTAGAAACAAGTGGAATGAAATGTAGCGAATCAAATCAATCTGTTGAATTGGACGAATTGGGATTACGCAGTGAATCTGTCAGTCATTCACATAGCGTCACTAGGGCAAGCAAAGATTGGTTATTTCAGTTCAGCTTAGTTGGGGGAGTGAGTGTTGTAGCTCGCATTAGTATACACAGTATGTTGTGGGAAGGGATAAAACAAGTCGGCACAGCCAGTTCTGAGCTGTCTCCCAGAAGAACTGATTGACACAGGGTGACTGACTGATCAGTGATGTGAGGAACAAGGAAATCCCTGTTGGGCTGTGAGTACACAACTTGTAATGGTTTTATGTTGTGTTGGGAAACTATGTTTGTGTCAGTGAACAGCCAGTTTAAGTTGATCTTGTGGCTTGTGGAAAGAAAAGGGGTTAATGTGTGAGAGTTACCCACTGAGAGAAGTACTGGCCTAAATCTTTTGAGTCCCCCCCCCCCCCACACCCCCCTTCTATTTGGTTACAGATATCTTGTTCTGTATTTTTGATGTATTACTTACTTGTTTTGTATAGTAGGTGGTGTTGGTTCAGTGTAAACTGAACAGATCTATAGGCTAACACATTGTCAGTGTGTGTTGAGGGTTTTTCATGTGTGTGCACATGGGGGTAACAGCAAGTGTTGTGGAACACATGTTTGATTGTTGGTAGTTGTGGTAACATGTGTAGGAGTTGTGCTGTGTGTCAGTAGTTTACTTTGTTCAGACAAAGTGGGAAGGAACATTGTAATGTGATTAATGAGTTGATTAACAATGAGAGCACTGAGGGTCAGTGCTATATGGTTGCATATTGCTGTTTACCAGAGGTATGTTGGGAGTAATGATTTCCACACATGTACTTGTGTCAGTGGGACACTTTGTGAAGGCAAAGAGGAGATTTGTTTGGTAATGGTAACACACAGTTTAATTGAATGATGGGTAACATGAGTTGGAACACAGGGTTGTATTGGTCAGTGATATGTTTTGTACACAGTATGGTAATTGGTATGTCACTGCTGGTGGCAGGTAAGCTTGATGAAGCTTGTATTTCCTCACCTAGATTTATGTGTGAGAGGAGTGCATACTGGTGGACATGTGATGAAAGGTGCTGAGAGGGTATAGGCCTTTTATGTCAGTGATGTCCAGATATTTGAGATTTTATCTGACCTGGGTTTTGGTTGTGTGTTTGTGTTCCAGGTGTGCTGCTTATAGGTGCTGCTTTAGGTGTAGGATGATCTTGTTACTGTGCGCTGCTTGTAGGAAGTACTTGAAGTAGGCAGTGTGTGCTGCCTTAGTGTGTGATGCTTTTTCTAAGTAGGGTGAACTGCTTAGTGTGTGTGCTGTATTGTAAAGTAAACACTCTATAAAAACCACTCCATGTGGCCCTGCTATTGATGTGAGGAGAGAGTGAGTGAGTGCATCATTAGTTGATCCTATATCCCCCTGCATAACTCCCCTCTCTCTTCTGTTAGAATCGAACGACACTCTCTAAAACAAACACCTTTTTACATTGTGATTGTATGTCACCTTGTCGTAAGTATGTGCTCAGCAGAATGCAGTGAATACTGACTGACATGTTACTGTTATGCCTTTTGAGAGGTTTGAAAGTGCTTTAGAAATGTACTATTAATCATTTATATACATTCTAAACGCTGTCCGTAATAGGCACCTCTGTGCATGCAGTCCCCCTCTCGCTTTTTGTTTTGTTTTGGGTTTTTTTGTGCACTGTTCATCCATCTTCTCTTCTCCACCACATGCCTCATCCTCATGCCTTTTTCTACTTGTCAGCTATATTCTTCATACATTCCATTTGTTTATAAATCATATTACATGTATTTACTTCTACATGCAGAGATGTCCATCACATAGTTAGTGGTTCTACTGGGAGGTTTGAATGGGGTGGTGGTTGTTGGGAGAAAAGGGGGTGAAAGCAATGGTATAATAAAAATGCAGCTACACATAAGCAGTCTACTTCCTATGTTCAGTGCAGACTGTTATGCTATTTTCTCATCACATATGTATGAGTGTGTGTGGATATTTTGCTGGCATATGTAAATTATGTGTGTGCATGCACACATTTGTGTGTATCTGCAAGGAAGAAGGTAAGTGTGCATGGACACATATTTTTTAAAGTAAGATTTCTTGAGAAATTTTCTGTTGTTGTTGTGTTTTTAATGGTACTCAAATAACATAGTATATCAAGAATGTTTGCATGCATGCAAGTTTGTGTTTGTTTCTGTCTATTATAATGTCTGTGAAAGTCTTGTAATATCCAGTGTTTGTGTATTCAAAATGAACAGATGAATAAAAAATGAAAAAGAGTATCACCTGCAAATAATCATATTCACTGAACTTCTCAAAAACAATTTAACAAATCAATCATTCATATATTCCATGAAATTCTTAAACTGATAGTCATATCATTCACCAAACACAGACAGTGAAATACGTATCAATGGCCAAATATTCATAGCACTTTGCATAATACAAAATGAGTCTACTATCAAACATTTGTCTGGGAAACTATAAAACATGTCAACCTTCTCCATCCATCACAATGATTCCCCGGTTGAGTTTAAAGATTCTCTCAAACCACGCCCCTTCCCACCATGTGCTTCTTGAACTTCTGCTGGCTGTGTGTGTGCATGTACACATGTTTTTAGCATGTTTGTGTGTGAACATGTTTGTTTGAGCATGGCATGTCATACTTGAATGCATGTACATTTATATGTATGCAAAACTTTTAAAGACCACAAACTGTCTGTCTGGGAGGTGTGAGCATCAGTCCGTATTTATCATTATAATCACCACTAACTGTTGAATACTCTTAATGTCAGAGAGTGACAACAGGGATGACACAGGTTCAAGCCCCATCAGGTGGCTGTCTTCAGCCTGTGGACAGCTCCTTCCTAAAGTTGTGAGTGCTGTGGGCTCTAAAGGGCAGACTGGGACCGCACGGTCCAGGGTTGCCCACTTCATGATGCATCTTGGGAGTGCTGCTCAAATTTCCTGACCAACACTGCAGGTGTCTGTATCTCTCAGCCTCACTGACACATTGGTGTACTTTCAGAGTACAGCCTTGTCAAGAAGTTCAAAACCTAAATGAACACCCAAAGCAGCATTGTTATCACCCCATCACCATTCATCATCATCGAAATATAGAAAAACAAAATGTCCCAAAATTCTGGGGCATAAAAAATAAACAACAAAAAACTCTGTTAAATATCCAGCCAACCTCTTTATCTGTGAAGAGAGGGATACGCTGTGATCGTCCATAGATGAAGAGAACTCGCACAACGTAGGGAGGAGGAACAAAGCGGACATCACCCACTATTTCTGGCAATGTCAGGTTCTCCTGACTGTTGGAACAAAAATTCCAAACAAACAATGCTTAGAGTCATTTCAGTAAAACAAATGCAAAGGTGAAGAATAACACTGACATTTAGCTGGGGGTATCTGAGAGAAAAATAACCCACTAATTACAGGATACAACAAATTAATCTGAACACATAAACGAGCACAGAAACACATGCACACACATGTATACATACACACAAGCACCACACACAAACACACACACACACACACCGTCTGATATCACTTACCAGTGAAAAGACGTTAAACTAAAGAAAGAAAGAAAGAAAACACACACACATACACACACATGCACACATGTATACACTTGAACACATAACCAACAGTTTGAGTATATCCTACTGCTCAACACTTGCTATGAATCAGAACACACTGTGATGAGAAAGAAAAATATTTATTCAAGACACTCTCAACTGATGCAACCAAAACACTTAAATGTGCTTTTGTTCTCTCAAAATTGGATTACTGCAATTTTCTTTTGGCCAGTCTTATCTGCCAAAAAATCTGTTGGACAAACTTCAACGAATTCAGAGTAACACTGCCAGAGCCATTTGCAGTGTATAAATGTGTATTTGCGTTTGTTCATATGTTTGACTGATTGCATGTGCACATGTGTGTGTGTGTGCACGTCTGTGTATGTGTGTGTTTGTGTGTGCCTATATGTGCACATGTGTGGAGGGCAGCTGCTATGTAAGTATATATATATGTTAAAATGTATGCATGCAATGTGTGGGTGTGAGTGTGTGTGTGTGTGTGTGTGTGTGTGTGTGTGTGTGTGTGTGTGTGTGTGTGTGTGTAGTTTGTTAGTCACATTTTGGTGAGTGTACATAACACTGATGTAATGTGTTATGTAAAAAAAAAAGTGTTTTGTAAAGCATCTTGCGCAGATTTCTGGATAGTGTGCTATAGAAGTATCATTTCTATTATCATTCTTGTGCTATAGAAGTATCATTTCTATTATCATTCTGAAGATAAAATGGTAAAATCATGTTCCTTGTCCAGAAACCAACACAGTCTGAACCAGTGATCATATGTGATCAGAGTTTAAGACCCCATTTCTGCATGATGCTGAGTCCTTTGGGAAAGGCAATTTACTCTGATTTCCTTCACTCTGTCTAGTGTGAAGGGGCACCTTTTTTTGGCTAGGGAAAATTACAACAGTGGAAGGAGGGGATTGGGGTCCTCTTCCCTGTGCCCAGCCCTAGATACAGTATATGTGAATTTACTGCCCCTATAGCTCTGAAAGGCTATGGGACCTTTAACCATTAATGCATATATAATAATAATAACAATAATGTACATTTATACAGGGCTCTTTCTCTCTGAGGCCTCAGGGAGCTTTACATGAAAGAAAAAGTTAAAAAATTACATGAATCATCCATGACCACTATTCCCCCACCCCCATACCCCCTCATTCATCATTCATCCAAAGTGAGCTGACAAGGATGGTGTTGAAGAAGAAAGAAGCTGAGAGTGCTTATATATAGTTTGTTTTTGTTTTTAGTGAAGAGCGAAAGGCAGAGACAGAATCAGATGTACGGATATGATGAGCAGCAAAGACTACCACAGCTGATAACTGACATATTCATAGCACAGAGCATATCATTATACACAACTTAAAAGACTTAAAATTTGTGAAATATCAGTTTAGTCCAAACCTTACATTAATAGGGATACTGACTAAAGTTGTAACTCACAGTGTGTGAAAAAGCTGAGTCAGGTCAAAGTCTCCTGCTGGGAATGATTGCTGACACACCAGGTCATCCAGAATGTTGAGTATGTCTTTAGGTTTAGAGAACCCTTTCACCTGAAGTGTACAAGAATTTTAACTGAGGGTCAACAACTGTGAAAAACAGAAAGAAAGAACAAAGCACTTGCTTTAACATCTTTTCACTATGAGTTAATTTTGACAGAAAAAAAATGGATAGAACTCTGTGTGTATGTGTGTGTTGTGCACATGAACGTGTGTGTGTGTGTGTGCGCGCGCGCGCGCGCGTGCGTGCGTGCATGCGTGTGTGTGTGTTTGTGTGAGATTTCAAGTCTATGTAACAGTGCTAAGTCAGTATTACTTTAGGTCTTCCATTTTTCTTTGTTGTTTTTATTGTTGTTGCTGTTTTAGGTCACTGCTGAAAATGAAACATGAACAACTATCATTACTGTTGGTATTTTCTTCTGATTTTATGATCTCACTTTTAGAACAGGAATAGTTATAGGTAAATCTATTCCTGAAACTCATTCTTGTATAATTTACACTTCAGTTGTAACAGATAACACTGCATGGATTTAACTATTACTACAGCTGGTAATTTCTTCTGGTTCTCCTGCATTGTTCTAAGAACACTGTTCAAGAAACTCTTGCTTGCATAATTCATACTTCAGTTGTAACTGATTGGTCTGCATAGAATTCAGGCTCTGTGCGTTTTGTTTTCTCTGTGCAAGATCTTATAAAGTCATACCCTCTGTTTCCTAACTGCACAACATGACAGTCTGTCATTCTCAAATGAATGTAGTTCACAAGTTGTAAAGTGAAGTGATAACTGAAGTAGTACTTTCAAATAACCAAGCAACTAAAATTAACTCACACATATCATGTTCAAGTGGATGACAATAAAAACAAACTCACACACACACACACACACACACACAATATACAAAGCATTGACACCAGAAATGTCATCAATGTTTTCAAAAGCAAAAGTATACATCCATGCAGATCTGCAACTACAAAGATTTTTGCCTCTGTTGTTGTTGTTTTCTCAGTTTATTTTGATAATAACAAGGCTCATATTATCTGAAATAAGCGTGAAGTATATATACCAGGCAAAATCATATCTGGATGACAATAGACAGAGAAGGATGGTTGGTAGAACAGGCCAGAGTGAGACTGAGAGCTAAAGAATGAAACTGCAACACTAACCCACACTGCATCTTCCTGAAACACAGCCAGAGCAAACTCATGCTTCGGGTTGATTCTGTACTTGTTCATTATGAACATTCGCAGAGCTTTTTTCGTTTCTCGTAAAGCTGACAGCTGATCTCTGCACACAAAAAAAAGAAAAAAAAGAAAAAAAAGATTAACATTAAATGAACTGATACCCTAACTTAAATTGTATGCACACCCCTCTCCATAAACACACACACACACACACACACACACACACACACACACACACATACACACACACATACACACACACACTGCAGACTAGTAGTACTGGGCATTATTCTGTAGTATTGACTGGGTATTATAAATTATAATGGTGAATATTCAGTTTCATGGTATTATATTGGTGAATATTCAGTTTCATATGTGCATGAATTATTTATTTTTACAGCTTTTGTGCATTCAGATCTGCCTCAGCATGTGTTGATCTGTCAACAACACATTCGTTAGAAATGATTGTGAGTCTGTCTGTCTGTCAGTCTGTACAACTTAATCATTTAATGTGCTGTCAGTACACATCTTTGTCTCGAAGTTCAAACCACACATTATAGATAATGTGTTCCACCTACCCAACTCTTGAGCGGAAGAATGTTTCATTCATTTCACTGCTGAAGTCAAGACAGAAAAGCTGAAACAAAGAAACATTACCCACTGTAAATATCAAGTGGTTCTTAAGTTCTCTTTCATTCTCAATTTCTAAACACGCAATTTGATATAATATTCTTCAATAATATGATTAGCATAATATACTGTGTGAAATCAACTTTCACAACAAGAGTACGTCATTTGTTGCGAGCTAACACAATGGAAAACCACTGCCAACTACATCATAGTATGTGTTTAAATGATAGAATGAGAGAATAATCTTAACTTTTATATACCTGGAATTTATTGTGCATACGATGTGTTTTTCACAATGATAAAATAATTACCCATGAGTTATCATTTGCAAAATTGGAAGCATTTTCTGTGTTGGTCAGGGATAAACTGGACTGTTGACATTCCATGTGTTTGTTTGTTTTTTATATCAAGGTTTGTCATTGTGAATGAACATGTATGCACTCCATTTGTTATTCAGTTGTTTTTTGGATGCTGGTATGTTTGATTTCTTTCTTCTGTTTTTGATCTCTTCTGTGCTTTTTTCTTTTCTGCAGATCTTTTTTGTGTTCTTTCTTTCTCTAATTGTAAACACACTTGATCATTTTCATGTTAGATTTTTGCTCAATTAATTGTAAACACACTTGCTCTGTTTGCCCTTCTCCTCTTGCAGTAGCTGCATCTCGTATGCTTGTCTACACAATCGTGATGTTGGCAGTCTTGTTACTTTGAACCACTATTTTATGCATTTTACAATTGAATTGATCTAATATGCAATGGGTACCTGCCGGTTTCGCCATATATTATAGTGTTTGATGAGTGTAATGGAACACCAAGAAAACGCTTCATTGCAAATGTATGTACCTTTTCCATTTGGTATTTGGCATGAGTCCCCATACTTCCGGCCGCTCCATAGAGAGAGAGGGGGTGGGGGGAGAGGGAGAGAAAGAGAAAGACAGAGAGAGAGAGAGAGAGAGAGAGAGAGAGAGAGAGAGAGAGTGTGTGTGTGTGTGTGTGTGTGTGTGTGTGTGTGTGTGTGTGTGTGCGTGCGTGCGTGCGTGCGCGCGCGCGCGCGTGTGTGTGTGTGTGTGTGTGTGTGTGTTCGAATAAGACATTGCTGATGTTAAAAAACATATATCGCAATAACGTGACACTGACGTACTGTAATAATGGCGACAAAAGGACTGACATGTTTCTGTATAAGTTGTATTATACGTACAATTTTTTCTGGACAATTAATTCTGGGGCACAAAATTTCCACGGGAGGGTGCTGGTACTGATGACCCTCTTCTAACGCGTTTCTCTTCTCGAGGTTTACGTCATCATCTGCCGAATTGTGTCCTGGTTCAATATCGCCTTCTTTGGTGTCGGTGTCATCAGAGGAAACACAATCAGTGACATCTCTAGGTTGTTCAGGTTGGTCCACGACATGGTATTCCGACAGTTTTTCCTCAATGTTGGCCATTGTTGTTGATCGAGTTATCTTTCCATCGTTTCCGGGAAAGGGATGTAACTGGCTTCTCGAAAACGAAAATAGCATTTATTTCCTTGTCTTCTTCTCTCTCTTTTTTCTTTTTTTTCAGAAATGTGGAAAGCTTGTCACAAACTGGACAATATTTTTAGAGTGCTGGTTGCTGGGAAAAAACCGTTATGAGAGAAAAGGAGAAGCAACAAAGAAATGAAATTCATCTGCCATGTCGCGGCAGACAACTGATTGTAAGATGGATTGTAGTACCCTGGTTCAAGTCATTTTCGATACCTTGTTTAGATTGTACAGTATAATCCTCTGCCGGCATCCGCTGTCCAGCTCGGTTTTTTATTTTTATAGTTTAAAACGCATTGTGCAAGCAAGCCTGAGAGTATTTTTTACTTGTGGTTTTCCACATCTGTTCACTTTTATTTTCTTATTATATTTATCTATTTTTGTAAACAAGGTAGGTTAATCTCGATCTCTCGCCAGAGCGTTATTTGGGTCGTCGGAATTGTCAGTGAGTTGTGTTAACTGGAGCAAGGGTACCATGCTTCTGTCAATGGCTGGCAGACGGAGGATGTAGAAGAGAAACAGAGACTTCATTTGACACAATGCGGCTCTGTAAGTGGACGACAGTCTTTTAATTCATCCAGTTGAGCTTTGCGTCATATGAAACTTCATTATCAATGAAAAATTCCATCTGCCGAAAAGCTCAGTTGAATTAATCAGCTGATAGCAAAACTGCCGTGCCACACCGAAAAAGGAGCTTTGTTTATCGTCGTCTGTCACAGAGGATGACCTTTATTGACGTGGCGTGCGCGATGCTGTGGGCACAAACTGAATAAGTATAGATAAGTAGAAATTGGGGCTGGGAGTTGACAGCAACCGCAGCAGCAACAACAACAAAAGTCCACGCCTCTCGGCACAGCCCAGGAATTGAACAACCCAAACTTGGTTAAACCTGGGATATCGATCTACACTAAAAGGATAACATTTTCAGCTTCCTTTAATAATGCCAAGATGCACGGGAGCCTCTGCTGCTGTTGCTGGCTAGGATATGGCAGACAGGATTGGCGCCGTGCCACAATCACGCCCATCTACAAAAAGGGAAGCCGTGCGGAAGCATGCAACTACCGTCCAGTAAGCCTCACATGTATTCTCTGCAAATGTATGGAAAAAATCATCCGCAGACACACAGTCAAGCATCTGGAGGACTCCAACCTCATCTCCATGGACCAACACGGGTTTGTTAGTGGTAGATCCTGTACGACACAGCTGCTAGAAGTCCTGGACGAGTGGACAGAGATACTGGATGACGGCGGAAGCATTGATGCGATTTACATGGACTTCCAAAAGGCTTTTGACACCGTCCCCCATCGACGCCTGCTCCAGAAAGTCGAGGCCCATAGAATCAAAGGGAGAGTACTCCAGTGGATTGAGGCGTTCCTGAGCCAGAGAAAGCAGAGGGTCCACATCAATGGTTGCCTATCTAAAGAAGCTGACGTGTGCAGTGGAATCCCGCAGGGCAGCATACTTGGTCCGTTTCTCTTAGTTATTTTTATTAACGACTTGCCAAGCATTACAAGGTCTGCGAAGATGTTTGCGGACGATACAAAGATGTACGTACGAAGCGATACCCCAGGCTCAACAGACCAGCTACAACAGGACCTGTATAAGTTAGAGGAATGGTCCAACACCTGGCTCCTCAGGTTCCATCCACAGAAGTGCTGTGTCATGAAGCTGGGCAACCAGAAATCTAACGCCAAGTACCAGATGAGGGACACAAACAAGGACGGCACCACTAACCATCTCACACTGGCAGTAACCGAGGCAGAAAGGGACCTAGGGGTGACCATAGACAACAAACTAACCTTCAGGAGACATGTCGAACAAGCAACTGCCAAGGCCAACAGAATGGTGGGAATCATAAGAAGAACTTTCAGCCATCTCACAGAAAATACCTTCATTCTGCTGTTCAAGAGCCTGGTCAGACCAATTCTAGAATATGGTCACGCTGTCTGGCAGCCACACCAGAAAGGCCTCTGCAGCGAGATAGAGGACGTTCAGAGATGAGCAACCAAGCTACTGGCCAAGCTCAAAGACAAGCCCTACCCAGAGAGACTGAGAACCCTCAAACTGCCCACACTGGAACACAGAAGATTGCGGGGGGACATGATTGAAGGCTTCAAATACATTCACAAAATGTACAAGACTGATAGGCCACCCCTGACAAAAGCAGACAATCAGCAGAGACAACTCAGAGGGCATTCACTCAAACTGAAGAAAACATGCAGTAGACTCAACCTTAGGGCAAACTACTTCTCAAACAGAATCATTTCAACATGGAACAGTCTCCCAGATGAGGTAGTCACTGCACAAACAGTCAATGCTTTTAAGAACAGGCTAGACAACCACTGGAGAAACGAACCATCAGTCTTTCACCCGAAATGCCAGGAATAACTGCCCTTAGCCTCCAACCACGCATGCAGTGTGGTAAATACCCAGACCAGCGTACAGGTCTACAGGGACCTACACTGCTGACACAGTAAAGTAAAGTAAAGAGCTTAGAGGGGAATTACGGAGGGGACAGAGGGAATTCAAATCAAAAGTAGAGCAACAGTTTCAGACAGGGAAAATGGCAGATGCATGGGATGGATTAAAAATTATCACTGGAGAAACGAAAAGGAAAACATTAGCTTGTGAAATGAAAAGGGATGAACAGCTTGATTTTTCAAACTTAATGATTTCTACTGTCGCTTTGAAAGGAATGATCTGGGAAGGGAACTGGATAGTGTTATCTCACAGTTGCAGGAAAAGATCAAAGATAGGAACACAGGTGAGGACTTTGAGATCGATGCAAAAGTTGAATCTTTATTTTTAAAACTGAATGTCAGAAGGCAGTTGGCCCAGACAATATCTGGGGAAGAATACTGAAAACATGTGCTTCCCTGTTGTGTGACCTGTTCTGTAAAATTTTCAACTGGTCTCTGAAGGACTGCTCTGTCCCCAGCATCTGAAAAAAATCTACTATATGTCCTATCCCCAAGAAAAAGAACCCAGCCGCACTAAATGATTACCGTCCTGTTGCCCTGACTTCAATAGTGATGAAATGCTTTGAAAAAATTGTTCTTAGTCTACTTTCTTTCACTGAACAGCATCTTGACCCTCTTCAGTTTGCCTGTAAATCACACAGAAGTACTGGCGATGCTATTCTAACTCTCCTTCATAATGTCTTTTTGTCTTTTTTTTTTCCTTTTCCTTTTTTTAGCATAACATGATATGTGTACTGAAAAATTCAGCCCACTCTACCCAAGCACACACAACATGTATACTCACATATTCAGCCCACACTACCCAAGCACACACACAGCATCTGAGTTTTGTGTAGAACATTAACATAAAATAGAATGGAATAATTTGGCAAGAAATAGTGAATACAATGGACAACTACTTTTTCATATATTCAGTCAATTTCAGCAACAATCAGAACTTCTCCAGCGTGTTCTCTTCCATTTTTTGTATTTCGCTTTTTATCCATTCCTTACCCTGCCGTTCTTTTCTTGTCCTTGCCCAACCATTCTCGACCCCATCCCCCTTCTTTTTTTCTTTTTAACCAGGCACAAGGAGTTGCCCTCCATTCTGTTCAGACAACTTTTCTCTCACGGTCTCATAAGCTTTATTTCCCAGTTGAAGCTTTTGCTTAGCCAGTTTCATGGCCATCCTGTTGCCTTCACTTATGTCAAATTAAAGAGGTGTAGAGCCTATCTCTTCATGGTTTCACTCTCGCCAAACTCTACTCCTTTCACACTTTCAGTTTCCACTGTTAACATAATTCCATTCCTTCATTTTAACATCTGTTTGAACTTTCACAAACCTCTCTCAGCCATTCCCCATCCCAAACATCCCTGTAATTTTTGATATCCCTTCACCCTACCCCCAAGGTTTCCAGTGTCTTGTCTTTCACCATCATTTCCACCTACTGCAGTGTATTCCTCACTCAATGTAGGGAACACCCGACTGTTCCTGTCCCATTAACACTGTCCTGCCCATTCTTACCTTCATTGATCATGTCTTTCACCACTTCTATTTTCATCTCTTCTACTGTTTCAGTTTTGTATTCTACCTCTTCCCTCCACTCACCTTCCAGTTTTGCTCGCTCGTCATTTTCTTGAATCAGTGAAAACATTGAAGTTTGTTTTGGCAAAACTATTAGTGATAGCCTAAGTGGGTAAAACTGGGAATGGTTCAGGTAAGAGTTTGCTGCACAGGTAGAGTGATCTATGGAATGGAAAAAGTATGTGAAACACGGTTGTGCAGGACTGATATTGGCGTGCTTGAATAAAGCTCGGTCCCCTTTTCTCCACTTTCCGCCCCCCTTCACCCACACCTCCACCAAAGAAGATAGTCACATGAAGCACAGGTTGGTAAACAAAAGAAAGAAAGAAAACAAGCAAGAAAAAAGACTGCGGTCTATGGCTTGCATGCAGCTGAAAGGGAAAAAAGCAAAACCTAAGTTTAATTACACATACTTAACCGTGACCCAACTAGTAGTATTATAGCAGTGGGTTTGGTTTTGACTGTTTTGGTCAGTCAGTGTGGTTCTTGCATGAGAGAGGATCAGTTTTGTCAGTATAAATGTTTGTGTGACATGCAACATGAAATGGTTAATGCTTTGTGTGATGAAATCATGAACTGGTTATTGCGTTGTGATGTTGCACAACATGAGCTCGTTTGTGCTTTTTGTTATTACAGCATGAACTGGTCAGTGCTTTGCGTGATGGGCAGTATGAACTGGTTTTTGCTTTGTGTGATGAACATGAACTGGTTAATGCAAAAATGATGCATAAAAAAACAACAACAAATAATTGTTCCCAAAGTTGTCCAAGAGCTCTTGTCTGGACCATTTGGCCTTTTTTCATCTGTTCCCCCTCAGTTTGTGATACTTGGAGTGTCAGTCTTATTGGGGGCTTTTTATTCTTCTTTTTTTCTTTCTTTTGTGGTGTTTTTTTTCTATACTTGTGTAAAGCAATCTGCATCATAGTTTGTGTAATAACATAAATTATCTATTTTTTTCCATACTTGTAGGGAGGCTCTTTGTCCAAGGAGGGTGTTTTTTTGTTTTTTTGTGTTTTTTTTCCAGATCTTACTAAATCCATAATTGTGAACACTTGCAGGTGTGGGTGGAGTGCTTTGCAGTCTGGTTCCTGTATCATCTGCCATAGATTGTGTGTGTGTGTCTTTCATCCTGGTAGTTTTTCATGAATAAACACAAAATATTATGTATGAACCATTCTTTTTTTTTCTTTTTCTGTTTTTTAAACATTTCTATTCAGATTTTTCCATTTTTCCATTACAAAACGTACCCACCTCCAAATATCTACACACACAAGAAAGAAAAAAGGAAAAAGAAGAAAACAAACAACAACAACAAAAAACCCAAAAAACTAGGATGCATCGAAATTATCATTAAAAGAAAAAGGACAAAAGACTGTGTACGCACACAATAATAACTTTTTCACACACATAATTATACTATAATCATACACACATAAACAAATACATAAATGCTGTGATTCTGAAAGCATGATGAATTGGTGGTTGCCATTTACATTATCATTAGGCTATATTTCATCTTGCCCTGAGATGTAAAATGTAGAATACATCTAAATCAATATTGTAATTGTACAACATGTAGTTAACATATATTCATCACTTTAGTACAGGATTTGCATGGAAACCATCCTGAGATAAAATCACTATGAACAAAGTTTTTTCAGCATATTGTATATTCAGTATATTGATTGTATAACTATTTCAGTTTATTATTAAAACCTTGCTGAACAGGCACAGTTTTAACTTGCATTGGTACAAGTATTGTTTAGCTAACAAGATGAAATAAAATGTGAAATCAGTTGCTACATTTTTGTCAAATACAAGTGTGACTAATGGCCCAGTTATATGTAAATATTATTAGAACATCATTCATTAAATTCATCAGTGCTTGCCAGAAATGTTGAACAACCATGCACTGCCATAACATGTCTTATATAATACTGTCTTTCATTACAAAAACTCTGTAAATCACTGTTAACTGGTGGTGGTGGTGGTTGTTTTTCAGCAATTTATTTTTCCTTTTTAGCATTAGTATTTTTTTTTTTTAAATTAATCTGGGGATGTTAAATTAAGCTGAAGGGCTCACATCCTCAGCACAGCCAAGTCTTATTTATCTTAATGGCTAAGATAACATGTTTTGGAGGTGGTTGTTCCCCCCCCCCCCCCCCCCCAATTTTTTTTAAATAGATGTGACAGTTTTGTGTTTAACACAGTTGAATGTTTATACAGTTGGATATTCTGTGTGGTCAGCTGAAATGAAAGCAGTAATGTCAAATATCAATTATCACACTTCAGTGTGCTTTCAGATGGAAAATACATATGCTTGTGAGCTGCTGCTAAAACTGATTTTTTTTCTGTCGAAATGTACTCTGTTGAACGAAGCACGCTTGCTTAAAGAACAAGCATTTATTTGTGTTTTGCTGCAAATGACTTTTCCATTTGCTTTTTTGTTATGTCGGATATGCTTTATTTTATGTAGACTTAACTTTGAATGTCTAAGTCATTGACTGTTAATCTATGTGAGTCCTTTAGTTTCATATAACTTGACTCGGTTCTATTTTATCATTGAATCCATGACATTATAGTTTTGAGTTGGTGAAAGGAATGTGAGGAAGCGAAAGTGATGTTAGCGTCAATTGTGGATTGATTGTCCCATGATTGATTGTGGGATTGAATTCTCATGTTGTTGTTTTTTCCTGTTGTTTGTTTGTTTTTTGTTTCACATTGATTGTTTGTTCGCTTTTTTTTTTTTTTTTTCCTTTTTTTTTTGTTGCTTTTTTTTTTTTTTTTTTTTTGGGGGGGGGGGGGGGGGGGGGTTGGGTTTTACCGGTGCATATTGTGAGTGTTTGATTTGTTGAAAATAGAAGTTGTGAAATTGTACTGATGTGGTTATATAGTGTTGAGGGAGGTGACCGATCATCAGTTACAAAATGCATGGTCGTATTTTCCCAGTAAACACGTGCACATTCTGTGTCTAAAATTAACGCATGGGACGGATGACAGCTACTCATGTACTGCACGCAGATGAATGAATTTTTTGTGTTTTGCTGAGAAATTGTTATTCCTTGCCTTGCTCTGCGCTCTCTCTCTCTCTCCACATACACCAGCACAGACGCGCATGTGCGCGCGCACGCACACGCGCGCACGCACACACACACACACATGCACACACACACACACACACACACACACACACACATCATTTTAGAGTCCCGGTATATAATTTATAAGACAAAAAGAGCCATAGGGACTGCACTTCCGCTCGCGAGCGACAGTCCAGTTTATTTTGCTTGCTTTTAAAAAAATTTATTATTATTGTCACTGTTTTCATAGATATATGTACTATGTTTTAGGGTCTTTCGACCATATATATAACTATAATTTTCACAACTTCAAAGACTTTTCATGTTATCTGTATAAACATGTCCATGTGTATTTTGGGGTTTGTACTGCCAAGCATGGTGTATTTGGATAATTTCTTTCGTTGGGTTGGATGCATATATTTGTCATACTTCTTTATGGACAAACATGAATGGTAATATATCCATTGTATCAGTTAATTGTCAAGGTCTGAATAGTTCACACAAAAGACGTGATATTTTCCATTACTTGAGAAATAAGAAGTACTCTATTTATTTTTTACAGGATACGGATTTTGAAGAAAAGATGGAGAAATATGTTTCAGCAGAATGGGGATATACTTGCTATTTTTCAAGCTATACGTCGAATGCAAGAGGGGTCGCAATAATGTTTAACAATAATTTCGAATTTAAAGTGAAACGGACAATAACTGATAGTTCAGGGAATTTCATTATTCTACTTGTTGAGATACAAAAAATTAATTTCCTCTTTGTTAATGTATATGGACCAAATAAAGATGATCCTGATTTTTATGTGAATTTAAAACAAAAAATAAGTGAAAATAATGTAGAGAATGTTATAATAGCTGGGGATTTCAATTTAGTTCTTAACCCAACAATAGATTACCATAATTATAAACATGTAAATAATCCAAAAGCAAAAGTAGTCGTTGAAAACATGATAGAAAATTTAGATCTGAATGACATCTGGCGTGAATTAAACCCAGACTGCCCTCGTTACACTTGGAGAAGAACTAATCCTTTCCAACAGGCTAGATTAGATTTCTTTTTGATCTCAGACACTGTAGTATCCTTGATAGATGATGCAGACATAGAATATGGGTACAGAACAGATCATTCAGCTATTTCGTTGAAACTTAAATTCAGCGAGAATGTAAAGCGCAATACGTTTTGGAAATTAAATACATCTCTTCTAAAGGATAAAACATATGTGGATGAAATAAATATGGAAATAAATAATGTTAAAAAAGAAAATGCTATTAATATGTATTCTGATGACACACCGGATGATGAACTGGTGTTCTCTGTTCCTGATGACATTTTTCTTGACTTTCTTTTAATGAAAATACGATCGAGAACAATTTCTTATGCTTCAATGAAAAAGAAAAAAATGATAGAAGAAGAAAGACAGTTAGAAGGAGACATCTGTAACTTAGATAAATATCAAAATAAAAATAAAGAAGATATTAAAGTTCTAGAAATTAAACAAAAACAATTACAAGATATTCGAGAGAAGCGGATGGAAGGGGTATTATTAAGGTCTAGAGCTAGATGGATAGCTGAGGGAGAGAAGGTTAGTAAATATTTTTGTAATTTAGAAAAACGTCATTATGTTAGTAAACACATAGCCAAAATTATTGATCAATACGACAATGTTCTAACAAATCAAAAGGATATCTTAAATGAAGTACATAATTTTTATAGATCTTTATATGTGAATGTTGGGGTGGAACATTGTGAAATTGAAAATTTAGTGAATTATATTCCATGTTTGAATGAGTCAGAAGCAAGCGATTTAGAAGGTATGATTACAATGGAGGAAGCGGCACAAGTTATTAGAAATATGAAAAATAATAAGAGTCCAGGTACAGATGGCTTTAGTGCAGAATTTTTTAAAGTCTTTTGGAAGAAAATAGGAATATTTGTTGTTAGGGCACTTAATGCTAGTTTCAGGAAAGGAGAAATGTCTTCTGTGCAAAAGGAAGGAGTGATTACGTGTATCCCCAAAGGTGATAAGCCAAGACAATATTTGAAAAATTGGAGACCCATCTCTCTTTTAAATGTAGTTTATAAAATTGGGTCATCTTGTATTGCTAACCGCTTGAAACCAGTATTACCTAACATTATTAATGAAGATCAAACAGGGTTTATTAGAAATAGATACATTGGAGATAATTTGAGGTTGATATATGATATCATAGCTTACTTAGATAAGCATAATCTACCTGGTTTATTACTGAACATAGATTTCGAAAAGGCTTTTGACTCAATAAATTGGGATTTCATGTTTAAAGTGTTAAAGGCATTTGGGTTCAAAGAAAATATGTGTAGATGGATTAGTGTATTTTACACAAATATTAAGTCATGTGTGATTGTGAATGGTCAGGTCTCTGACTGGTTTGAAGTTAAGAGAGGTTGCAGACAAGGAGACCCTATATCACCTTATTTATTTGTAATGTGTGTAGAAATATTAGCTATAATGGTAAGGGAAAATTCGGATATCCGAGGAATAAAAATTAACGATGTTGAGAATAAACTGACCCAATATGCTGATGATACAGAATTTCTACTTGCTGGGGATAGGAAATCTTTTGAATGTTGTGTTACAACTCTTGATAAATTTGGCTGTGTCTCAGGTCTCTATTTGAATTCAAGCAAAACTAGTGCTATTTGGTTAGGGAGCAAAAAGAATTCTAAGACGCGTTATATGGAACATTTAGGTATGGACTGGAATCCTACAAGATTCCAAATTTTAGGGATTTGGTTTACTAATGATTTAAAAGAATGTGTAACTATAAACTATTCAGAGAGATTAGCAGAAATAAGATATTTGTATAAGATATGGGTAAAACGCCAGTTAACGCCTCTAGGCAGAGTAGCAATTCTGAAATCTGTTATTCTTTCCAAACTGACTCATCTGTGGTTGCTTTTGCCAAACCCACCGGATACATTTTTTAATACATGTCAACATATTTGTTATAAGTTTGTTTGGAACAATAAACCAGATAAAATTAGCCGTAAAACTGCTCATAAAAGTGTAAAAAATGGTGGCATCGGTCTTCCTGATGTTAAATTGTTTGCCTTATCTTTAAAGCTTTCCTGGATTCGTAAAGCTGAAAATTCAAATCACAAGTGGAAGCACCTCTTGCTGTGTAACTTCCCCCAATGGCCAGCTATTGATAAATATGGTCCAGAGTTTATCTTAAATTTTGCCATATATAACCAGTTCTGGACAAATGTGTTTGAAAGTTATAAGATTTTCTTTTATAAATGTGAACCAAAAGACTCAGCGGAACTGCTTGCAGAGCCATTGTGTTATAATAATCGTGTTCAAATTGGTAAAAGGTGTATTATATCCAGACTGCTCAGTAATCATGATGTGTATTGTCTTGCACAGTTTTTTGATGATGATGGTAAAGTTTTTTCATATGTACGCTTCAAAGAAAAATATGATTTGCACATTGATTTCCTTACTTATGCTGGATATAAATCAACAATAAACGAATTAGTTAAAAAGCATAATATTCATGTGGATAGCAACAGACACACAAATACTTCGCTCTGCTTCAAACACTTGTTTTCTGTTTCTAAAGGCTCAAGACCATATTATGATGTGTTGATTGAAAATGATATGAAACCAAAATGTTGTGAGAAATGGGACTTAAAGCTTTTGATGCATCATAACTGGAAATCTTGTTTTATGCATGCACACAAGATAGTTGATGTAAAGCTGAAATGGTTTCAGCTGAAAATAATACACCGATGTTTATGTACAAAAATTGTTTTAAAAGAAATTGGTGTTACGGATAATAACAACTGTAGTTTTTGTAGAGAACACAAAGACAGTATTGATCATGCTTTTTGGAAATGTAATTATGTGCAAATGTTTTGGAACGCTTTAACGGACTTGATAAAAGAGAGATGTGTAAACGCAGGAAATTTAAAGTTAACAGAATCACTTGTGCTATTTGGACATGATGTGACAATAACAACTGATGCTGTTTTGTGTTTTATAATATTGTTTGCAAAGTATTACTTATATTTATGTAAAATTGAAGACAGCTTTCCACAAATATCAGTTTTTTTGAACAAATTAAAAAATCGATATAGAATTGAAGAATATAATGCATATATTAACTTTAACCATACCATTTTCTCTGCCAGATGGCTGCCATACAAATTATTGATCACAAATGATTAGTAACCTGTTCATGATTAACGAAAAATAACCATCCATATTTATTTTCTTTTTATTGATATTCATAAGAAATGATTGAGGTGTTCACTTTCCGTAAACGTGTTCTAAGATACTTGACAGTTTGTATTCCTTGACAGCTTGTGTAAGATCTTAAGAAATGAATGATAATACTCCATGATGATAACCAACCAGTGTATAATCCAGCTGCTTGGCTGTTTCTATCCAAGTATTTATGGTGTTTGTTTGTTTGTTTTTTGTTCTTTGTTTGTTTTTGTTTTCTTCTTTATAAATGTCCATTAAGATGCTGTTGTTGTTGTAAAATGTCAACCTACCAAAATGGAATTAAAAAAATGTTTAAAAAAAAAAAGAAAAAAAAAAAAAAATTATCACACTTCATTTTTCCTTACGCTTCCCTCGTCTTGATTCCCCAACTCACACCTTTCCCAAACATGAACCCATACACCACCCCCACTTCATCATCATCAGACCCCCATCCCACCCACTTGCCGACACACAGCATTGGTAACATGAGACTATTCCAACAAGTTTTACATCACAGAATTCCTTGAAACACAGCATAGGTGACAAGACCATTCCAACAAGCTGTACATCACTGAATTCCTTCTCATACAGAGTAGATAACACAAGATCATTCCAACAAGTTGTACACCACAGACTGTCTGTTATCCTTAATCAATGTCACCCATTCTCCTTTCCATACCTTTCATTTCCACACATTTTCCCTCATTGTCAACCTTCGCTCTGTCTTGATTCTGACACTTGCACCTTCCCATTCATTTTTTATCCCTTTCTTTTTCCCCCCATTTTTCATCCTCCATTTCCACCCACCTGTATCTCCTCACACAACATAGGTAACACCTGGCCTTTCCTGTCACATGTCCCTCTCTGTAGCCTTCCTCTTTCTGAACATCATCCATTCCTCTTCCTATTTCTACATGATTCCAGTCGCAGGCAACACAAGATCATTTCCTTCGGTTTTACATCTCTCACTCTCTGTTGCTCCCTCCCCCTCCCCCACCCCCCACCCCTTTCTCTTTGTATCATCCATATTCATATTTCCATCATCTTTTCATTATTTCTTTCACCCTTTAACCCTAGTATTTCTGACGTTCATATGCTGCTGCATTCTTTTTTTTCATTTTTTTTCATGTGGGGATCTAAGAAGGGGGATGGTATTGTGATGATAATAATTATAATAATAATGTATTTGTTCATTTCCACTCAAAGGTGTGTATAGGAAGTGGAGTGGGCACACCACTTCTGATACCCACCTTTCTCCTATTCAAAAATGATAATGGTAATGGTAAGAGTAAGAATAAATCTGTTCTTTTCCAATCATAGGTGTGTGTAGGAAGTGGAGTGGGCACATCACTTCTTACACATTAAAAAAATCATTTATTTCCATGTCAGAATCAGTTACTTCCCATTCTTCGATCTATAATTCCATCATCCTCCCTTCTCAACTCATATCAGTTTCTTCCATCCCCAACCACACTCTTCCTGTCAGCCATTTTCGCTGCTACACCATCATCTTCACATTGTGAAAATAAGGTTGGAACACCACTATTGATCCGTATTCTTTCCAAACTCCATTTCTTCTCTTAACGTCTTTCTGCCAGTGTTGCCTTTCTCCCATGTTCACACAATCCCTTCCAAAAACTGTTCATTTTGTTCTGATCTCTTTTCCCCTTTCTTCCCATCTTTCCCAGTCTTGATTCCCACACTCCACACTCTCTTCTCCCATCGTCTTCATTGTCCATCCCTCCCTTCTCCAGTTTGTCTTTCAACCCTCATTTCCATCCACAGATGTGGCAATCCTGACCCTGTCTACCAGACTTACATACAGTTCCTCCCCTGTTGTATTTCTTTCTCTGTTCTTTTAATTTTGATTTAAAAAAAATAATAATGAAAAAAAGCTCTGGCTTTGCTTTTATGTTTTGTGTGGCCTTAAAGTACCCCCCACCCCCACACCCCCACTCTGTTGATGATGAATTAAGCACAAGTATAACATAATATGGGGAAAGATTAAAATGCACAAAAATAATGAATGGCTCAGTGACCTGCTATTATACTTGAAGTGCAGATATATATATATGTGTGTGTGTGTGTGTGTGTGTGTGTGAATGTAACTATGTATGTAAATGCATATATGTATGTGTATTTGTGTGCATGCATGTATCTGTATTGGAGTGATGGCCTAGAGGTAATGCGTCTGCCTAGGAAGCAAGAGAATCTGAGCATGTTGGTTCGAATCACAGCTCAGCTGCCAATATTTTCTCCTCCTCCACTAGACCTTGAGTGGTGGTCTGCATGCTAGTCATTCGGATGAGACAATAAACGGAGGTCCCGTTTGCAGCGTGCACTTAGCGCACATAAAAGAACCCACAGCAACAAAAGGGTTGTTCTTGGCAAAATTCTGTAGAAAAATCCACTTTGATATGGGAAAAAAACACACAAAAAACTGCACACAGGAAATAATAATAAAAAATTTTAAAAAAGGGTGGCGCTGTAGTGTAGCGACGTGTTCTCCCTGGGGAGAGCTGCCCAAATTTCACACAGAGAAATCTGTTGTGATAAAAAATACAAATACAAAATAATGAATGGCTCAGTGACATGCTATGAAGTGCAGATATATATATGTAAATGTAACTATGTGAGTATGTAAATGCATATATATATGTGTATTTATGTGCATGCATGTATCTGTATTAATGTTTATCATGACTATGTAATGGGTATATTATGTCTTCGTATATGGATAAGAGAAAATGTGCCAATATATATGATACAAATGTGTTTTAGAAAACAATATATAATGTTCCTTTCACAGTACATTGCTGGATGCATATTAAGTAAAATGTCCTTAATTCTATGCTAATCCTAAGTATGTCTGCTACTTTTTATAACATTGCACAGTCAACACCTGATGAAAATGTGTCCACTTTGACCGTGAACAAAGTTATAAAAAAAACAAAAACAAAGAAAGAAATAAAGAATCAAATGGAATGGCTGACATACTCAGCACAGCCTGGCCTTATCAGTTTTATCATACTGGAGTTTAATGGTGAAGAATATGTCATGAACTGTGTTTTGCGGGGGGTTTTTTTCATATATGAGACAGGTTTTTTTGGTTGGTTTTTTGTTTTTTGCTGTTGTTGTTTTAAGCTGTTAACTCAAATGTTTATTGCTTTGCTTTTTATCCTTAAGGTAGTATTTCTAATTCAACACTTTTGTGCAGTTGACAGTGACTGCTTAATCAAAATCTCTGTCATGTATCAATGTATGCTATCTAAGGCCTTGCGTGGTTGGCTGGACTGTAAGCAAAAATGATAATAACAGTAATAAAAATGCTATGTCGTTTTAATTCTGTTGTTCAGGTTATCATAAATGTTGCTTTCAGTGTCATGAGATGGACACAAGTAGTTAATAAATGTGAAGTTTGTACATATTATGTTGACGGTTTGCCTGAACTGAGTTTGTGGGGTGAATGATTGAGCGAGGTAATGGGTTGGTGGGTGAGTGAATAATTAAGGGGTTGGGATGGACAGGAGTGAGGGGTGGACGTCCCTTGACCAAGAACCAGATCAGAGTTAGGTCAGTTAGACCTTTCAAAAATATGCAAAGTGGGGAGTTGGAGGAAGAGAGAGGATGATAATGTGAAAGAGAAAGAAGGAAAGAAAGAAAAGGATGGAAAATGTTAAAGGAAATACCAATGATATGTACAAAAAAAGAGAAAATGAAAAAAAGGGGAAAACAACAAATTATTGATATAAAGAAAAACAAATTGGAAAACAAGCAAACAAAGCAGGTGGAAGGAGAGAAGTGGAGAAAAAACAGTGATATATAATTAACGAAAAATGAAAGCAAAGGAAAGGAATTTTTAAAAAGATAATAATAAAGTAAAGACAAAAAGAAAAGGAAGAAAAAGGTGAAACGAGCATCCAACAGATAGCAATCAAAAAGAACTACAAAAACAAAAAAACTCGCAAGATTGCTCAGTCATAAACGAAAGCGGAAAAAATGAAAGCAAAATCAAATGGATAAAACAGGGTGCTAAAATACTTGTACAACAGAAGAAAATTCACAAACAGGCACACACACATATGTACACACATGCACAGTCAACCGATATTAAAAATTCTCGTTTGTCGCAACTGAATAAGATTGCGTGTTCTACAAGAGTTTTTGATTATTCCCCTTATTCATGTTTCGTTGCATCGTTACTGTTCTTTCCTGGCTGAGTCAAGTGGTGTTGTGTTTGCGCGTGTGTTCCTTCTTCATTTGAACATTTTTCCCGTGTGTGTGTGTGTGCATGTGCGTGTGTGTGATCCTGTGTGTGTACATCCACATGCAAGAGATACACACAAAACATATTTGTGAGTGTGTGCACGAGGAGCACACAGACTGTCATCAAAAATCACAGGCTCATCGCAACCAGCACCTGTTTTCAGTGTTCGGAGTTCAACAGGGTTCTGTCTTAGGTTCTTTACTCTTCATCATCAGTGTACACCAAACCTCTTCATACACTCGTCCAAAGTCACTTCAAGTTGTTTCCAATCAATCTTTCGCAGATGATTCGCAATTTCGCAAATTAGTATAATTGTCACGGCTTTCACATATCTCTCTTCAGTTTCAATGCACTTTCCTTTCTGTGCACTTTCTTTTCTCAGAACTTAAAGCCTGGGAAATATATCGTTTCCTGACCAAAACAACAGCTCCAGATACGAACATCATTGTACTTCCTTCTTCTCATTAGGCCTACTTGTGTTATTCATGCAAATCCAGGGCCAAAGCTTTTGAAATACCCGGCCGTGCTTAGTCCGTGTGAGAAAACGTGCATACTGAATGGACAACCCCATGGGTCAGACGTGACTCCTGTAAAATAAATATATATGATGAACCATCAACAATGTATGTTAATGCCTGAACCATTTCTCAAAGCAGTAACAAATGTTCACTGGGAATGCTTTTGTTGTGGCTTACCGAATTTCTCCACCTCGCTGTTCAACAGTTCCGACTGCGGCCGTTGACACATAGTGCAAGCAATTAATTAAATGATTAATAATTTTATGATTATTTTAAGTATCCCTACAAAAACCGTGCATGGCAACCGGACCCAGAAACTAAAGATAACGAGAACAGTCAAGAAGTCTTCAGGCGACAGGAGAAGAGACTGTTTAAGACAGTTAAAACAACATCTTCAGCTAGAATTCAAAATAAACTCAAGGCGGTGAAAGCTCCGGTCTGTCCAAAGATAGACCTACTAGACATACATCAATTCAGCCATTGACCCACCAGATGAGAAGGATAGTCCTTGTTGGCTTTCATCACAGATGGTCTGTCAGTATAGATAGCACCAGAGTGGCTCCACCGAAAGAAGGTCATACACACAGACCTTAAAGCCAGGGAAAACATCTTAAACCGGCAATACCAATCAGCATTTATGCCAGAAACCATCACCGGAAAGAGACCATTTTCCATTGATGCCTGACATCACTGTTGACTCAAGCAGGGGTACTAAAACTTCTAAGGAATATCAACTCCTACAAAGCCACATACCAGCAAGATTCTTGAAAGAATATGCATAGATTCTAGCACCAGTGCTGACATAGCTTTTCAACAAGACTCTCTAGCAGGGGAAAATGGCAGAGAACTAGAGCAAGTGAACATCACGGCTGTCTTTAAATAGGGAGACAGGAACATAGCTGCTAACCACAGACCAGTCTCTCTGACAAGCCTTTGCTGTAAGCTTCAAGAGCACATCCTTGTGAGCAACATCATGAAACACCTGGAGGCCCAAGACAGACTACCAGCATGGATTTAGAGCCCGAAGAAGCTGCGAGACACAACTCCTCACCCTAATCCATGAATTAGCCAGCAGCCAGGACGAGGGGAAACAAATGGACCTGGTAATATTAGAATTCTCCAAGGCTTTTGACAGAGTTCTGCACCAGCGTCCCCTCCGTAAATTAGACCACTACGAAATAAGGGGGAGTTAACTGGCAGGAAGCACAGAGTGGTCGTCGATAGAGACTCTTTGGATGCACGCCCAGTCATCAGCGGAGTCTATCAAGGCACTGTGCTGGGGCCCATTCTCTTCCTGCTGTTCATCAGTGACCTGCCAGATCACTTGAGATGCAGAACCAGGCTGTTTGCAGATGACTGTATCATATAATTATATAATCATATCCCAGACTGACTGAATGCAACTCTGAGATCATCTCTGTCAATTAGAAGACTGGAATAAACTGTGCGGCGAAATAGTTTCCACCCACAGACATGTAACATCTCAGTGTCAGCAGACCCCGTCACCCCAGAAAGTACCAGTATAAGATGAAAAGGTACGTCCTTGAAATAACATTAGCAAAGAATCTGGGAGAAACTACCACCTCATATCTGCAGCGGAAAGAACATATGGACAAAACAACAAGAAAAAAAGCAAACAGTTTTCTGGGATTCCTTAGAGGGAACCCGAAAACGCCTTCCGGCATCATAAAGGCAAATGCCAGCAAGACCTTGTTAAGTCCCTATCTCGAATACTGCTGCTTTGGATAGAATCCATACCAGAAAGAACAGATAAACTTGGAAGATAAAAATGGTACATAGAAGAGCTGCCAGGTATGAGCGCCCAGTGGCAGCCGTCAGTCGGCTCTAATCAGGTAGGCGGCCTGTTGTGCAAATGACCCCGTGTTTGTAAAGCGCTTAGAGCTTGGTCTCTGACCGAGGATAGGCGCTATATAAGTATCCACATCAATCAATCAATCAATCAATCAATGTTACCAACAGATAACACAAAACAAGCAGCGTCACATCCATGCTTGAAGATTCAGAGTGGGACACTTTAGAGACCAGACGACAGAAAATCCAACTAAAAATGCTCTATGAGATATTCAGACGTTATCTTTCTAAGTCAGGATGTTTTAAACAAAGCTTCTTTCCAAGAACCGTTCTTCCATGGAACTCCTACCAGCAACAGTTGCTTGGGCTCCTTGCTTGGCATCCTTCAAGCAGTAGCTCCACAAGCTATCTTTTTGGTTTATTTTCCTCTCCCCACAAGAAGGGTCTAAGAAGTTTGCCGGGGCTGTGCCGGTTGGCGCTTGTCCCTAGGGACCGCTACGGTAGCCGGATTGGTTCTACTGGAGATTTGAAGCTGGGGATCTCTTCCTCTCTCTCCCTTTTACCGTTTTTGCTAATCGATTTGAAAGTGACTGTGTGTGTGTGTGTGTGTGTGTGTGTGTGTGTGTGTGTGTGTGTGTGTGTGTGTGTGTGTGCTTCCCTTTCATATGCACCGTTTCAGTGGTACTAGTTTCTCCCACGCCGCTCATTCCGAGCCCCCCATAAACGGCCACACCAGGGCTCGACTGTCGCAGTCCAAGCGCCGGCAGTCTACATAGAACCATCGGTGTTAGATCGCCAGGAGGCCACACACCAGAGGAGACCCTCAGCGCACTGTTGCTGAGTCACTCCGGTGGTGTTCAGTAGTGCCGGTGTAACGTACTTTGGATACCACCTACTACCCCCCTTCACCCCTACCCCCACCTCCACATCCCCCACCACACACACACACACACACACACACACACACACCATGCTGACGACAATAATGGCTTTGTCGAGTAGCCAGACTGAGTGAGCGTCTCCCACCGGAGTGAAGACAGCCACCACGTCCCCGCCTCGAACGACAGTCCCTAATGATTCTGCCGAGACTGAAGACCTTGACAAGACTCATCCCAAGCGCGGAAGTAGAGGGGTATGGAAAGTCACCATGAGAGCAGAGAATGACTGAAAGGCCACATAATTTGGGACTTCACACACACACACACACACACACACACACACACACACACACACACACACACACACACACACACACACACACACACACACACACATCTTCCTTCCCCCTGAACCCACCGATTTACATTTTTTCAAAATTAAGACGATGAAGATGGAATGAAACAACTTGAAAATAATAACTTGAATGATAAAAAGAATACAGAGAGGCAATGAAAATAAGTAGATTTGTTTACGCGTGCGCGCGCGCGCGCGCGCGTGCGTACGTGCGTGTGTGTGTGTGTGTGTGTGTGTGTGTGTGTGTGTGTGTGTAAAATAATACGTATGAAATAGTTGTTCAGATTATTTCTTTTGTGATGACTCGGACGTTGAAATACCCAGACGAAGTGTGAAAACGTCCTCGGAATATTGCTTTTTGCCAGACAACTATTTCGGAATGTACAACTAAACAATGTCCTGCACAAAGACTGCTGAAATGGAATCCCCCAAAATGTACGCAGAAAATGTTTACATTTCATGGTCTGGTTTTGTTTGTGCTCGGCTGTGCTGTGCAATGCTGTGCTCTGTGTGTGTGTGTGTGTGTGTGTGTGTGTGCCGTGTCTCCCTCTGTGTGTAAATTGGTGGCTCTGTAAATTGTTTCCCCAGGGCAGTGAAAAATCACCGTGGCTAAATGAGTAGGTATACAAGCCCAGTTGTTTGTGCGGTGTGCGTGTAAACCAGATGTCACGTGAAGAACTATGCGTACTCAGTCGTTTGTGCTGGGTGTGTGAGCGTTTATTTGTAAAATTGCCCCCCAGAACGGAGTATCGTTGCCTACATGGCGGGGTAAAAACGGTCAAAAAGTAAACTTGAAGGCCACTCGTGTACATACGAGTGAACGTGGGAGTTGCAGCCCCACGAAGAAGAAGAAGAAGAAGAATTTGTAAAATACTTGGTGGCTCCATAATCAGTTTTGTTTTTGGCGTTCTCTCTGTCTTTGTTCTGTCCGTCTGTATCCCTCCTCTTTTACTCTGTCAGTGTGTGTGTGTGTGTGTGTGTGTGTGTGTGTGTCGTGTGGAAAGAGAAGAGCATTATAGGCAGTGAACGTCTGGTGCCGTGTAGTACGGCGTAAAGAGAGAGGAAGAGATCAGCTATATAGGCTTCAGAGTGTAGTAAAAGGTGAATTTGCGAGCGACATATTATGCAGTCGCTGTTGTCTGTCACTGTCAGTACTGAGAGGAACCACTGAGTTTTCTTCCTCTTCTCTGCCCCCCACGCCCCCCCCCCCTTTTTTTTTTCCCATCTTAACGTTTTAACAAAGTGCACACATTTACAGATTCATTTATATCGCTATTATACGGCTGCCATTGGGCCGCGTTCATCATTCGTTTCCTCAGTGTCACGTTCAACTAAAATTTCAGGGACCGAGGGTGAGGGGTGAGTTTTTGTGTGCATGCATTAGTAATTTGGAGGTTACAGTGTGTGTTTCCTTACTCCTTACCTTTCCACCCAATATTTTATTAAAACATATTAAGCTAGATTTCCAGAGAAGGGCTACACAAGATTTCAAACATGGCAGACTGAATGTGGAGAGACTGAAACAAGCCGACTCCAGGACGCCGCGGCCAACTCGACTATGATCCCCGCAATCCAGAAATACGTTCTGTATGCAGCACCCAGCTCTTCACGCAAACACGAGCTCGAATCATGTTCGCTCTACAGCCTTGATAGAAATAACACCTGTGTAAATGGTGGGGAGCTCTTCGGCCTGCCAGTTCCATTTAAAAAAACATTAGGGAAACACATCACGAAGTCTGTGACGCGTACACCGAAGCCAAAAGCGAACGAGGAACTTGAAAGCAAAGCGCTCCCCTAGTCAAAGAAAACGCCGCACCCGGTCAGTTGGCAAGGAGTGCCTTTTCGTGAACGCTCCGCCAACTTCTCGCATTCCCCACATTTCGGAACCTGCGTTCGTGTGGAATAAGAACCGTTTTCTGCTTCGGAAGCTCATTTACTTCATTTCCCCACTTCATCATCCATCTATTTATCTATCGTTGCTTTGTGAAGCACTGAAAAACAAACAAACTGCGTTGAATCGAATCGTTAGTCGTCTCAGTATAGTATCCACGCAAACCTTTGTATTCCCGGCTGTTGACATAAGTAAAGTTGTAAAGTGATTGATGATCATTTTTCTTATGCGTGATACGGGCAAAGTTGACAGTTCATTCACAGCAAGGGCTTTCCCAAAGGGATTCCCACGGGCCCCAAACCTGGATATCCAGCGCGGGTTTACTCTGGGCATGCGTGCGTGTTTCCTTTAATTCTGTGCGCATGTGCAGAAGGAAATCTCCATTCGATCAGATGGGTACTCATGGCGGCTGCGAAGAGACACTGCCCCTCCCGTTCCTGTCATTTTCGGGTAGAAAATGGATCTGGGGGCTCAAGTCGGAGACACCCAAAGCAACCAGAGTCCCTTCTTGATATTTGTGCCAAAGTGGTTGCAGAAAATATTCCTTTTCAAAGGATCGAGCAGCAGTATGACCGGATTCCTGAGCCAGTGCAGAACAGAATTGTTTTCTGGTCTTTTCCCCGGAACGAAAGGGATATTTACATGTACTCTTCATACGCTAACAGTGGCAAAGAAAACACGGAAAACCAAAAACTACCTTTCCACCAAGGAGTACGACTTTTGGACAACGGGTGTGTGTCGAGCGTTCTGCAAATAGGTAAGTGGAAATGTACTCATCTTGCTGCTGAAGTAAACACCACCACCCCTCTCCTACCCCTCCCCCGTTCTATAGCAACGTCAGTAACTCGATAACGGGATGTGATTCGTCACCGAACATTCATCCGTGACAATGCGGCATGGGCTTTTTCTTTCACGGGGAAAAAAAAAAGAAAGAAAAAAAGCACGAACGAAAGAGAGAAAAGGAAAAAAAGAAGAAGAAGAAAAAAAAAAACCCAACAAAAACGCACAACCAGGAAACTGAAGGGGGAAATATCCTCAATAGAACGACCCCACTTTCTGCGACCTTCTTTACATTGGAAAGAGGCTTCCGTGCTTTTTCCTGCTTTTATTATTATTATTATTATTTGTATTATTTTAAATCGCATTTGTTTTCTTGGCTGCCTGACACTTGCTAATGACATTACTATTGATTAAACAATCGAGCATCGGCGAGCAAGTGTGTGGCAGAGTGAAGTGATCAGCGGGGAACAAACACCGGTCAATACAGGGCTTTGTTTGCACTGGGGAACAGATGTGTTGATCCCCGGAACGACGGCCAAGGCGTGCACACTGTGGCCTAATTCAGTTGCGAGGGAGGACACTGGAGGGTAGGGTAGGGGTATGGGGAAGGGTTGGACCGCTCAGCGAGCTGCCGACAGTCGGCTGCTCCGTGGTAGCGGGATGGATGGATAAGGGAGCAGGAGAAAAATTATAGGAAGAAAGTAGAAAAGCAAAAGAGGCAAGGATAGCAGCGAGGACATGGCGCCGTTTTGTAGCTTTTGATGGGGAGTTTGTCTTTTTTGCCCTTCCCTTCCTTACACACTGCACCTCTCCCCAGTGTGTGTCTACCGTGGTGTCTGGGCCATGCAGCCAAAGTGGAAGATGGAAATGTGAGCGGAGGCAAAGCCATGATTGATAACAGATACTGCTTTTGTGAAATTCTTGGCTTTGCAGAACATCACTGACACATTATGTTTTCAGTTTGCAGGTGTTACTTGTCCTTAAAAAAATTTTTTTTTTAGATGATTGAAAATATTGAATGAGAGATTTTATGTTACTTGTAAAACAAAATGATAAAAGCGTTTTTGGGTTGTTTTTTTTACAGTATATTTTACTGACTGCATTACTTGTGTGTGTGTGTGTGTGTGTGTGTGTGTGTGTGTGTGTGTGTTGGTGTGCCTGCTGCAATCACTTGCTGCTGTCAGCTCAACCACATATTGCTAGAACAAGGAGAACAGAGAGAAAGAGACAGATGAGAGAAACAAAGAAGCAGTGAGTTAGTGGCCATAAAGATAACCCTTCATTTCCCTGTGTTCCTCCAGTCCAAGAAGGCATAAAAGTCTCTCCCAAGAAAGGTTGGGCAGGAGTCAGAAGGAAATCTTTCCCAGTCATGCTGTGATTAACTTTGTCTGGAGGCCATCTGGCAGGGAACCAAGAGGTCCTGAGTTTGGACTGGGTTGCAGCAATTTTCTTCCTTCTGTAGACCCTGATGTTAGTGATGTAGTCATTTGAAAAGAAACTGACATGGAATTATATGAAGACAGGAGTGAATCAGTATACTTATTAGTGTAAGTCTGTGAGTGTTGTTTTGGACTTGTGCAAAATGAGAAAGAACAGTTTTTAACTGACATCATTTATTCTCCCCTGCTTAAAGAAAATGACACGTTATAACAGCTTGATATTGAATATTGAGTGATACTGAACTTATATTGTAGAAAATATGATTCGTAATGTGTATTCAATAGTCATGTGTGATACTATTTATTTTTCGTGAATGGGACTGGAAACTTGGGCCAAAATAAAACAAGCATCCCTTGGTATATTCTGTACGTGGCAGTAATCAGCCTGTTTGTTTCCAGAAGTTATGACAAAATTTCGTGAAAACTAAAATCCCCTTTTTGGTGCAGTCAGTCAGATATCATTTACTAGAATTTGACAGAAGAGACAGAAGAGATAAATACACTGGGGTGAGGTGTTTAGGGTGATTGTGAATGTGGTCATACTCTCATTTTACATGATTCACATTTGTGTGTGCATGCATGTGTGCATATTTATGGGTGCCTGACAAATGCACATGTGTGCATAAACACATAAATGTGTGTGTGCGCACGCACGCACACACACACACACACACACACACACACACACACACACATAAAGACAGGTCAGTATTCCACTGCACGTTTTGACATTACCAACCGAACAAAAGTATTTATCTGGAGCAACCATTTCCCCCACTTTGCACCATACCACTTCTCTGCCAAGGACCCATAGAAACTGAGCCCAGCCAAGGTGCCAGAGACTGTCACAGACTGGCACCACCACTACCGTCTTGGCCAGTTTGTGCCATTGATTGCCCCAGCAGACTGTTCCAGCACATTAACCCACATCTTTCCCTTCAGGCACAATGCCCCGGCAGGCATCAAAGCAAAGATCCGGCCTCACCCAGGGCACAGGAAAGCCCTCAGTCACTTGTTCACACCCAGGTCATGCAAGGAGAGAACAGGTGAAAGGGTGTATGTGTGAGGAGGAGGTGGTAGGGATGGGGTTGGTGGGAGGGGGGAGAGGGGAAGATGAAGTGTAAGTGGGAGTGACGTCATCCATTCACGCGGAAACTGGCGTAAGTGTGTGTGTGTGTGTGTGTTTGTACCGTTGTGTTTGGAGAGGCATCTCCCCACCTCGACCCTTCGTGCGGAAGAGGTCAGGTGCAAAGAGCTGAGTGCAGCGAAGCGTGTGACGTAATGAGCGAGGTCAACGCGTGCCTGGTGCCTCGCCTCGTTCAGTCCGTGGTACTGCCTCTCCACACTCACCCCTTCCCCCTGTTGGGCGGCTTACGTCATGATCTTTTCCTGACGGCTGACCGGCGAAGAGTGAAGTACGTACACAATAAAAATTGGGCGGTCACGGGCAGTTTGCCTTGGACCCACTTCATGTACTATGTGAGGTATATTTTCTGTGTATTGTGTACACACAGTTATGTATGGTCAATTCTATTGTTATTTGTTTGCAACAGTTATATTTGTGGTTTCTTCATAGAAAAATTTGGAGTGTGTGTGTGTGTGTGTGTGTGTGTGTGTGTGTCAAAACTGCAGGGCGTCAACATATATTTCAGAGTTGATGAACACAAGTTACAAGAAGGTGAAATTCACAATTCACTGATTGTGTAATACTTCTTCAAGTAAGGTGCCTTTTGCATTGCTCCATTTGGATAATAGTTAATACTGCAGAATCATGTTGTCTGTAATCCATAGTGGTTGTGCAGCCACTCAAGAGGTGGCCTAGTGGAAATGCACCTGACTAGGAAGCAAGTACCCACAGGTTCAGATCCCATCTATGGACCATGTTGTTTTTTTTTAATCACCTTCACCAGGCCTTGAGGTGTGGTCTGGGTGTTATTCTTCCAGATGAGGTAGACTGAGCCCCTGTGTGTAGCGTGTACTTAGCACACATAAAGAACCCACAGCAGCAAAAGGGTTGTCCATGGCTAAATCCTGAATTTCACACAGAGAACTCTGTTGTGACAAATGTAATTACAATACAATGCAATATTTGTAAGAAGGTGCATCACTGGAAGTACAAGTTTGACATCTTTCAAAACTGTGTGATGTCACAAGGTTCTTTCCATGGTCGAAGAAACTAATGCACTCATTATTTCAACATTTCAGCATAGTCTTCCTCTTTTTCATTTCTCTTCATTTTCTTTTTTTAGACCACTGTTATTCTGTTATTCCCTTTTGTCATTAAACTGTTGGCCTGCATAAATTTGAACAGTGAAAGACATGCAGTCTCCCATTAGAAGCTGTCTTGTATTGGGTGTCACTACCATCACAAAGACATTGCTTATCTGTTTTAATCCTTTGACTTGCTGAAATGAGACCAGTGTGGCATATGTTTAAAGTGCAGTTATTACTTTTTGTGTACTCCTCAGTGACAATATGAACAGAAGAAATGCAGTCCCAAGAGGAAGGAATATAGATAATATTTAATTTCTAACAGTCCAACCTTTGTTGTGTCTTATCTCAAAGAGATGACAGCCCATCCCTGACAAGCGGCCACTACTTCATTCAGTGTGCTGTTTTATGCAGATTGAAATCTGGAGTGCTGTATCCTCTTATGATCAGTATGTAAATTCATTAAATGTTGTCTAGATATTCTTTGGAGGTTAAAAGACATTTGTGTTTTCACATATTTTATGACACTGTTGTGCATTTGGAACTGTTTGCTCTGGGTATGAAATAATTATTTTGTAGTTGCCCTCTATACTCCAGTAGTTGTGAAATGATAATTAAAAATTGAAATGTCTGTGTGTGTGTGTGTGTGTGTGTGTGTGTGTGTGTGGTCTTGGTAGGATATCATGGCCACTTCCAACATTAGTTCAGTCATTTGTTGGAAATTTTGTTAGAAAGAGTAGAACAAAAATATGTTTTGAACATTTTTAGCATTTTGTGGTCTGTTTACCACACGCATAGCACATGGAATTTCTTAGCATTCTGTGGTCTGTTTACCACACACAGGGCGTGTTGTGTGTTGTAATATACCCCACTGAAATTTATATCAGTCCGACATCTTAAGTGCGCCGGCGTCTTTTGAAGCCCTGGGCAGGCAAGCACACACACACACACACACACACACACACACACACACACACAGAGTCAGTACTACAACTATTACAAGACCGCCTGTGCGTTTGAAGTCTGGTCGAATTTGTTCCATTGAACTGACTGCGAGCGGGATTGTACGCGTGTCCGTTCTAGGTCGTTATGCTTAAGATTTATACCATCTGACAAGCGAGCGAGGCAGGAAGGGGTCTGAGCAAACGCCCTGTACACAAGGTCTTTGGTCTGAGGGAAGTAAAGACAGCCTGGGGTGACGGCCCCAACGTCGAACTAAGGCGTGTGAAGAGGACAAGCTCAGCTTCTGAGGGTGATTGAACGCAGGATAGTGTGAAGCGCCTGCTTCCTTCCTCCTCCTCCCCTCCCCCTGCGGGGCTGTGTAGTACTGGTCTGTTCAAGAGGCCATCCATTGTGCCTTGGGACGGTGGGTCTGAACTGATTGTCGCCGTGCCTGTGTGCTGGGGAGATTGATAAAGGGTCCACTACACGTGAAACTTGCGCGGGGCCGTGAGGGCTAGGAAGTCGACGTGAGCTAAGACCCTTGGCAGAGGTCAGGCCTCAGGGGTCACATCCGTTTGGTGGTTGAGATTGGGCACAGGTCGGATCATTTTCCGTGTTATCGTTGTTTGGTCTTCCTTTCGTTTTTCGTGAGGATGGGTTTGTTATTCATGGCAGTTTGGGTGTGTGGAATAGTGTGCTGGTGTGTATGCATGTACATTGTCCGCACGCAGATACATACACTCGCTCGCGCGCGCGGACGCAAACGCCTCACACTTCTGGACGCATGGTTGTACGTGCATTTATGCACACACGCGCGCGCGCGCGCGCACACACACACACACACACACACACATGGTATCGCGAGCACACTGAACGTGCATCCGTTTGGTATGATAAAACAGCGTCTGTTTCGCTGTGTTTAACAACTTTGTGGGGTTAATTATAGCTCGGGGGAGAGGTGGAAAGGACTGCAGGCACCAGCAGCATTTTCCTGTCACTGCCTTCACGTCTCCCCCACAGTCACACACACACACACACACACACACACACACACAAACTGTCTCTTGTCTCTGTGTCTCTGTCTGTCTGTCTGTCTCTCCCCACTCCCATTCCGTCCTGCACTCTCTTGCCCCCTCCCACATCCATTGTATACCACGTGTGTCCAACTGCTTTTCGCTCATTTGCTGTGGAGTACTAGCGAAAATCGCCCACGCTTTCGCTCACTCATTCTTCAACAACAAAACGGACAGAAAGAGGGAGACTTAAACGCTCCTCAAACAGGGAACTGGAGCCAGAACCCGTCTCGCCCTGGTACCAAGCCTTTTCTTTTCTCTTCCTCGTATACAATCAGACCTACAGCTGTCGGTGGCAGGCTAGTCCAAGGGATTTTGGCTTGACCAGTCCACTTGACCAGTCTGTCTTTGCGTGTGGTGGAGCCGAGCCGAGCCGAGCCCGTGCACACACACACAGCTTGGCGAGTTTTCTTGATGCCATAACGGTCATCGATTCTGGAGTGGTTTTATTCTTTAGTTTGGAGACCTGGCATTCATGCAAGCCTTAACTGCCACCCCCTCCCCCCAGCTCTTCCTCCCCAACAAGTGCCCCCCGGCCAGAGGGTCAGGTCAGGCAGGTGGGGCATATAATAAAGGAGTGAGACTAAAAGGGTTTTAGTAAGCAGAATTACTCCACACACTCTCCTCACTTACTCACTCCTCAGGTATTTCGAGTGCTTACTGAAAACTGGACCTTTGCCGTGAAACATGGTTCGTTCGCCCTTCACTGACCATGTATATTAAACCATGCGCGGGGTGATCAAACTCCTTTTTCAGTTCTGGGAGAGAGAATTTCACCTTCACACAAGAATGCCCTGTGGAATTCAGTGTTGGAACAGGTACACATGATAAAGTAAATGCCCCCTCCCCTGCGTCTCGCCGGGTGGCAGCCAGAGTGTCGCCGAATGCATTGTAAATTGTTGTCGAATTTGTAAGCCTGGAGAGTCTTATGCTTCAGCCAGTCCAGTCACCCGTACCTTCTCTTTCGATTCATTTCGTACCGTTTTTATTCTCCACGAGTGCAGAAAATTGCAGTCTGATAGAGGAGTTCTGTAATGACTGTGATAACAATCCAAAGTATTTACAGTACTGGTATACTACTTAATGATGTACAAAAGTAAATTATGAATGGTTTATTTTCGAGTGTGTGTGTGTGTGTGTGTGTGTGTGTGTGTGTGTGCGGCGCGCGCGTGTGTGTGTGGTGGGTTGTGTGGTGAATTGATGTCTTTTTTTTCGTTGTTGCCAAAAACCCAGCCGAAGATGGATATCCTTTCCACAGATTAAAAGAAATAATAGAGAGAGAGAGGAGAGAGATGACAATGCACGAAAACACACACACACACACACACACACACACACACACAGAGAGAAAGAGGGAGAGAGAGAGAGAGAAGCAACAACAACATCAAAACAAACAAAAAACCCAGCGTTTACCTGTTTTCTTTAATGTCACTATCAACCATCCTCACTCTTTATACACACTGCGGCGATCAGAGGTTGGTACACTGTTAGGAAGGTATACTAGGTTTCAGTTTCAGTTTCAGTAGCTCAAGGAGGCGTCACTGCGTTCGGACAAAACCATATACGCTACACCACATCTGCCAAGCAGATGCCTGACCAGCAGCGTAACCCAACGCGCTTAGTCAGGCCTTGAAAAAAAAACAAAAAAAAACAAACAAAAAAACACACACACACACACACAAAAACAAAAAAAACAAACAAAAAAAAAACGGGGGAATAAATAATAGATAAGCTTGCATAAATAAATAAATAAATAATACTTATAATATAGAAAAAGGTAGTAGTAATAATATTAGTAATACTAATAAAATGATAATAATAAAACATAAATAAATAAATAAATAAGACAACAATGGTGATAAATAAGCAAATAAATGTAAAATATGAAGACACACATTCACACATACACCCACACATGCATAACAGAAATGCACCAGACATGCAGTTTATTACTAGTGTGTTCGCGCTGTGAGAGCAGACATAACGCTCTACAATGCACATCCCACATCCGCCACTGACTACATCTTCCATGACGGCGTTTATCGGCGTGCCGAGCTCCAAGGCCAAGCCAGCCAGGGCTGAGGAGCATTAGGGCTGCCACTTGGACTGGCCCCCTCCCAGCACTGCCCTCAGCCTTTATGTGATGGAGCAGGTCCCTGTATAACGTGCTTAATACACAGCCACAGAGATGCTGACGAAGGTATATGAGCAGACAGGGTTTTAACGGTGGTCTCGGGCGCATGTGGTCCCTGGACCAAATTGCTCAGGGCCAGTCCCCACCCACCACCCCCTTCCTCTGCTTGAATACTGCTGGCAGGATGGTAAAGTTCAAAAGGTGACCAGTGTTATTACCCCCCTCTGCCTGTCGGCTGTTGGGCAGAGACCATTCAGAAGGTATCCGCTTTCTGTCAGTAGGAGGTGGTGGGTGGGGGTGGAGGGCGAAGCAGTTCTGTAGATCTGTAGTCATGTCCTTTACCTTTAGCTAAGAGAGTAAAAAGAAGAAGTAAAAGCAGTGCTGGGCTGTCGCGCGCTCTCGTCTCTTCTCCAGAGGGGAGAATTTTAAAAATGTGCACAATCCCGTTTATATAAGTTTATTATTTGCGAGGCTTCAAAAAGTCCTTTGCAATATCATACCTTCTCTGGAAGAATTCAAAGTGTGTGTGTGTGTGTGTGTGTGTGTGTGTGTGTGTGTGTGTGCGCGTGTGTGTGCGCGCGCGCGCGCGTGTATGTGTGTGTGTGTGTGTGTGTGTGTGTGTGTGAGAGAGAGAGAGAGAGAGAGAGAGAGAGAGATTTAACCAGCAGATATGAAATAGTTCTTAATGAAGTGACTTTGTTGTTTATTTTTTCAGTGTCCTTTCTTCCCCTCGTCATGGTATGGTTCAGAAGGAGTCTTGCACTGTAACATCCCCGTAACTGGAAGAGTTTGAAAAAAGATAAAAAAGAAAAGAAAAAAGCTCCCCGTGTCAATCTGTCCAATCGGGAAATATTGGAAAGAATTCAAAAAAAGTCCCCGCATCTGGGAGTGTTAGGAATCTCTTTCTGCTGCACAGCACTGCCCTACGCCTTGAGTTCGAAGAGTTCAGAATGTGCGTATTTTACACTAAGCTGTCTTCCACCCCCACCCCCACCTCTGCCTCTCCTCGCCCCCTCCACACACCTCCCCACACGCGCACACTCTCCCCCATCCCTTCTTAGTTGGGAGAGTTGAAAAGGTGGTACACTCATTCTTCTGTCTCGTCCTTCCATCCATGCCAGTCTAGCAGGAAGAGTTCAGAAGGTGCTCAGACTTCTGCGAGTCTCCCCGATTGATTAGCACGTGATTCAGCAGACAGCTCGGACTGGAAGGGGGGTGGGGGTGGGGATGGGTGGTGGGGGGGCAAATAAGCTTTGAAATCAGTCCACAGGCGGACAGTAGAACGGCGACAGTACAGTGCGTTGGAAACTCTCCACCTCCCATTGGATCGAGACCTGTGGTTCCATTCCCGGTTAGGGTCTAATGGGTTTCTTTTTTCCTTGGAAAAGTGTAGGGCTGGGGGGATAGGGGGATCAACTCATGTGTAGACAGACCTGCTGGTACCTTAACTCCCCGTCCCCCTCTCCGCCCACCATCCCTGCTGGTACCTTAATCCTTCCACCCCATCCACTCCTGCTCACCCCCTCCACCTCCCCACACGTGCGCAAACACAGGCAGATGATCAACTACGCAGTTAATTTAAAGAGAAAAAAACGATCGCATAATCCACACGTCAGCGTTCTCCGTTAGTCACAGAAACAGGATAACTTCGGACTAACCGGGTATGTAGTGACGCACCAAGTGGCCAGATAATTGAGTGGCCGGCTTTCTTTGGGGCCATCGATACCACCTTGGAATCCCAAGGGATTTTTTTTTTTTTTTTTTTTAACATTTGGACAAACGTTGACTCATGTGGCCTGTGTGCATGTCTTTCGAGGTGGAGACAATAATCAGGAGCTGTCTGTACGTGGCTCGAATCTGGTACATGTAATTGTTGTTCATGGCTCAACTCTGTTTGAAAGCACACACGCACTATGCGTACTAGAAAAGATGCGCGCTCTCGCATGCTTTCGCTCACACTCCGACAGACACACACACACACACACACACACACACACACACACACACACACACAAACACACACACACACACAAACAAACAAACACATACGCGCGCGCGCACGCACTCGCACTCACCCATTCACCCCCAACACTTCTCTTGGCAAACTGATCATACGAAAACTCCGCTCCTTCCTCATCTCCTCCTCCTGGCTCCAAGATCCCTCCCACACCACTCCACTCCTCCCGCTCACAAACCTCTCCAAAAAATGAGAAATAGATAATAGAAAGAGAAGAAGCAAAGAAATAGATGTACAACGCATTAAGGAACAAATAGAAATAATAAATCTCCTTGCAGAGGGCAGCTCACGTAATTTCGCTCCGCGTGATCTGTCTCGCTCACCTAATAATATATCATAAAATCTCGGCTTCTCCCTTTCCCACAGTTCGCTCTCTGTCTCAGTCTTAGTCAGTCCATCCGTCCGTGTGTTTTTGTGTGTGTGTGTGTGTGTGTGTGTGTGTGCGTGCGCGCGCGCGCGCTCCCAGGTGCTCTCTATCTCTTGTGTATACCTTTCTTAACCTTAGCCCCCTCTCTCCTGCTCTCTTATGTCTGTCTCCTGTCTTCTATCTCCCCTCTCTCTCTGTCTTCTACTCTCCTCTTTCTTTCTCTTTCTGTCTCTCTCTTTTCTCTTCTACCCTCCCTCCACTCTCTCCATTCCTCCCTCTTCCCATGATCCCTCTTCCCGCCCCTCTCCCTCAGACTTTGTTCCCTAGGACCTCGTCAGGCTTGAACACACAAGTGTAGAACCAGCAGCAAGATGTCATAGCATGCTTGCCGTTTTTCGTTGGTTTTTTTAAAATTTTTTTAAGGTTGGAATTTTGAATTGGAACACAATGCGATGGAGGGGAAGTGGAGGGATTTGAAAGGGTGGGGTCAGGGCGAGGATGGGAGCGGGGACTAGGGGTGGTGGGAGTGTGGGGGGACAGTTGCCAGTCATCTTGACGACGTTGGCCGCAACGACGAATTAGATACTTTGAGTGTTTGGTCACATGCTGTCGTTTTTGCTTTGATATTTTGAAATCTTTTAAAGTTTGTTTTTCCTTTAAAAAAAAATATATATATGTGCTTGTTTTATTGAGTTTTTGTTTTTTTTGTTTTTGTTTTTGGTGTGTGTGTGTGTGTGTGTGTGTGTGTGTGTGTGTGTGTGTGTGTGTGTGTGTTTTCTCTCTCCCTGTCTTCCGTCTTCGTATTTTTCATTGTGTCATTTCACTTTCGCTGTCTCCATCATCTGACGGAAAGAGAGAGACAGAGAGACAGTGTGTAAAAGAAAGAGTAGGAGAGAGAGAGAAATGGAGAGTGAGAATGACGGAAAAAAGCGCATAAAAATTATGCTAGTCTGAATCTAACATTAAACGGGTAGTAACTGGGCAATGGGATTGCATTCTTGTTGGTTTTTATTATTAGCTGTTTTTTTTTGTTTTTTTTAAAAGTTTTTCTTTAAAACGTTGGTTTTCAAGTATTTTTTGTGTTTGTAAACGGAGCTGTTAGAGAAAGAAAATAACAACCAACACAATAATTACTTAAACAGCTGCAGGAGACTTATTAATTATAACGTCAGGGGTGGTTTGTATAAGCGTCAGAACGGATATATACATGTAATTGTGTGTGTGTGTGTGTGTGTGTGTGTGTGTGTGTGTGTCTGTGTGTGTGTGTGTGTGTGTGTGTGTGTGTCTGTCTGTCTGTCTGTCTGTCTGTCTGTCCATATGTATATATGTTTGTGCTTGTGCGTTCGTTCAGACAACTTTGACTGGGAGGAGTTAATCTGAAACACACACACACACACACACACACACACACACACACAGGCCACAAAGACAATGATAGTATTCCCACGCTGCCACACACTTGAAAAGAAAATATAAAAGCAAACAAAACAACAACAAAAAACAACCGAATTGATTGGTTCTGACAAAGTGACTTTCATCTTCAGAGACAGTTGCAGTATTCTTATCTGTCCCGACGAGCAAAATACAAAATACTTTTTCCAACCCGGACAGAGCCCCCCACCTGGCCGAATGAATAAATATCTCAGGCGCATCACAAGCTGCACTGAAGAATACAAAACGACTCTGCGTTGAATCAAATTAATGGTCCGCATTGTGTTGTGCGTGAATATATGCACGTGCACATAAACCGTGATACGTTTTTCTATTGAAGGGAATGATCAATAGCTAGTGACGATATAATTATTGTGCATAGAGAGTGATGGTTTCATCAATACGTATTGTTGAGCTTGCGGGCTGATGTGCTCTCACACACACACACACACACACACACAGGGGGTGGGGGGAGGGTGATCATGTGAACATAATGTGTAAAAACCAGCCGTTTATCATTTTGAGGCAGATACAGAGACCGACACATATTGACAGACACCGAGAGACAAACATGTAGATCTATAGACACGAGAGACAGAGCTCTAGACTAACAGAGGACTCTGCGTGCAAAATGCCACAGATAACTAAGCCTACACACTCGCAGAGAAGGGGTACAAATGGATATGTTTCCTATACTCCCGGAGATAACAAGAATCAACTGATGGGCGTGATAGATTAGTGGTTAGAGCGTTAGATTTTCAATCTGAGGTCCTGGGTTCGATCCCGGGCGGTTTCAGCGCATGATAGGTTAATGTTGGAGACTTTTCCGATCTTTCAGATAAGTATAATGGTGCAGATCGATTTGAGCTTCAGCCCCCTTCTAGTGTAGACGCACACTGATGATCAAAATTTAGAATGCATAATAAAGATTCCTTGAATACATCAGAGTTCGGTCGGTAATGGAAGCACGAACATATTTTTGTTCACACACACACACACACACACACACACACACACACACACACACACGCACGCACGCACGCACGCACGCACGCACGCGCGCGCGCGCACACACACAAACCATGCATACATCCGAAAATGGAGTATGGCTGTCTTCATGGCGGGGTTAAATGCGGTCATAATGTACATGCAAATCTACTTGTAGTCGTACATAGTGAACGGGGAAGTTGCAGCACACGAACGCAGATGGAGTAGGAAATGAAGAAGGGAATCACCTGATTACATTGCCGAGCGAAACCTTCAATATACAGATTCTTTCAGCTGTTAGATCAGGACATTCTCAGGGTGACTATGAGCACCAAGGATTTTTTTAAAACCCACGTTTATTGACTGTGAATCATAACACACACACACACACACACACACACACACACACACGCACGCACGCACGCACGCACATACACACACACACACACACACACACACACACACACCTCTTTCTCCCACTTGCCTCCTGCATGGCAAAGTCATCGGATGACGTGTCTCTTCCTCGACACACATTGATTTATTCTCTCTCTCTCTCTCTCTCTCTCTCTCTCTCTCTCTTTCTCACTCACTCTCTCTCCCTCCCCCCCTCTCTCTCTCTCTTGACATTTTTTTCATACTTTCCCGCCCCTTTTCTTCCCCCACCGCCTCTTTTTTTTTTCTTCTTTTTAATTTTTCCCTCTCCGTGGGCTTCTTGCTTTTTTTGTGTGTTAGATGTCCTTTGGATGGTACCAGGAAAAGTGATCCCAGACAAACAGACTCATAAACAAGCCGGCACGGATTTAAAGAGAAGGGGGAGGAGGAGATGGGGGGAGGAGGAGGAGGCTGGCAAGGTTGTATTGCTTCTGCTGCTGCTGCGAGGGGGAGAGGGGCGGCTCAAGTTTCGTGCCTAGTGGCGCTTCGTCAGGACCTAGTGCTCGGTCTCTCTGTCTCTCTCTGTTTCTGTCTCTGTCTCTGCCCATACTTTAATTTTGTTTTCTCTCATTCTTCCCGCCCCGTCTCCGCCTGCGTGTCTGTGTCTCTCTTCTCTCTTTGTCTGATTCTCTCATTCTCTCTGTCTTCTCTGTTGACGTTCGCGCGCTCTCTCTCTCATACTCTTTTCATCTGTCCCTCTTTTCTCTTTCTCCCTCTCTGTCTTTCTCTCTCTCTTCACTGTCTTTGTATCTCTTTCTTTCTCGACTGTCTGCCACACTCTGTCTCTTTCTCGCTCTGTGTCACTGTCTCTCTCTCTCTTTCCTTCCATGTCTCAACTTCTTCTCTGTCTTCCTCTATCTCCCTCTATCTCCTCTCTGTCTCCCCCCCCCCAACCCCCCCCCCTCTCTCTCTTTCTCTCGACTGTCTCTGTCTCTTGACTGTCTCTCTTTGTCTCGACTTGTCTGTCTCTCTACCCCAACTGTCTGTCTGTCGCCATCCCAGCTGTTTGTATCTGTCTCCCCCCCCCCCCCTCCAGACCGAGAGAGCATCGTACAAGGTGCACCGCGACGACGACCACCACCACCAGCACATGTCTGCAGAGAAAGAGAGAGAGAGGGGAGTCCACAGACCGTTCAAAACACCCGTGCATAGTTCGATCGTTGAGCTGCAAGCACGCGCCCAGTGTGGTGTGGTGTTGGTGGAGTGGCAGTGGCGATGTGTGGTGCGTGTGGAGGTATTGATTCACCCCATTGTGGCTGCCAGGCTTCATCATAGACAATAAATTGGGAGACATGATAGGTTGGCGGCACTTTCATCCGGGCCTCGTCAAAACCATTTGTCACCGCCGGCCCCCCGGCCCCCCGGCCCAAGCACGCTTCTTGCTTGTTCTCCCCGGTCTGTCTGTCTGTCTGCCCATGTGTCGGCCCACTCCATACCTGTTTGGCTCCAGTTGGCATGGATAGGCTTGCTGGCTTGCTGGCTAGCTGGCTTGCCGAAGTTGCCATTGGCTTGCGGTGGTGGACTGGTTGGTTGGCTGGTTTTTAGATGCGGATATAACTGTGGCTGCATGGCCCGGATCCGTGCTGTTTGTGTGCTTTGCTTTTTTGGTATTTTTGGTTCGTTTCTTCTTTTTTGTTTTCTCTCTCTTTTTTTCTTGTTTGCTTTTGTTTTGTATTGTTTTGTTGTTTTTGTTTCTCGGCCCTCCGTTCCCCCCAACCCCCTTTGTCATTTCCATGCACGGAATTCACATGAATACAGTCAAGTGATTGTGTGTGAACGGTACTGCTGGGTTCGCGTTCGCTTGAAGAAGCTATGAAATATGGTCCGTTTTCTTATTTGCGGTTTGTTTTTATATTCCGGGTGCAGTATAAAACCGCACACACACATACACACACACACACACACACACACACACACACGTGCGCGCACACAGATTTCCCAGAAGTGTCGACCCCATGACCACTGGACCAGATTCAAGCAGTGATCCGGATCGGTCGGTGTCCACGGATCCAGAAGTTTTCAACGCTGGGGCAGATATACCACTGGCCTCAATGTAACAAGTCGTGTGAAATTCCAAGAAAACGATGTTGGGGTTCTATGAAACTTTGTGGTGGGGCATAGTATAGGTAAGGGGATAACGAACAATAATTATTTTGTTTGTCATGGTGATCCTCAACTGAGTGCCCTCCAGTTAAGTTGTGCGTGCGTGCGTGCGTGCGTGCGTGTGTGTGTGTGTGTGTCGGAGAGGCGTTGGAGGTAGGATGTGGACTATGAAGAGATAAGCGCATGTGCACGAAAGTCGTTGAATAATAGAAGGGATTTTGCATGCTGGGTAAGTGATTAGAAAAACAAGGGGATTAGCGAAGAAGTCGACCAGCGGGGACTCTCACAGTGGAATGGAATCCTACATGAATAAAAGTATTATCATTCAAGTAAAAGGCAGGATGCTGACAGACTGAAATAATGGCATATAAAATCGCTTAATTTCCCAAAGGTATACCCAGTCACATGCTCTTCGCAAATGAAGTTATAACATTCATTATGAATGCAACACGAACTTTTTCACCTGTGGATCCGAAGACTAGTTTGTGGTGTGTCTTAAGCATGTTCTGCTCTACTTCTCTTTTGACCCGCATTTGTGATTGTTCGTTTCGTTTCTCTTTGTCTTTGTCGCTCTGTTTCTGAGTCCCCGTGTCTGTCTTTATCTCTGTCTCTCATTGTCTCTGTCTTCTCTTTGTCCCCACCCCCACCCCCCCACCCCCCACGTCCCCCCAGACCCCTGTCTCTTTCATACCTCTCTGTATCTCTGCCAGCATCTTTGTCGTTCTGTCTTTGTCTCTCTGTCTCTCCCTCTCTGTGATTTTTCTGTTTCTTGTTGTCTCTGTCTCTTAATCCTTCACTTTTCCCCTCTATGTCTCTCTCTCTACCGTCTCCACCTCTTTCTTTGTCTGTCTTAGACTCTCTCATCTTCGGATTCTTCCTCTGTCCTCTTTGTCCTTCTGTTCACATCTCACTGTCTCTCTTTCACCCCCACCCCCTAATTCTGTTTCTTCTATTTCCACCACCCTGTCTTTAATTCTTACTGACTCAAACTCTGTCCCTCCGCACCCCCCCCCCCAAGCCCACCCCCTCTCTCTAATTTTAATCCTTGAATAAAAACGTTTTGAGTTCTGAATATTTCTCCCCCTCCCCCCACCCCTCTCTCTTTCTCATCGATCGCTTTATACAGTGCTCACACCATTCACCCCCTGCAAGGAACACAGCTGTTTACCACAGCTTGCCGTGTTCATCATGTAGCCTGCAGTGTCCCCATCAGGGTTGTTATCTGATCAGGGCCACACGCGGACAGTCCCGGGCGGACAAGGTGTTTGCCAGTCGCTGGGCGGTGTCGCATGGACATCCGTCCGTCTCGCCTCGTCTTCCGCCTTCGTGGGCCGTGGGCTGCGACTCCTTTGTTCACTCTTCGTCTGTCTGTCTGTCTCTCTGTCTGTCTGTGTCTGTGTCTTTTACTCTGTGTGTATCTCTGTGCGTGTGTGTGTGCGTGCATGCAAGTTAAAGGGCTTGGGGGCCTGTTTTGCCACAACTGACCAGGGTCCGAGACTATATATTCCAGTGGGTCCCAGACTATATTCAGAGTGTCACTGTAATGCTACACATCGATCATTTCTGCCTTGCTCCACGCATACAGAGGCAGAATGAAGCTTCTTCTTTTTTTAAGATAAAAAAATAAAGGTGTGTGTACATTCATTCCGGAAGTTCCAGTTCCGTTCAGTAAACGTGCATTGCATCTATTGCATTCTCAAAGCGCCAGGCACACAGACTGTGGACCACAGTTCCCTTTCCGTTTCAGTAGAATTGTTAGAACTCGTTTTCCCCAAGTTTGATTTAAAGAAAAAAGAAGAAAAAGATTCCTGGTTGCATGTACAAAATAAAAAATAAAAAGAAGAAGAAGAAAAAGACACAAATGCAATCTAGGTGGCAGACAAAGCACATCAATTCCAGGCTGCTTGTCAAATTTACCTCTACAGTCAACTGGGATGTCGATAGCGGTTTGGAGAAAAAAAAACAATATTCACGTGCCTGTGAATCAACAACAATTTCACACACACACACACACACACACACACACACACACACACACACACACACACACACACACACACACACACACACACACACACACACACACACACACACACACATTCATGTGAAAATTTAGCGATCCGCTGAGCGTTTTCCCCGACAACCTCCTTTTCCATTCAATTTAGAAACGATAATGATCATTATCTTTTTCTCATATGTGGCCCACAACAGAAGATTTTTCAGAACACAATTTTTCTCCAGGGAGAAATTGATTTTTTTTTTTTTTTAAACAAAATAAAAATCACAGAGAAACACGACATCTGGAAACAGTGGTAAAATGATATGTAGAAGAAGGACACCGGGGGGAGGGAAGACATGGTTCTCAGGCCGGTAGTCACTGATGTGGAGAAGGGTTTGAATTAATAATGCAGCTCCCTCAGATTAAGTCTGAAATCGTTAGGCCGCCGGAACATTAATACCCGCCAGCCTTCCGCACCGGCTGACTCTGTCTGGACCTGCCTGCTATTTTGTTTTGTTTTATTTTATTTAGTTTCGTTTCATTTTGTTTTATTTTTTGTATGTATTTATTTATTTATTCTTTTTTATAATCAGTTTGGTTTGATTTGATTTTTAATTTGATTTTGTCTGAATTCATGTTATTTTCTTTTGTCCAGAGAACAATTTTAAAAAATAAAATGGAACTCATGAAGTACAGAAAACACGAAAATACAGAGCAGCAACAAGCGTTCAGCTTAAAATGTGCTCAAACATAAACATGAATTCACTCATGAGACAACTAGTAAACCATAGCTATGTTGCTATTCTGTATTCTTTGTTGTTTTTTTGTGTTTTTTTTCCTTCTAGAGATTATATTCTGTTTTTCTCTCATTAGTGACTATAGTGAGTAGGAAAAGGGAGAGAAAGAGGTGGATGAAGAAGACGACGAGTTTATGGAATATTGCGTTTGACGAATGAAATAATGGAGCATGCTGCATTGCCTTGTTATGGTAATCTCTTATCGAACGGGAGGAAAATGAAACACACTGTATTTGCACCCCCGAAAATAGAGTATGGCTGCCTACATGGCGGGGTGAAAAACGGTCATGAATACACGTAAAAGCCCACTCGTGTACACGTATACAGTATACGAGTGAACATGGGAGTTGCAGCCCACGAACGAAGTAGAAGAAGAAACGCACTGTGTTTGATGACACCAACATGACTGAAGCAACTGGAGACAACAACTGGCTTTAAAATTGAAATTTGCCGTGATTTAACGCGGATGACATGTATGCCAACACTCTGCATCTTTCAAACAATATACCCATTGGAGTCATTGGAATATTCATTACACACATCATCTTTTACACACGCCATACAGAGTTATGCCAAAGAATAATAATAATAAAAAAAGAAGAAAAATCCCTTTCGAGCAAACAAGCAAATTGCACACTGACAGGTCATGATTCCCCGGCATTTAAACTTTTGTTTTAATTTCATTGTTGAAACACAGATTAAAAAAAAAAGGGGGGGGGGGGGGAGGAGGAATTTACAACTTCTCAATCAACATTCAACGTGTTCGTATTTGTTAGATTATTACCCAGTCTCTTGAAGACGTCGGGTCGAGAAAGGGCAGCGCGTGTTGTCCTCAGTCTGTTTGTTCACTTCGGTATTTGAAACGATTTTTAAATCTGAGAAACATCGTTTTCATTCTTCGAATTTTCATGTACAGTACTGTTTGGACTTTGAATTAACGTCGGAGCGGTACAGACATAATGATATTGGAGGTATAACAGAAGTCGCTCCACCAAGCGCTCAGAGAGAAATCTGGCTCGACCCAATCCCAGCGGCCCGGAAGCTCTACGGAGGACTGGAGGACCTGTGACGTACTTCCGCCTTCGTCGAGGAGACGAGGAAATCCATCTGATAAATGACGAACGAGACAACAACAACGGAAGTAATACAATTGCGAAACCTCGTTTATTTCATTCTGTTTTGTTTGGTTTTTTTTTTAAGAGGGAGAGGGAAAGGGGAAAGGGGCCCGAGGGTTGGTGTTGGGGGATGAGGTGGTGCTACGCATTAGTGTGTATAGTATATACAGCCTTTTCATGTGTTAACCGCTGTCCCCCTACCCACACCCCCACTCTCCCCGCCCCGTTGCTCGTAACCCTTTCCTTGCACCTATATATATATATGTGTATGTATCTCCCTCCTCACCCCTACCCGCCCTTTAAAA
>NC_134878.1:41501857-41506857 GCF_041734735.1 Babylonia areolata
AAAGGACGTTAAATGCAACAGTTGAGGCTCTTTAAGTACTATCATTATTGTAGTGTATGTGTCGCGAAGCAGCCGCCTGCATTTTGTGTGTGTTCACTCCTGAAAACGGAGTATGGCTGCCTTCATGGCGGGCTAAAAACGGTCATACACGTGAAAGCCCACTTGTTTACATACGAGTGAACGTGGGAGTTGCAGCCCACGAACGAAGAAGAAGATGTGTGTGTCCATTACGTCTTGTGGGTGTGGATATGAGTGTGAGTGACCGTGTGTGTGTGTGTGTGTGTGTGTGTGTCTGTGTGTCTGTGTGTGTTATCAATTAATAATGGGAACGATGATGATGATAAAAATAATGATGGTAATAGTCATTACCTTAATTAATTAGACAAAAATTCACATGGTTGGCACGAAGCGCCTCCCATGAAACGACACACATGCAGTATTATGAAAAGACATGTAACAGCTTATTTTTTGAAAAGACACGTAACAGCGGGAGAGGGAGAGAGATGTAATCCAAACTGGTCATATTTTGTGTGTTTTCGTGGAAAGTGACCTCTCTCCCTGCCCAGATCCCCTGTCACAGTTTCAGTTTCTCGAGGAGACGTCACTGTGTTCGGACGAATCCATACGCTACACCACATCTGCTAGGCAGATGCATGATAGCAGCCTAACCCAAAGCGCTTGTCAGGCCTCGAGTGCATGCAATATATTGATATATACATATATTTGTGTTCCTATCAGAGTGGATTTCTTTTACATAATTTTGACAGAGGAAAACACTTTTGTTGCATGGATTGTTTTTGAGCGCACTAACTGCGTGTTGCACACGGGACCTCGGATTATCATCTCATCCGAATGACTAGACGCTCAGTTTGATTTTCCAGTCAAACTGGGGAGAAAGGGCCGAGAGCAGGAATCGAACTTGGACCCTCACGGACACTGTACTGTCAGATAAGCGTCTCAACCATTCTGCCACCTTGCTTCTTGATATCAGTGGATCACTCTGTGTGTGTGTGTGTGTGTGTGTGTGTGTGTGTGTGTGTGTGTTATCTCTCTCTCTCTCTGTGGTGTGGGTGGAGGCGTGGGGGTGGGGTGGGGTTAACAAACACCTTGCATCCCTCCTGTCCTAGTCCTCCCAAGTCTAGCTACTAGCTGTCTGACTGCGGATGCTGCGGGTCTAATCAATAGACAATGCCTGCCTGCATCCACAAAGACCGGAGGTGGCCGCGACCGTTCGTGAGGGAGAGATGCCTCGCTTTGTTAGGGGGGCTTGGGTTTGTTTCAGCTGGGCTGCAGACCAGAGTGGTTTTTTTTTTTTTTTTTTTTTTTTTTTAGAGAGAGAGAGAGAGTGTCACCATTTCATCGAAGCGATTGTTTTTGTTTTTTCTTTTTTGTTTTGTTTGTTTGTTGTTTACATGGCCTTGTGAAGGTAGACAAATCACTGTTAAAGTGTATGTTTTGAGTGTTTGGTTGGTCGTAGAAAGAAAATGATAAATGAAAGAAATGGGAGTAAAACACGCATGCACGTACCACACACACACACACACACGCACGCACGCACGCACGCACGCACGCACGCATACATACATACATACATTCATACATGTAGTATTCAGGCAAGCCCCCTAAACCCACCCCCACCACCGCCCACACTCACACCCCCTTTCTTTTCCGGTAACCATTTTAAAACAAAATCCAAACAAGCGAACACACATGTATACATTCACCGAAATCGTTGTCGTCGCGACCGCATGTGGAAAGAAAATCTTGTTGTTATTGTGCACATCAAGACTGAATGAAAACGCTATTATATTGCATTCGGTTGTGTTATTTTGTGTTGTTCTGTACTGTGTTGTATTCCAACATATTGTTCGACTTTTTGTCAAAACAAATTTGTCTGTATGAAATTCGGGCTGCTGTCTCCGGGGAGAGGACGTCGCCAGATTGCTGCGCCACCTTTGTGTGTGTGTGTGTGTGTGTGTGTGTGTGTGTGTGTGTGTGTGTGTTTCTGTCTGTCTGTCTGTCTGTCTGTGTATGTTGTTTTGTTTTGTTTTTCTGTCAGTACGTGAATTTGTCTTACTATTAAAGTGGGTTTTTCTCCAGAATTTTACCAGGGACAGGCCTTTTGTTGGCGTGGATTCTTCCACGTGCCTGAAGTGCGTATTATTGTACACGAGACCTCGGTCAGTCATCTCATACACTGGAGGGAGTATAAATACCGATCTGTATTACATGGGGCGCGAACCCGTGGACAATGGCTTCCAAGTTAAGCGCATTACCCACTGGGCCACTGCTCATCCAGCACGATGCAGTCACTAAACCCAAACATTAACCCTGGTAACAGTCACCATTGATTGCTTCAGAGCCTCTATATTTTCACTCTTGAAGGCTTGGGATTTTGTTCTTTCTTTTGTTTTGTGTTGATTTTGTCTTTTTTTTGTTTGGCTTACTGATGTGTTATTTGTTAGTTATTTGATTGAAGACGGTGGGCGTGTGTTAGTGAGTTGTATGGTTTCATGTTCCTGTTGTTCAGAATACAATTTAATCGGTGGCCATTAACTTTTTTTCACTTTACAATATTTCGCCTTTTATTTCTTTTCACCACCTCAACAACGAAGAAAATATTCGTATCCCTTTTCGTTACTCCTCTCTTTTACTTTCATACGATTTGTGTCATCATGTGTGTAAACCAGTGAATTTGTGTGTTACGTATATATAATGAAACAAGCAAACAAACAAACAAATAAACAAAGCAACAATACTTGTTCATTATTTTACGTTTTGTGTCACTCCTTTCCTTTCCCTTCATTCAGTTTATGGTTTTTGTAGCCCACCTCCTCCTCTCTCCTGCCCCCTTTATTCCCTTCTTCCGACTCCTCCTGCCCGCTAAATCCCCGTTCAACACAAAGAAACAAACAGGAAACACACACACACACACACACACACACACACACACACACACACACACACACACACACACACACACACACACACATATATATATATATATATATATATATATGCATGTATATATTGGAGGAACATGTGTGTCCAATGCCGTTACAACTTCTTCAAGCTCAGCCTAAACAGATGTATTATGTCTCCAAACTCCCCTCCACCCCCCTCTCCCCTCTCCTCCCCACCCCTTTCCCGTCTGTTCCTTTTTACGAGTATATTTACTTTTAACATCCGTGATTCCAGGTGATGGTTTTTACGACAGCTAAACGAGCCTCCATGTCTGAGACCCCGCTGGGATGAGTTGGGGGGGGGGGGGGGGGGAAGAGAGTGGGGACTGGGGGGGAGTCTGACTGCAAATGGCGGCCACCCGCTAAGCATCCGGGGGGCGTGCTTTGAGTGGGAGGGGTTTTCTTGGAGGGCGGGGGGTGTCGCGCGCGCGCGCGTGTGTGTGTGTGTGAGAGAGACATCCATATCGGGTTTTTTGGTCCTCTATGCATGCTTGCATTTCACTAAATCACTCATTCATATTTTCGCGCGTACACACAACACACACAACACACACACACACACACACACACGAGACAGCTGAGACATGTGCATAACATATCACTATCAGGAAGTACAGATCAGGGCTTGTGGAGAGGGAGTGGTGTGTGACGTCTGATGATGATGCCTGGTACTGTACTGCCTGGTGCACACAGCGCTGACTGGACTGGACCAGGTCCATTACACGCTGTGATCATATGAACAATGATATTGCTAATGTTATTATTTTAATCTCTTGTGTTTTCCACAAAACGTGTCGTTGTTATTTGTTGTTTGGGGAGGAGGAGGAAGCGTAAGGGGAATGGGTGAGGAGGGGGTAGGTGACTCTTGGGACAGCTGGACAGTACAAGGTCTTCAGAGAAGAAGCCCCCTCAGTCAAGTGTTTCGGCCCTGAACATACTCTAAGGAGGCCGGGCCGCACCCAGGTCATGACTCCTGGATGCCCTTGTATTGCCGCCTTTTCTTTTTTGTTTTCCTGGTCCCCAGCAGGTTCGAACTCGCGCCTCGAGGGTGGTCGCCACTTCAGGACTGAGTCACCTTTTCTGGCAGACGTTTTAACCACTGGGTCATCGTACGCCTAGTTTGAGTAGGGAAAAATTAATCTTATGAAGTTTACTTTCATTCCTCCTCGACCAGATCCAGCTGGAACTCTTTTCTGCTGCTTCTGCCATTGCCTTGAGAGCCCATGCCATCTCTCTGCCAGAAATCGACAGCTGTAAGTGATGGAGCGGTGGCATAGTGGTAAGGCGTCCGACTGGGAAGCGAGTGTTCTTGAGTTCCAGGTACAGATATACGGACAGGAATTTTTATCACTCCGTTCCCTCCACTCCGCCCCGCCCCTCCACTCCATTCCACTCCACTCCACTTTGAGTGGTGGTCTGGTTGCTAGTCCTTCGGATGAGAAGATAAATTCAGGTTCCCGTGTGCAGCATGCGCTTCGCGCACATAAAAGGAATCACGGCAACAAACTTACCATCCCTGGCAAAATGCTACAGAAAAATTCGCTCTGAGGTAAAATAGATACAGTTGCAGATCAAAACAAAAAAAAAGAAAAAAGAAAAAAAGGTAGTGCTGAACTCCGGCGATACGCTATACTCACCTTTACGCGGACCGTTCCAGTGTTGTTTAAAAAAAAAAAAATTGTACGCTTTGTCCACCAAGTGATAGTACGAGTAGAAGTAGTTGTTTTCAACCATCAGTGAACAGTTTTGTTTGTTAGGGGGGGTATTCGAGTTTCAGTGTTGTTTAACGTTTACCTCTTTGTCTTGCAGTGCAGTGTTATTACTGAAATGAATTTTTGTTGTTTTGTTTGTTTGTTTGTTCCTTTCTTTTTGTTTTTCTTTCTTTCTTTCTTTCTTTCTCTCTGTTCAGTTTTTCTTTCTTTCTAAAGTGGAGATTAGGTCAAATAGGATTACGGTCGCTGTGTAGTTAAAGCCTACACTTACTGTCTAAACAAAATTCTGATAAGCAATCCGTTAATTTAACTAAAACAGCAACAA